>NW_008825208.1:3888719-3892020 GCF_000699105.1 Pygoscelis adeliae
ACCATGCTGGAGCAGTGAAGAGTGTGAGGAGTCCTCCCCCTGAGGAGGAAGGAGCGGCAGAGACAACGTGTGATGAATTGACTGCAACCCCCATTCCCTGTACCCCTGCACTGCTGGGAGGGACGAGGTAGAGAATTCAGGAGTGAAGTTAAGCCCAGGAAGAAGGGAGGGGTGGGGGAAGGTGCTTTTAAGATTTGATTTTATTTCTCATTATTCTACTCTGATTTGATTGGTAATAAATTAAACTAATTTCCCCAGGTGGAATCTGTTTCACCCGTGACAGTAATTGGTGAGTGATCTCCCTGTCCTTACCTCAACTCAAGAGCTTTTCATTATATTTTCTCTCCCCTGTCCAGCGGAGGAGGGGAGTGATAGAGCAGCTTGGTGGGCACCTGGCATCCAGCCAGGGCCAACCCACCACACCATATTGCATTGTTTGCATTGATTAACCCGACTGCGTGTGTGAAAAAGCTATAGCAGGTGATACTTGACCAGGGAGTCCAGCCAAGCCTAGCAATCATACTGGCCCCTGGAGTGCAAGCTCAGCATAAGCTCTCATTTCAGGAATCCTTTAACGAAACATTACACAGAACATGGGTGCAGGCTGATCCAGGCAGGCTCACACACTTAGCCTGGCTGCTGTAGGATATTGAGGACACGCTCTGTGTCCTAGAAATTGTAATTTTTAAAGGCAGAATAATTAAAGAAAGGTGACTTTGATCCAGGGCGACATGATCTTACCACAGATCATATCAAACTATTTTGGTATGTTTCTTTGGTAAAATAACTAATCCTTTAGGATGTCTTCAGTCAAGACTTCTGTCACATGTTGTGTGGGAAATCATCAAATAAACCAGAAAAGATTTAGATTATCCCTAACTAGATAAAGACCTGGTGAAAGGAGAAAGGGAACCAGCAGTTTTGGTGAGAGATCACCATCCTTGGGAGAGGAAAATTACAAATATTGTTCCTCAAGATTCTGTCTTGAGACCAATCTTGTGGAATGTTTTTGCTAGCAACCTTGTCACAAAAGCTAAAAGTGCACTATTGAATTTTGGTGATGACATAAAACTCAGAGTGACGTTGATACAGAAAAAATGCAGAACAAACTGGATGATCTTTCAAACTGGAGTACTAAGAGCAAATCAGGAAATGGCATGAGATTTAAGAGCACAAAGATGCAGAGCTAGGTTTTCTGTTATGAAGTGGTGGATTGCTACTGGGAGAGCTTGGCGAAATTTTGCTTATCAGTACAGTGTAGCCCATGGATGCTCATTTGTTCAGTTGCTCAGATCCATATACCTCTGACAGCAGTATTCTTAATTTACCCTTCCTTCATATACTGCATGTGGACTTTACAAACAGCCCCAAAAGTCTGCTTTTTTGAAAGGATTATTCTATGCCTGGCCAGAGCTTAGATGATGCACCCACTAAAGGTACAATGACAGATCACAGAAACAGAAGCTTAAATGAGCCACCCTATCACCACTTCTGACATCTACCCAGTATTAGTTTAGTAATAAGAAATTAACAGAAACAAAAAAAGCGAAGGGTAAAAAGCCCTTTTGATTAAGGAGTCATAACTACAGCCCACCAACCACTTCCCTTTTTATGCTTTATAGCCAGACAAATACCATCTATTTGCAATGTCTAAAATTCCTTTCTCTTTTTCTCTTGTATCTCCTGTATTATAATCCTTTATCAACCCTGTAGCATTTTAACTCAGCCTCTCCTCACTCTGTTCTTGTGCCAAGGGACCCTCCCTCCAGAGTATCAATTCAATCCAATTGAGATATTTCCTTGGCTGGTTCCTGTTCCCCCTATGCTTTTATTTGCCTTCTGTTGTTTTAGTTTAGGAGTCAAATGTCAGCAAAGAAGATTTGGATAATCACGCTCTCTCTTAAGTTGAAATCTTAAATGCAAAATCAAAATTCAAGATCTTTGAGTCAAGATTTTTGGGTCTGCAAAGCCAAGATATAAAAAAATGATTTATTTCTTTTATAAATAAAACCCCATTTGTCATATTCCACATAACAGTCATTCCCAGGCACACAGCACTAGTAAGCATGCTGCAGATTTGTTTACCAGCATTTCAACTTTGCAAGAAGTGAAGCTGAACAATTTTTTTCTAGGTTAGTATCTGTTCAAGGCCCAGTAAAATGATGAGATATGTTGCTTACAGTGCCTCTGCCATGAAGTTAGTCATATTTTGTATACATATGAGACAGTAGGTTTGACAGACCTTGAAGAAAGCCCACAGGGTCTTTATGAATGATAAATGTCGGTTTAGGGCTAAAACCTCCAACTGAACTCTGCTTGCAGGCTTTGTAGCTTTTACAAAGTTGGTTTGTTTCTTTTACAGAATGTATTCAGTGTTGTGTCTGGTGGTAACAATAAAATTATAAATGTTGGTGCATATTGCTGTGAGATAGTGACTGGAGAAATTATTCTTCTTCCTATGAGGTTTTGTAACTGTATCTTGGGCTGATCTCTCTCCTTTGAGACTACAGAGAACAAAATCCTGGGGGAATAAGATCATCAGTATGGAACACCTTCTTTCAACATAATGCTTTATACATAATCCTATTTAGACAGAACCTTTCCATTTAGGATCCCAAAGCATCTTGCTAGCAGTAGAAAAGTCTCATCACACCCATTAGGAATACAGCTATTTTGTAAATTTTATGAAGGAGAACTGGACAGGGTCAGTGACTTATCTTGTGGTTGGTGAACAAATGGGAAAAAGCAGAAATAGGAACTAAAAATAATGATTCCTACATCCTGTTGTCAGGCCCAGGTAACAGCAGAGGCTGTATTCACAGTTTTAGATACTCAAACACTTTTTTGCCTCAGTCTTCACTGGGAAGTGCTCGAGCCTCACCACCCAAGCTGCAGAACACAAAGGCGGGGACTAGGAGAATGAAGAGCCGCCCACTGTGGGAGAACACCAGGTTCGAAACCATCTAAGGCACCTGAAGGTGCACAAGTCCATGGGACCCAATGAGATCCATCCACAGGTCCTAGGGAACTGGCAGATGAAGTTGCTAAGCCACTATCCATCGTATTTGAGAAGTCGTGGCAGTCCAGTGAAGTTCCCACTGACTGGAAAAGGGAAACATAACCCCATTTTTAAAAAGGGAAAAAAGGAAGACCCAGGGAACTGCAGGCCAGTCAGTCTCACCTCTGTGCCTGGGAAGATCATGGAACAGATCCTCCTAGAAGCTATGCTAAGGCACATGGAGGACAGGGAGGTGATTTGAGACAGCCAGCATGGCTTCACCAAGGGCAAGTCCGGCCTGAC
>NW_008825208.1:3892973-3956411 GCF_000699105.1 Pygoscelis adeliae
GACAGGACAAGGGGGAATGGCTTTAAACTAAAGGGGGGGTAGATATAGACTAGATATAAGGAAGACATTTTTTATGCTGGGGGTGGTGAAACACTGGCACAGGTTGCCCAGAGAGGTGGTGGATGCCCCATCCCAGGAAACATTCCAGGTCAGGTTGGACGGGGCTCTGAGCAACCTGATCTAGTTGAAGATGTCCCTGCTCACGGCAGGGGGGTTGGACTAGATGACCTTTAAAGGTCCCTACCAACTCAAACTATTCTATGATTCTATGATTTTACAGCGACACCTTTTCAAAAGTATTCTGTGTTTTTAACCAGGTATATTTTTTCATGAAGAATGTTCAGTTTCTTAGGAAAATGGGATTTTCCATTGAAAAAGACAGGTCTCTCCACAATGAAAATGTTTCAGTTGAATAGCGTTTTATTTTGACTGAATATTTTTTAGGGAGTTGCATTTTGGCTACTGCATGTCCCTATTTTCCTGTAGGGCCTGCATTTCTTGGTCTAATTCTCCCTGCAACATATGGGATAACCACAGACTTCAGGGGTGCTCTGCTTCTAACTTCTTTTGGAAGGGGACACATTTGCATATCATAGGTGAGGTCATCTTATTTCTGAGAACAGGCATTAACATAACCTCTTAAGTCACTGTTATATATTTATGGACTGAAACCCTGTTTTGATATTGTTTTTTTTGTAGCAAAACTTTAATATCAAGACAGAAACATTTTATTTTAATCAACATTTTAAGGAAAAAAAATCCACCATTTCCAATAAAGCAGCTACTTTTTTTTCCTGCTCCTCATTGATAAATATCCGCACGTGTCTTTCTCGAATGATCACTTTACATATTCCCACATTTTATATAATGTCTTTTTATATGAATTGTACTTTTTAAAAAATCATATATATTACAATTTAAAGTCTTTTGCTATAATATTCTTGGTCTACTCTTTTCAGACATTATCCATTTTAATCTTTGCCTATGCATTATCAGAAAAGTCAAATTTATTTTTTTCTCCAGCCCCATCACATTTCAGTTTATCCACCAAGACTTTGTTACATTTTTTTCACCATCTTGTCCTTTTGCTGCAGTTCTGATCTGATGAATCTTACAGAGAAATACATTTAAATGCTGCTGCTGTGACATGAGGGAACTCACTTGCACAAAATTTGACATCTTGACTATTCTGTCAGGTATCACTGGTTTCTAGATTGTTACAGAATTGATTGTTATTGATTTCAAAGTGCCACTGGCTTTAGGTTCTGGCACCATCTCTCATTATTAAAAAAAATATTCATACCTATTCTTTCTGTTCTTTCTCACAGCATGCTCCATCTGAGGGAGTCTGATTATGAAATGGATTCAGATTACTCGACATAAATGGAGCTTCCTGATTAACTGTTAAATCGTGTCAGATATGGGTCACAGGGTTCTCAGCATCGAAGATGTTCCCATTAATTTTGCTGGCATGACCTTATTCCCTTTTAAAAGGATATTTCTACCTATAACAGTAGTGCAGAATGCTTATTTATTGGGACACTATTGTAACCAGCCTTGGACAAACCAGGTCTCTCACTTAAGGATGTCTCATGTATATGACACATGCATATCAGTTGCCATGATTTTAAATATTCTCTGATTCTCTATCAGGGCAAATATGCAGTATGAATTATACATATTACTTTGACTAGCAGTCGAGCTCAGCACTAAGATAGAGTCATTTCATTCAATCTGATGACTCCACATGGCTGCATCTATCCTACAGCATGTGTCTACCGTATAGTATGTGCCTTCCCCTTGTCTAACCAGCAGACCTATCAGAAAATATCACAGCTCCCTCCCTGCTAGGAGGTTTCTTTCAAAGTTTCTTCTAAGAAAGCCAGGGCAGATCATAAGTGTGCTGAAGAGTGTCTCTCTCCCCTACATACTTCATCTCACTTTAACGGCTGTATTGTGATCATCATCACCAACAGTCAAAAGGACAACATCTCACAGATGTCCTCCTGCCTTCTCTAATGGCTGTTGGGGAAATATATGTGAATAAAGGCATCACTTCCATTTTTAAGGGCAAAAGTCATTTGATGGCTGGTCACAAAACATTCCACATTTCTTTAAAGCCAGCCTTATAAGAGGAACGTATATAAATATCACCAGTTACAGAAAACTATGTCAACATTGTCCTAAGCTGAAAGGAATGTTTGATAGTAAAAATAAAAAATAAAAAAATAAAAGTGGAACACAATCAGGAAAGCCTAGGCAAAGAGAAAATGAGTCATACTACTATGACCTAAGCAGAAGTCTCAAAAGGATGGGTGAAAAAATCTACCACAGTTTAAGCACAGCCTATGAAAAAAAGCTGTATGGCCTAATGTCCTAAGGAATTCATTCTTTTCCAAGTCATTCCCCCATGCCCACTTGTGCTTTGGAAAGTTTGTACTGGTAAGAAGAAACTGACCATGTTCACATCTTGTTCCAGTGACGTTGCAACTAGGGTTCCTGCTCTGCAGCAGAGCCACCGCCTGGAGTGTCTTCCCAAAACCCAGGAAATAGACAGGATTGCCCTCGTCCTTCAGAGAAAATCTGTTAGAACAGCCAGATTTGCTGTCACTTGATTTTCCATTGTGTTTCACTAAGCAAAAAAGGAACCTAAGAAAAAAACTACGTTTGTATGCCTGCCAGTGCATTTATTTTATGTTTAAAATCTGAGCACTGTCTGCTTAGAGATTATTAAAGAATTATTAATTAAAATAAAATGTAAAACAGAGTCTCCAGAGCAGCCCAATCCCTACAAGCCTCTTGCTACAACACTTCTTCTGCCAGTGGAGCTTTTTTTGCAGCACAGCGCTCATGGATAAGAGTTGGGATTCACTTGCAGCATGTCTCTGTGATTCTTTCAAATTCAGGTTCCTACTAACAGCGTCTCTCTTCTCAGCCCACCTTTCAACTATCCTGAGTCTACAGCACTCATTTTAATAGTTATGTTTCTTGTGTGTCAAGTGCTCCGAGGTACTCTGTTTGAAAGGCACAATACAGGTGTTGTTGCATTTTATTGTATTATTCAAAAAATGAACAACAGAGGTACTAGCTGGCTGAACTGCCAATGTTAAATGATCGCCTTGAGGGAGCTTTGGGGCCTTTTAAATAAACTATGTGCAATTTCCATAGATGTATTGTTATTTAAATAGTGCCTATGACAGACAAGCACATTTGAAAAAAAAAAGAAAGGATGAAGGCTGTTTGAGATTTCCACAGTTGACACGTCAATAGTGGAGCAGCCTGGGGAAAATGAAGTTAAACTTGTCCGTGAGGAAACAATAAATGAACAATGCACATAAACACGTGCACACATGCATAATGATGCAGAGACATAATGAAGTGTGCTGGAAAAAAAGAAAGTTGTGGTATGGTATATGCAAGAAAAATTGGATTTGGTCCGATACATTAAGTAAGATTACAGGGCCACTTCAGTATTCATGCTTGCTCTCTAAATATTAGTGATAGCACAGCTTGTCACTATCTATACATATATGCAGCATGCCATGTGTCGTCCAGTAGGATATGAGTGGGGAAACAGGATGAAACTGAGCAAATGAAAATGAAGGAAATGTCAGGAGAAAAAGTAATCTTAACAGTCAAGTCTGTTAAACTGTAAGAGTGTTTCCTTAGGGAAGTAGTAAAAACATCATCACTTCAGTCATTTAAAAGTGGATCAGAAAAATATACAGGGCTACATTCTGCTCCTATTATATGAATATCATTCTGGCATTGAAAATCTGTGGTTTCTTTTGCACTGATACAACCTAAAGCAGAACCTGCCTCCTTGGGAACAATTTATTTTAGCAGGGATTAGTAGGGAGAGGGAATATGCAGTCTATCAGGTCTTTTCTCATTCTTAACACCTATAGGAAAATCTTGAGATGGGAGTGAGTCTCTGAAAATAAATATTACAATAGATTTGACCATGTGTTTATATGATTTAAATTAATATCCTAGGAGTGTTTGGGGGCATAGGTGGCATGGTCTATTACAATAGCAGAAATATGGCATTTTCAAATAGCATTCAAATTTTCAGTGGAAATGGATACTGTTTTGAGTCTTTCTGCACCTGAATGTTCATATGATTTTGAGGTGTCTACTGTCATACTACTTTGTCTGTGGTAAACATTGTCCTGAGACCATGAAATAAATTCCATTTACTTGTTTTCTTTGCTTGTTTTTTTTCTCCAAGAATTAGATTCAATATCAGTCAAAATTTGTTGGCACAGCTAATTGAAGTGTAGCATCTTGCAGACCTTTTCACAAGTACAGTAATGATTTTTGATATTTCTTTTTTTTTAGTATGTATTGGCTTGCTCTTTTTTATAGATGAGAGTCCTTACTTATGTAAAACAAATTGTCATGCATTTTAAGTGAAAAACTTACCTTGAGACTGAATACAAATAGAATGACATCAGCAGAAAATCTGGCCCATTATGTTTTGGGTAACCAGCCAGCTAACGACTCTGGTGGTCTCTCTGGTAAAGGCTGCTGATATTCAGAATGAAGCTCTCTAGTCAAAACACTGACTCTTATTCACTGCAGTTTAAACGTAGCAGCACTTGTTGCATGATAGATTTATTGCTCAAAAAAACCCCCCAAGATGATTTCTTAGAGGATCCATTCACAGAGGATAAATGGTCCTCACGTGTTTTATTTTCTGGACAGATGTTGATATTTCAATGGGAATATAGTAGTTCAGCATTTAAATCTCTTTTGAAAATCAGACTGAAACTGTACATTACAGCTTTTTTTGTCCTGTGATAAAGACAGATTGGTGTCAGCTTGATGATGGAGAGGATATCAGATAATTGTAACCTTCTTTTTTTTGTTAAGCTCTATTTACTGAATATTCAATTCTTTTCTGTGGACCATTATGGTATATGGTTTCTGCCCAGGCTCCTGGGTGAACTCCTCTGTTGAGCTTTAGGTACCCCATGTCTTTGTAACAACCTGTGTCCAGCTTGTTTTCATTCTGTACTCGCTTGCACTAGGAAAGTTCATCACTGTGCCTAGAAACAAAACATCGTATACTGGGAATATAAAAATGTAAAGGGAATGCTTCCATTTGCTACATTTAACAGTCCCCTTTTAAATGTTAAAATAATTTATTAACACAAAAAAATAAACTGTACACATTTTACTAGCTGAGAACATCTTTAAATCCCTGCTAAACAGTATATCTGATTTCTAAAAAGCAAAGTATTTACTGTAATTATTCATTAGTGTTAAAGTGTGCAGAGCCTTGCTTCTTGGTGTCTGCTGCACCAGTCTGCCAGTTGATGAACACAAGTACCTCTGACTACGATGAGATAGCTGACTGACATTGCACAGGGAGATCTGACTCATCAGGTGTGAAACTGATTTGGATCAGCAGTGTTACTTAGAATCTCCTGGAAGTGGGTGCACTGGGTGGGGACTCCATAGGGGCTGGTGAGGGTCAGAAAGGCTTATTTGTGCCCTGAACTTCAGAAAGTTCAATGTCCTGTTCAACCCAGTCATTCATGAGCTGCTTAAAAATGAAATCAGATGCTTGAACTTTGATTCCTGGCTTTGAAAGTACTACTTTAACAAATTACTTTAATGAGTATGATAACTATATATAAGCTTGACATCTCATTTACACTAGTATTACCTTTGCATTACAATAATCCTAAGAACATCTAACATTTTCTATATCTATTTTTTTTCTATCTAACATTTTCTATATCTATTTTTTTTCTATCTATATACTGCCTGTTCTCCCTTTCTTCTGAAATCATTAATTTCTTTTCTTCTTTCACAAAGAAACCCTCTGTTACTCTCTGTCTCCAAAGTGGGTGATGAACTGTTCACTGGCTGTTGGATGTGTGCTGGCGTAACCTGGAGCAGTAGAGCTCAGTTCAGAGCAGTTGTGTGGTGAAGACCAGCATGTTTTGATGCTACTGTGCATGCCAGGGTTTTAAACAGTACAGATGATCTAATAGGACAAATCAGGAATGCATGCAGCTTGTTTCTTCTGCCAAGTATGTGAAATCTCTTGGCAGTCTCTCCTTTTGTGGATAATTTGAAGTATTTCACTTTGCTTTCCATTCTCCTTCCTGACACTGTTCCTTTGAGAAATATTTTCTCTATGCAGCAAATTAAGGAGTCAGAGCTCTTCTATGTAAGAGGTATCTACAATATCTTCTAGTGTCCTACAAACAGCAAATGTGGCTCCTGTGTCAGTCCCACCTTTCCCAGTGAGAAAAGGCAATAGGAGAAAGTGCCCTGAGATCACTACTCATTCTTCTTAGAGAGGCAACCTCTCTCTGCTTTCTGGATCATTTTCAAGGTTGCAGGCCCTCTGAAAAACAAAAAGTGAATAAATACCTTGTCAGTTCCTCCAAAACATTTCCTTTTCAAATTGTCAAAAAAAGGAAAAAGTCACTTTCACTTGAACAATATTTAAGCAAATGAAAATATTTTTTTGTCTTTTAACCTTCTAAAATGTTTTTGAATTATAAATGTAGTATAAAATATTGTAAAAAATAGTTTTAAGCTAAAAAATAAAAATATTTCAGTTCAAACTGCCTAAACAATTATTTCAAAGGCTATTGGTATGCAAGACATTTTGTTGTCACCAACTTGCATTTGTTTATAGGAAGATCTCCTTAGTGCAGGTGTTATATTGAATGCCCAGTAATTCCTAACTGACCACTCAGGAACAAAGAAGACAAAGCGAAGGTGGTTTTGAAGGGACAGAGATCACAACCAGACAACAACCTTAGCTCCCTTCTGTTTTTTTTACTAACTGTGAACAGAAGGCACACAGCTTCTTGCAGGGCACAAGTCATGTCATTGCCGAGGACAGTAAAACCTTTTGCTGCCACAATGGCTTTAGACTCCACTTTTGAAGAGAGAAAAAGAGAGTTTAAAGACTTTGAAAGGTCATTTAGTTTATTCCCTTTTCCCAAAAGCAGACACAGTCACATTTGTATCAGGTATGACTGATATAGGTCATAGCACACGCATGTGCTGTGATAGATATCTAATTTGTGAAAAAAGATAATCTTTGCAGTGATTATTTAGGATTTACATGGTGCAGGGGGGGATGTTTTGTTAAAAAGCTGTCTGATCTGGAATGATGTTAAGGGCAGGACACAACAGGTATTCACTTTGAAACATGACTGGGGGAGTAATACTCCTTGACTTGCTTACCATGTTTCTGTCGCGGTTAAAAGCTGTTGAGTGTAACTGCTGCACATGTCTCAGAAGGGTTCTGTTCCCTCCTATCACTAAATCCATATTTTCCATTCATTTAGGAATCATGTAAACACTTTATTATAAAAATATTATTTTGCCATTGGACATAACTTAAATGCAGTTCAGCTGGCATTATATGAACTAAGAAATAGATACATAAACTGTCCAGAGTCTACAAATGCACCGTATTTGGGTCTGCAAAGCTGGTACTCAGTGGCTGCACTGGTAACTCAATGGCAGGTCTCATAACCCAGGGCTGCTTGACTTTTCTAGCACTTCATGAAGGCATAGTACAGTGGCTGTAGTCCTCTGTTAGCATTCTTCTTTTCCTGAGACTTATGTGGTACATAGCCATACCGTTTGTTCTTAGAACTAAACAAGAAGGGGACATATTCTTCTCAAACTCTGTAATTACACTGCTGATAGGGCCTCAGAGATCATTCTGTATCCTATTTCTGGAGGATGTAATATTAATTATAACTATATTACTGTTGTGAGATGTGAGCTCACAAAGCGAAGTGAGCTAAGCATAGAAAAGAAAGGAAAAAGCTATTCCTGGCCAAAAAGCCAGGATTTTATTGGAGGATGGTAGGAAACAGGACACAGAACAGACACACTGACTTTCATAAATGACAAAGTTAGTGTGACCATAGTAATTCTGCAGATTTCATACCAATTTGCACAGGACTAAAAAACTGTACAAGTTTCAGAACAACGAAGACTTAAACACTGCACCTTCTCAGTGCTCCTCTTCGTTCTTTGGTAAGAATTCACCTCTTAACCCCCAATACCTTCTCCAAGATTTCATGTGCATGCTTTAATTATGTAAAGTAGAGTAAAGATCTCTGTTAGGAGGCAAAATATTACCATTATAGAGTTGAAAAATATGAATAGTCTGGATCAGTATCCAGACTCAATCCAAACAGAACATCTTCTGAGGTTTGCCTGTCTCGTTTCGCAGGGAATCTCCCAACTCCCAGGTATCCTGGCTTTATTTGTCTTGCATTAATTTATTTTCCCCCATAGTGTAGTTGCTGAGCAGTGTTGAAGGTGTTTGGCAGTTACTCTCCCCCATGTTTTCGGCAAGATGAAATTTGCAGCACATTACACTGCTTGACAGGAACAGAGAATAAGCCCCAAGGATTTGCTGACAAGAAAAGCCCAGGTGTGGTGTGTGTAAGGTTTCAAACTCTTTTCCCCTTTTAGCTGTGGAGGAATTTTCTTAACTATACTGATTACATTATCATCCCAATACAAGCTTCATTAAAGCACTTTTAGCCCTATAGCCTGGAGCTCAGAGAATTCACTGTCTTTAAATAATCCAAGAGAGAAAAAGAAAATCAGATGAGAGATTGTACATGATTTCATCTACTGTGTTGCACAGAGAGACAGAAATTGCCGATCCACAAAGAAAAGAATGTAAAGTTTCTGGCGGGAATTCAGGCTATGCCAGAACTTTTCTTTCCTCCCTTGCACCTCCATATAGCTTAGATTAGGCCCTTGCTGTTCATGAAGTGCTGTTTTGATGATGACTAACACCACTACCCACTCCCAAAAGACCCTGCTAGATTTATGAGAGTATCGTGTGAACCAGAATACAAGATGCAGGCCTGGACAGTGGGAGACATGAAGAGGGCCCACATCTGCCCACCTCTGCCTCCCTGGGCAGTCAGCGACTATGGAGGTATCTTAGAGAAGGCTTCCTCAAGTCTTATGCTGGTTTCTTGAAACATGTGGGTATGTGCATATACTTGGAATATCAAGCTTTTTCTTGGGTGCTGCCATTTCATTTTCTAGATGAAACGATTCGCTATGCTAGCAAGCTATCCTAATGCAGTTTTTCAGATAATAGCAGCAGGTTTATTTGTAATTTTGTGCACAGATTTTGGTTTTGAAGTTGGCTTAGACTTTTCTAAAATGTGAGAAAACTTCTTTGAAACTCTCTGGGGAAGAAAGAGCTTCACTATTTCTTATCCTGATTAACTGCTTTTTCCTCCTCAGAAGCTTGCCACAGCTTCCCCACTTTTTTTTTGCTAGACTTGACTATGCACTTGGCATGCCCACAAGCCATCTGAAGCCATTTCAGTGATCTGAACTACACACGAACCTACTCACATTGGGCTGTCTCCGCTCTCCTCAGCCTGCCTTGTCCTGGGGTAGAGAGTGTAAAAATCTTTTTGCCTATCTGCACCCAAGAAGACAAATAAATCCTTTCCCCTGCATTACCAGTCCTGTCAAAATTATCCAGCCATCAGCTGCACCACAATTAGACAGCTCTGGTGTGTGGGACTCAGTCCTGGTGTTCCTGGCACCTCTTACTGCAGTGCCTTTTCTAAATGGTGTCAATGCTGAGAACAAAAGAGCACTGCTTTCAGATCTGAACTGGCTTCCAGTAACCTCCTGGGTGAAATAACGATTTAACCTGTCAAGCTGTGAACACTTTGGTGAGCAGCTACCTGATAGATGAAATTTCCTCACACTGCCACAGGTAAGAATAGTATGGCTGGTACATGCCCAGCACAAACACGAGGAAGCTGCCAGATGGATAGTTTCTGTAAAGGGTCCTCCACGCTGCAGGTTAGTCACCTCAGCTGTCTGCTAGAGCTTGTGCTCGTTCACTTTCCAGGCAGACTGCAAGCCCTCTGTGTTCCCACTTTCTTAAAAGCTACTAGATCAGTACATTTACTGACGTTATGTTGGCTTGGGTTATTTTATAATCTTTATATATGAAGATGGCACCAAAGCAGGTGATTCACACCCATACAGCCTACTTAAAATGCAATTAAAAAGATGTAAACCCAGCACAGTTTCAGCCTAACTTTGCCCCCACTGAATTCAGTGATTAAGGTCTCACTAATAACAAGAGTAAATTCAGACCAGTTCTGGGACTTTTTAAAGTATTGCACAGAAATACTACTAGATTTTAGTCTAGTATAGCTTGCTCTATTTTTAAACTGCATTCAAGGAAAATCTTTGTTTTATTTAGGGAAAAAAGAGAAAGAAAACTCTTTTGCTGTGTTTTAGCTCTGCTTTCTTTTACTTTATTATAGTTCTGTTAAGTGCTACTTTGGCATTTGACACATACAGGTCTTTATCACAATCTGGGCACTTTTGTCATTGGAAGCTACTATGATCCCAAGTTGTTATGGAAAACAATTTGGTGATAAAAGCTTTTAATGAAGCATAACAAAGCATACAGGAGAAAAAGGTCAGTCAGAGAGGACTGCATGACACCACCACAACTGTTTTTCAATAAATATTAAAAACAACATCTGCTGCTCTCTTTAACATTGTGAAAATTTCATTTTATTAAGATCTGAGTAGCAAATTACTTTTAGATTACTTTAAAAGTAATTTGCAGCTTAAATGTGTCTGTGTTTTGGGGAGTAATTTATGACTGTTTTCAGATTGTATGATGATTTTTATTAAGATCATTTTTCAATTTCCTTCCTTTTATAAAAAAAGGAAAGGTACTAAGTGATTACACATAGATTTCTTCTTACATCTTTCTCTTAACACAAACACTTACTATATAAAGTAAATAGCTCCATGCTGTGCAATACTTCTATAAAGAAACCTAAAATGATAGAAAGCTCGTGTGGTTTGGGATTTACAGAATCGAAGCATTTAATAACTTAAGATTTACTGAAAATCAAGCCTGCCTCAGTGTAGTCTACTGCATGTGTTGATACATGATACTAAAGGACTTAATTTGTTTGTTTTCCTCCTACCTGATTTCAAATCAGGAAGTTAAAGGTGAGGAAAAGAAAGTTATAGAACGGATGAAAAAGACTTCCTCTCAGAGCTCTGTAAAGCACAGTAATAGGAGATTTATGCCACAGACAGAAATCACAGAAATCCCCCGATTGCAGCCAAATGCAGCAGAAAAAAGGGTGCACACAATTTAGTACTACTGCAGGAAAGTACCATAAAATGCACTAAATGCTTTGCCTGTAGTTTTAGCAGCAATCTAGCTCCACTGAAAAGCTTCCCAATGCCATTTTCATCCCGCAGTTATTGGAAGAATCTCATGGACAGCAGAGGTCCTTTACTCCTCCTGGGCATGTACAAAAGCGCATAAAGTCTACATATATATATATGCATATGAATTATCTGCAGCAGCTATCACAAGGTTATCTTGAGATCATGGTGTGATGAAAGATCAATACTTCATTCTTTTGCAACCTGACTGCATCATGGGAACTAGAGTGGCTACACTTTGGACCCCTTTCAAACTGTTTGAGCATGTGCTTTCTCTGATCCCAAGCCAATAAAAGTCCCTGAAGATTACTGCTTGATTCTTTCACTCTTCAATCAGGCCTGACTTTACTTTCATTCCCCTAATATTAGATACCAACAAGAACTGCAAGCATTTGTAAATCATCATAGCAAAGCTACTGCGTCATTAGACTAGTGGTAAATGCCATAAACACGTTTTCAGTCTTCCTCAAAGTATCTCAGCTTAAATCACCATGAAGATAAAAACTGATGAGTAACAACATGGCAGCCCCAAAGGAAGTAGCTGGTGGGTTTTCTCCTATTGTTTTTCAAGAGCATATTGCTTAAGAGTCTCTTTATAGCCTTCATGTTTCTTTTTCCTAAAGCTCCTTCACCCTCACCAAACCACACCATCACAATTGTAAGAAACAGCCATTAACCAACATACCCTAACATTTTTCTGACACAGTTCACATACACCACTGATAAAAATTATTGAATAGCAGCTTTAGAGAATTTTGTTCCTCTAAGTCCACCATGTGTCACGTTGAGAAAATTTAGAGATGCATCTCTCTAAACTGAACATTATCTTCACCAAATCAGTTGACTCACAGCTTGCCTTTTGATGCATGCAAGAGTCTACAATGGTTCCTAAAGACCGTGTAAGATGTATGCTACTACCTGAAAGTAAAATGTGTGTTAAAGTACTTTAAGCAGTAAAAGATAATTAATTGTTAGTGTCCATACAGTTTTCTGTTCAATATGTTAAGAAAAAGGCTGTGAGGGTAGAAATACTTCACTAATGTAGATCATGTTTTCACTATAGCATGTGCGTTTCACCCTGTGTGAACACATGCTTTCTTATGGCGTGTTTAAATGTAGGACCTGGCAGGGCAATTATTCTTGCAAATTGCTGTCACATTCATTTATTGAGTAGTGAGTCTTATATTTGCCTTCTACTGTATGCGAGGTCACATTTCGTTGCACTGAGTTTGGGGACCCCAGACTGCTTTATAAAATGTAATAAAACCACCCAGTCACACATATGCAATTAGAAGACATTGCTAAAAACTAGCACAGGCTTCATATTCATTTACTCTGAAAGAAAGAAAATCTATAATTTCTCACTTTCTTACAGCTTTGACTCACCAACTACCTTGTTATATATGCAGCTGCCAGAGTTCAATAGTCAGAATTACAGATGATCTTCCATTGCTCTTTTGCATAGCATTTCTGCTTTAGATATTTTAGATAACTCTTCCTTTTGGTCTTAAAATTGGAAATGCGTTCTGCAACTAGGTCATTACATCTTGACACAAGTACATGGATTAAAGGTATTGTAACTAACACTTTTCTGCAAAATAAACCAGCAATGCTCAAAAGTAATTTATTTTTGAACTTACAGATTTCTTTTAAATTTTCAGCAGATTCCAGGGAGAGGAGCATGGGTAGATAGTTCAAGGTAGGCAGTCACTATGCAAATACAATTTTTTCTGACAGCTGAACAAAAATGTAGTTGGATGTGTTGGATGGCTTTTCTGAACTAAATTGGCACTGTAATATGCAGAGGAGAAAGAGGTACTTTAAAATTATACAGCTGGCATATTTTTACACACAGGAAGATCTGAAAACAAAACCATTTGATGGTTGCTTTTTCTGTATTTAAACTTTCTTCTACACTGACCATTAAGCTCCCTGTATTGAGAGTACTTTTTTAAACAAAGTTGTAGTAATAAATGTCTTTGTCTGTCTCTGCAAATGTATATGAATGTAGTGCTTTATTTCTGTATCTGAGTTGTGACAGCCCCTGGGTTTCAGTCCAATTAACTGAGTCATACTGTTATAAAACTCCAAGGAAAGAAAAATGTCAGTCCCATAAACATAGAAATAACAGTAATGCCCTCTTTTTTTTCTTTGAAGGACACACTTCTCTTTCAGCTGTATGACTTCCTTAATATTTTATAAGTTCAAAATGAAAGAAAAAAAAAATCTGATTTTGAATTCCACTGGGTGGTATATTTAGGAAGAGCTGCATACATATAGCTTGTAGCGGTTTTCCAGAAATATGTACCCTGTGTGTAAGGATTGAACAGATGAATAGTCTTCATATTACTTATCCAAACCATATGGTCTCTTAATATGGAAAAAGAGCAAGATCCTAGAACTTTTGCTCTTGTGTATCATTTAAGTGAAACTGGGAAGGGTTATCGAGTATCAGCCGGTATGCAGAGGAACCTAACCAGAGTTCCCAAGGATTATGTGAAAATCCTGTTCCTGGAAGTGAGGATGGTGGTCAGGGAAATGTAACTTTCTTTCAAGACCTTTAATCACATCAAGTGTTCAAAATGAGAACTGTTAAGATCTACTTACTCCTCAGGGGAGCAGCACTGACTATCACTAAAGGATACACAAGCCCCATACATAGCCAAGCGCTGACTATGTGAGTGGGAAGGATGTTTGGAAGATTTGGTAGTTTCACTTTGTGTAAAGTTCTGCCTAATCATGCAGAGCTTTTTAGGTTTGGGCAGACCCTGCAATCTGCAAGAGATGTACCTCAAAATAGGGATGGTCTATGCAAATTCGTAACTAAACTCCTGTATGTGAAGTAGAAATTTGAAATCAGGAAGGGCAGATTTTGAGAAGAGGGTAACAGAAAAAAAACAGGGGATTAATGGATTTGGAGCAGAAATTGATAAAAAGCAAAGAACAGAAACAAGATACCAGAAGGGTGCAGAACAGGAGAAATTCAGGGTGTATAGTGTAATCCAGCCAATTGCAGATACTGTTTCAGTAATTGCAAAAAGGGTGTTTTGGAATATTGAATGGGAGGACAGAAGCAGGTATCACTGACTAAATGCATCCCTCTCACCTGAAGTGAATTAACCAGAATAACCAGTTGATTGTTAGTGTGATGTTGCTAAAGCCTGTGTCATGCTTTGTCATCTTTGTAGTTTCTCTTTACAATAACTTTCCTCTGATTCCCTTTGGTATTAAATATGTTTTGTAATTGAAAGGACAATTTGTCATTTAAAAATTGTGGGTTTGTACAGAATCAATAGCAACCAGTAGTTTTGGAAGCAAGCTCTGCAAGGATTTCCCTGAAAGCTCCTGCACCTTTTCTATTCCTTCATGATATATGGAAACAGCTTTAACTTTTTCTGTTCTTACCATTTTATATAATATTTTTAGCACACACACAGAAAGATGGGATTTGCTGTTGGTTTCTTTCTCCTAATGACAGCTTCTGAAGGACCTCTTCTGATCTGAAGCCACAAAGTAAAGGCAGCAACAAAATGGGCACTGTACAGACAAGACTACTATGCATATAGATGAGGTATTTGGAAGAGAGAAATAACAGTTGAGAAGAGTGGGGGACTCAAAGAAAAGTCTCTCAGTGCCACTTGAGCTGGCTTGACATGTTGTGTCATGAGTTTTGTAAGCAGAAGCCTCATGTATTCAAGTATAGAAAGAATGAGGAAATGCAGTCTGGACTCGGCTTCATTCAGGGTTGAAATGTGCTTTCAAAACCAGCATGCTAGCATTTGCAGATAAAGTGATACTGGAGAACAAATAAGAAGTTTCTTCAGCCACTTACATAATGAATTATTTAGGGGCATGTCACATGCTTGTCCCAGAGTTCTTGACAAAGCCTAAAATCCAGCATTTTGCCTCACATGCCTTTCTGGAAATAAAGGTTTATTTAAAAGTTAATAATTATGTAATAAAATGAATCTGGGAAGAGCACAATCCCTTTGATGCTTTCTTCATGTAGATTAACTAAACTTTTTGCTAGTTAACCTTGCTCCTCTTCTTTTAGATCTGTGGTAAGCTTTAGTGCACCCAACAACGGGGGATAGGAGACTTAAACGTCACAACTCTTTGGGATTTTCACGATCTGTTACCTTGTAGGAAGGACTGCATTAACTGTTTCTCTAGCACTTGGCTTGTCTCTGCAGCTGTTCTCTGTAACAGTTCCATAGCTCTATGTCATAATTTTGCAGTTGCTCTTTAAAGAAGAATGATAACTTCGGGGTTTATTTACCAGATCTAGACTATATCGCTGTTTCCCCTGCTTTTTCAGTAACTGGCCTCTGCTATCACTGTTCATATGAGGTACCTAAAAATTGCAAGCTATTATAAACAAAGGCTTAATTCCTAAGGTAAGGGGCTTTGGAGTCTACACATGATAACAATGTGAACATAAATATGCCAGATTTTATTATGGACTTCTGCATGTATTCTTGTCCTTAGAGTCTCATGCAGTCACCAAACAACAGTGGATGCGCCTGATTAGGCAAGATTTCAGTGACTGACCCTGTGGTTTACAGGTGACATGCTCTGTAGCCCATTACCTCACACGATAAGTATATGGTAAGTATATGGAAAGTTGTGTTCAGCTAGGAATTAATAATGGGAATAAAATAGCAGTTTGGTATTACCAGGTACTTTCTGCACTAAAAGTTATTGTTGAATCATTATTTCGCATGGTCTGTGAGCATACAGCTAGAAAGCACTTATAATTGAAAAGTGGAGGTAACAATCATGCTTCTGTGAGTAAAATGCAATATGTAAATCTCTCTCGTACCCCTCAACATCTCTTGGTTTACAGCCAGATCTGCAATATACAAAACAGTGGCAGAGGGTACTGCACATTCATTTTTGTAATAAAAACTGTCATGAAATGTTATTGATGTTAATGCACAGCTGCTGCAAGAAAAAGAAGGCAATTTTTGGAAGGGACATTGTTGGATTTTTTTCAATGAAACATAGTGATTTTCCAGACTGCTGTGTGCTGGAGCAAAACAGCATCACACTGAGTATTCAGCTAAATGCAGATGTAGCATATGTCTGAGCTGGGCCATGATGGGTAGCTCTTCATCGTGGTACCAGCAGGCTGGCTGGTAGCTCTACTCCAAAAAAAAAAAAAAAAAAACAAAACCCAAACATGTGAATATGAGGTAAAAGTTAACCTATAGAAAACAAATGAGAAGAGCAACCTTATAATTAATCGTCTTGATAATCTGACTTCACCCTAACTGTAGGTAAGCAGAGAAAGCCTGTCCCGAGAGGAACTGGCAGAAATCAAGGAAGGGAGACGTGCCAAGAGAGATGCGTCAAGGGGTGCCAGAGGAGGCACGTTGGCAAGAGTTTATACCTCTCACCATAAAGCTGTTAAACTTCTCAAGCCAGTATTTTTACACCCATATCTTCTCGCAGATTCTCTTTTCTATACAATTGATACAAATGCAGTTCTTATTTACATATTGTAGTGAATGAAAATCTTCTTAACATTAGAGACATAAACACATAAAATACACCAACCAAGTATAAATACTGCCAACCTGCAAGTATATGTATAAGCACAAGTAACTTCACTTGGAGATCTGAACAGTCATCCAACCAGAGGCACAGTTATTATTAAAACAAATTAGAAGCTTTTGAAGCATAAATGGCACATTTCATTTGTCTCTGGAGTACATTGCCTTCATTTATTTTCACCACCGTTCTTCCCTAGCCTCTTCTTGCTGTTGAAAAGCTTCAGAAAAATGGAGGAAAGGAATTCTCTTTGGTGATAAGCCAACACCAATGGACTTTGATCAGGTCTGGAAGGTAAATTTGGCAACAATAACTTGGTCATACACCATACACAGTTCTATTTTCTCCTCCTAATTTAAATATAGTCATTGTCTTACCACAGTTTATTATTCATACATATTAATAAAATATGCAAAATATAATGCAGCATAAGCTAGGTAACTTCGTCAGAGCTAACGTCATATTTGGAGTTTTCTCATTTTTAACATCAAAATCTTAAATTACAGTAACAGTTGTTGCATTCATTTAAAATGTAAGACAAATTAAAACACCAGTCTGTTTAAATAATAAAAGAAAACATAAAACATAGAATCTTATTTGAATGTAAAAGCTACGTAGAATGTTCTTAAAAGGAATAAGCTAATGTTCCTTTCAGAGATAAAACCACTGCTGAACACAAAGAAGAGATTTAATAATCCAGCTTCCAGTTCCCATGTAACTACAAACTCCCTTTTACTTCAGAGAATATTTAGCCTTTTTAGAACTGGTCCAGAAACCATGGAAACCACTGATATCAGTAAGCTCTGACTCTTTTTTTCTTGTTTTGTTTTGCTTTCTGGTCTCAGCTCTGCAACTTTTGCCACGTGGATGACTGAAGCTATCTGCCTGTGTGAAGCACCAGTGAACACAGTGGGCCACAGCAATGCCTCAGCAGCTGTGAAACATGTCTTTTTATACAGTATTTTCAAAAGATGACTCAAATACTAGGAGTATCATCCTGCTTGCTCACTAAGTAAAATCACAGACAACATGAATTTATTGTTGATTTTGGAGGGAAACGTGCCACTGGGCTTTATTCTTATTTTAGTACTATTTAGAAACATGAAGGAACCAGCACTTATAGTTTGGGTAAAGACTGGATTTGCAGGCAGCTTAGAATTAATAATACGCTGGCAACACTTTCAAATAACTAGCACATCATGTGGCTGGTGTGATTAATGTTCACAATCCATTATGTCCCAAGGTATGCATTGTAACAACAATAATTATCATAGGCATTATTTTGTAATTTTATAAAGCAAATATACAATTCTGTAGGAATTTGCCTGTAATTTAGAGTGGTCATTCATTAAAAAAAAAAGCATTATGAACAGATTAAAGGCCAAATATGATTTGAAATTGGAGATCAGATAATTAGCTTGTATTTATATTTAGGTCTCTGTGCTTAATTAAAAAAAAAAAAAGAAAAAGAAAAGGAAAAGTGAGGATTCATACAGCAATTAGTTTGAAACCTTTATGAATTAGATGTGGCTACCTAGTGTGCTCAGGAAGACCCTTGAACATCTAATTAGTGTTAATAGAAACTGTCTTAAATGTCTTTAGACTACAAAAATTATTCTTGTCAAGAAAATAATCAGTCATTTAAGTATATCGTTTAAGATAATAGTGCCTGTCAAAGGCAAAGACACAGACCTGTCCATTTATTAGCGCATTACGAACTCCAAACACCACCTGCTCTGTTTTATCTCATCCAACTTCTTTTTTCTGGTTGTATGTTCTTTTCAGTTTTGTTTTCTTTTTTTGTCTGAGAGCTGGACTTAATTCCCACTGACGTCAATGGAAGGACCCTTACTGACTTCAGAGGCCATTGACTAGGATCCCATGTTGTTTTCTCTGTCAGCTTACTCTTTTGACCTCTTAAGTCACAGGTAAACTTGCACCCCAAATTTTCTTCCTTTAATAACCTGTTTCTTATTCCTAAATTCTGCTCTCTGTCTCATTATTCCATTTTCATATTTTTAACCTTGTGCCAATCCAAACTAAATAGTTTGGCTACTCCTAACTTTTTTGATCTAAAAATTACATTTCATGTTTCCCCCATCCTCCCTTTTCATTTATGCCTCTCACCCAATTCATTTTGTTTCAAAAGAAATCATCTCAAGATTTAAAATATTTTATATGAATAAATTTTTCTTGACCGCACAAGCACAAGCAGTCTCTTCTCTGAATGTATTTTATTTTTCACTCAGATACTGCAATTTAAGTTTTTCTTAGCTTTTATTTTATTTTTCCTCTTTTCATTTTACTTTCTCACGTTGTATTTTTTTCTCCCTTTTGAAGTAATTAGATTTTATATTATTTTGAATAAGGCAGGTGTGGGATATTGGGTTTTCCCTCCCATGGTTCCAGGGCTACCAACAAGACACAAGCTCATCAGTAATGATGATAATGCACCACATTGTCAACACTAGGATTTCAAAAGCTGCAGTGCCCAGGAATCTCTTCCCTTTTCCATATTAGTCAAAGTTATTGGCAAAATTATTTCTAAACACAGTGTACCATCAGCATACTAATGATGATGCAACCCTACCTTGCTCACTGGATGATGCCAGATGAGTTTGTATTATAGAGAAATGCTTCAGCAATTGTATCAGCTTTGCATACCCTCTGTGCATGGTAAACAACCATCGTTTACGGTGGGTCTGCCCATTGGAGTGTTCACTTCCTCTTGCTCTTTGCTATGGCAGGACAACAGCAGAGAAGGCATTGCTAGACCCAAAGCAGCCTCTTTTCATGCTATCCCATGACAGAAGCAAATCCACAGACGACCTCGAGCTCCCTTCTCCTTTGAAAATGGAGAGCACTGCCTCGTGCCACAGCAAGATATCCAACAGTCCATTTCTGTTTCCTTACATATCCCCAAGCCCTAGCTATTGAGCAACTGCATAGGCTCCAAGTCCTGTGCTTTTCAGAGAGAATTGCTGGGGGAAAAAGAGTTGATTCCTACTGAGTGGAAGAAAAGTGGGGCTTGAGGTTGAATTGGTCACAAGAAGGGTGAATGAACCTCTATGGCATCTCAGGTGAGAAGAGCAGCTGCTTCCCTTACCAAATTAATTTCAGACCTCCTGTGCTGTTTTTTAGGGTCAGGTTCAGATTCTCACAGCCTTAGATGTAAAACTTCCGGTGCTGAATTTATGCCTGTTGAAAATATTTTCTTCATGAGTTGTAGCCAGTTCCTGGTCATTGAGAAGCCTGGAGCATGCAAATATAGAGGAACATACTTTTGCCCTGCTGCGGTGCTGTACAGAAAATTCCAGCTTAGTGCTCCTCATGACAGCTCCCAACAGGCCACTGGAGACCACTCCTACTTGCATGATGATCTAAGCTGTGGCCTACCACAGCCTCTTGCATTTTGGTGATGAACAGCATTTGCCACTGACAAATGGCAGTGCTGCAGCAGAGCTGCTTACTTCTCTGCAGCACGGATGACCCAAGCTCTGCCAATGTGTTGCATGCTACAAGCTACCCCAGGAAAGACCATGCAGCACAGGGGACGGGCGAAGGAAGACTTTGTGTTTAGCCTTATCATTGCAGCAGTGTGTAGGGGACTGGGAAGAGCAGCTCTGTGTACCAGAGGTACCTGAATCAGGCCTGCTCCCTGACAGTTCAGGTTTATCTCCCTAAACTACATCTTTGAGTTCATGGATCCCCTTCTAAAAGCCTGAAATACCCTCATTAACAAATAAATCTTTTAAAAACAAACAAACAAAAAAATTTTTTAAAGGATGATAAAGTTTATTTATTGATCTTTCTTTACAAAACTTCAAGTCTCTTCCGTTTTAATCTTAACAAGCATGGACATCTTGTTAAGATTAACAAGATGCTTCAGCATACATTCTTTAAATAACCATATATTGCTTCAGCATACATTCTTTAAATATGAAGCATTAATAAAATTGTTCACAACAGTAAGAAAAATCTTCTAATTTCACTATTCTCAACACAATATACTTTGATTCTTAAAGCAGGATAGTACAAAGTCTCCATAATTTTACTATTGCGCAGCCGATGCACACAAAGAGAAATTTCAAAGAATTGCTAACTTCCAACCTGGTGTCTGCATGATTGTAATTAACTTCTCCCCCTCAAAGACAAACTTTGAAAATAGATCTTATGAGATAAAACATGAGAATTATACTAGGGCCTGATCTAACACACATTTTAACTGGTGGGAGTCTTTTATTAACTCCACCGAGCCGTCAGACCCTTAGTACAACTACAATTCTGCAGTTCTGTATTATGGCTTTGAATTGCAAATGATGAACATGAACTACTTAAAACTCTTCAGTAAAAATTTACCTTTAGCATACCAGATTTGTTGTGTAACTTCCTCCACGCACTGTAATTCTGGATAATCCTCTTATACGGATTCCATTCATACCCACAAGATGTATTGTGGGGTGTTACTGTTTATCCAACACTTTGCTCTTCAGTGAGTTTTGACTCAGACAACTGCTAGCATCTTCCCTCACCTGCTGGTGGTTTGGTGGGAGGGGCATTTGGCTGTTTTTAAAATGATGGGTTTATATATTTTACCTATGCACAGATTCTCTCCCTGAGAAATAATCGAAAGAACCCATTTCATATATGCTAATAGAAGGCTGGATTACAACATACATTTAGCATATGTATGTGGCAAATATTTGGTCAGTTTCAATAGCTCTGATCTAGCTTCCCAGAACAGGAGAATATAAAGAGAGAAAGCCTCACTCGAGGTGTCAGCTATCAAGGTATCTACTGAGGCACAGGATGGTTCAGAAACAGTTTGGTGAGAATAGAATACGATTTATTTTTATGAAACAATATTGGGGAACTGAGAGGTATGGAAAAGATGCACTTAAATTTCGATGTTGATTTTGAAAATCTTTGTTGCACTCTGCAGATGTTCGTCACAAAAGCAAGGTCTAAATGAACCTGCATCTCACAAATTTAATTCTCTACCATCTTCTTTCATATACTTTGTCATAAGTACAATGCAGTCTTCACCAACAGGTTCATTCTTAGAGAAACCATACTAATGGTCTACTCAAGTATCTCGTCTTAAAAGACTATTTTCATGCTGCCTGTGTATGCACAGATTTATGTGTTGAAGATAGGGATATGTTTCTGATATGGATTTCTTTCCTGGTTTGTGCTGTACTTCTCAAGAACCCCGGCAGCTGACGCAACCACAAATCCTTTCTGGACATAATTTCCTGAGAATGGGAAGATTTGTGTGGTGGCTTATGTGAAAATGAGCTGGTAGCAGAATTAAGCCCCGGGGAAGAAACATGACTGTATCCTTCCTGGCTTAAAGGAAGTTTGCCATTTGGCAACCAGTTGGCTGAATTAAATTATGTTCAGAAGAAACACATGGCCCAAGCTGAGAAAGAACTTTGAGCAAGGCTGCAAGAGGAAGGTAAGGGACTTGTGTCAGCTAAAAGTAAAAAAAAGAAAAAGCTTTTCCATTAACACAGAGGAAACTACCAGGAAGAACGTGTGCTTGTGCACACATGTATGTGCTTAGAATGGAAGAATTTGCTTATCAGCCTTTCCCAAAGTAGTTTGATTGCCAGCATTGGGGTGATTTTTGAAAAAGATTAAAACTTCCTGATTTTTTTTTTTCTTCCACTTGTCACCTTTTCTCCACTTTCACTGCTGAAAACAACCAAAAGATTGGGGGGGGAACATGACACCAAACAACAAAAGACCCAAATAGGAAGCTTTGAGAAAAGGAGGGAGAAAAAACAGACACTAAAAATTGAAACCCAAAATATTAACTTTGTTTTTTTAATGCTTGCACCCCTTTTTGACCTGACCCAATAAGAAGTACTTCTAAATCTCTATTATCTGCCATATTACCACAGAGAGATCAGGCTGTCTAAGGAAATAGCAGCAGCAATAGCAAACTTTCCCTAAGCCAGGGTACCCAATAAAGGCACAGCTATGTGGACAAAAATGTTGTAGTTTTTTAAGCAGAAAATGCAGAGCCTGGAGATCTCCAGCAGTATTAGCGGGGTAGGGGGGGAAGAAAAAGGCAAAGAGGTCAGGTTGCTAAAATGACTGAATTTTTTTCTGCTCAAATATAAGTAGATAAAAAAAAAGGGAAGGGAAAGTTTCTGGGGAAAGGGTAGGGAGCTGAATAGGACAAAGGAAGTTTTGTTGCTGTATACGTTTAAATCTCTAAAATCTGTATTCTTGAAGAAATATCTTTATGAAATGCCTTCCAGCTAGGTCTTTTAAGCTCATTCTTTTCAAAGGTCATTCTTCATTATAATGTTAGATTTAATTTTAATCATAAAGTAAAATTGTATGCATATGGAATATGTGAATAATAACTGTATTTTATTAAGATTACTTATTGTAGCAGAAGCCATATCAATCATTTAGATAGGGAACTGCCACAGCAGATATCTTTTTTTCTCTCCACCAGTGCTGTAAGTCCTGGCATCCTAACTAAGACAATTTCCTCTTTCTTAAGAGGACAGCAAAGCCAGGCTAGAGCCACCACAGATCATCTGATCTACCACCTTGTTCAAAGGCAAGACCAATTTGTTCTCTGTCATCCCTGTGCAATGAGTGCTTGCTAAGCTCACCCGATGGAGACCCCATTATGTCCCTATGCTTCTTTGTTCCTTCTGTTAGAAAATTTTGCCTAACATCTAATTTGAATTTTTTTTTTTCCCCTGCATTTTATGCCCACCTTGGTAATCTTCCTTTGACTGTTGTCATGTTACTCCTCAGTTTTCTCTAAGCTAAAAAAAATCCCAATTTGTTCGCTGTCTTCCTGTCAGTCATGTTTCCTAGAACTCTAGTTATTCATTAGACTCCTCTAGACTCTTTGCCACTGATCCACATCTTTCTTGAAGTGCAGTGTCCCTGGTGAGTCTCCCCTAATAATGCATTTCTTGCAGGCTCCATTTTTGTTTATGTCTTCCAATAGGAAGATTTTTGCAAAATATTAACTGATGTCCAGCTTGTCATTTACTGTAACCCCCCAGATCCCTTCCTCCATAGCTGCTTCCCCACAAGTTTTCCTCCATCCAAAATTTGATGTACTTGTTTCATATTGAAATTCCTGCTAATTTCAACAGGCCATTTCTCCAGTGTTTAAATACTGTTGAGATTCAGTTCTTGTCCTAAAGCACACATATAATTTCTCCCAGCTTCATACCATCTGTAAACGTAACACGCATGATCTCTATCCCAGGCTGTTAACAGAATAAATAAATAAATAAATAAGTAGCCACCCTTTTCTCTACATGGTCCAACAGTCTGTGGTAAACCTTCCTCTTTATTACAGCCACCCCTTCTCAGAGTCAGTGACTGGCAATTACTCTCTGACATGGGTATCTAATCTAACCATCTAGATGATGCTTCCCAGCACATTTACATAAATGCCGCGTACGACCTGCCTGGAGCTGAATGAAATCTTCTGCCCTTTGTGATATACATGGGATATGCTTTACTTTCACATTGAAATTTTTTGTTTCTTTCCTTCTCTTTCTTATGCAGTGCCCCTCACATAGTTCAGCTTTCCACCTTTGCTTTCTCTTTCTGCAGAGTTGTGTACGGCTCAGATATTTGTATTACTGGGAGAGCTCTGGGCAATACATCAAGCAATCTTTCTCAAAGCAAGAAAGCTGGGATTTTTCATATCTTAAAAAGTAGAAAGAAAAAATACACCACTCCCCAAATAACACAAGTTATCTTACCCAGCCACTCATTGTATGAAGATTTTTCCCTTCTCCCGAAAGAAGCACTATTATTCATCAAATCTGTTTTAGGCTTCGGTTAAGACACTCATGTTGCATCCAGGCTAAAAGACAGCATCTCAAATAAGGTCTTAAGATACTGAGCTCTATAGGTCTGGTATTTTGGTCTGGATCTTTCTGTTATATACTCTGTAGATTAAGCTAATTCAGATTCTTGACAACATAATGACTGCTCTTCTTGGGAGTATTTAAGAAATGTATTCTATACTATGAATTTCTGTGGCCTAAGAAAGTCCTTTTCATAGGAAGAGAACAGACATCTACTTTCTATTTTCTTTCAGGTCGTATCACAACAAATAATCTCACATGTAACAAAACCTCACACACTTCTCCCTTGAATAACTTACAGGTCACATGGACCTTAACTTTTTTCCAGTCCTTTTCAGGACACCCCAGCCACTGTATCACAAATGTCCCAAAGCCTGCTACATTGCAATCAGTGTTGCATTCCTATACAATCACAGCTATAGCCATGGAAGACTCAGTTATTAATAGTGAAATACCATTTGTGGAAGGACCTGACACATTTCAGTGTACTGCAAGTGTGTTACCTATTTTTCCAAAGTTAGAAAAAAGATGCTTTTATTTTACCTTCTTTACCTGACTCAGTTCCCTTTAAACTCCATGAAACAGGCTGCCTGTAGCTGATAAGAAAAATTCTCTCTGGAAGTAAAGCCTAGGAACTAAGCACATGATGAGAAAGGTTGTCCTGGCCTCACTGTCACAGCTTTTCAAGGGAATAAACAAAAATGCACGCAAGCATTTTTCTAATTTGTGATTCGCAGTTGATAAAGAGAAAAATGCTAATCATACTAATTTCCTCCTGCTGGGGAAGTGATGCATAAATAATCTGTTAACATGCAAGGGCCAACACGGTTAAGCTGTTCAAACCCTGTCATTGATTTCTTCCCTTTTCCCATATGCTTACTTCTTCTCACTCAACTGGTACTAAGTAGCACTTCTTTGCAGTTATGCTGCAAAAGTTTGTTCCCCTGAGAATCTCTTGGAGTCTCTGCTGTTGAAACAATAATTACAAGGAGGTGAAGTATTTGACTAATCAGCAGCAGAAGTCTGCAGGGGTCCAAAGCTGAATGACAAATGCCAATATCCACTTTAGGTTTGTTGGATCAACAAGCCAATATGGTGAAACTGATCCATCATCTTGTCACCAATTTCCTTTGCAGTCTCAGAAGCCTGCCAATTAAAAAAAAAAAAAAAAATTGTAATCACTATGCATCACTCAGTAGTGATTGCAGGCACATGATAAATAGGTTCCTTTCCCTCTCTTCAGCACCTGATGTCTTTTTTTTTTTTTAATTTGTACATTTTCTGAGGATGCTGAGGATTCCAGTCTAAACTTAGAGAGAAAAAAAAGTACCATAAATATGCATAGGTTGAATTTGAATTACCGTTCATCAAAAACAGCTAAACTTCATGGCCAATTTAGAGAAGCAGCAGGCAAAATTTGGTAGCGATATAATTCTGAGTACCAAACAGTGGGTTATTCCACTTCTTGTTCCTTTTCATTGGAAATGTTCCTGCCCCAATTTTGTGAATGCAGGCTCAGAACAGAACAAACCTCAAAGAAAACTGGACTTTTGGGAGCTTTGTCATTGCAGTAGGCATGTTCCAGCTCCAAACCCAACACCACAACACCGACACCTGCATGCTTGGAGTATAAATAGTTACAGTAATAAAATAGGCTAGACCCAGTGCTTTCACTTGCTCAAATCCTTCCTAAAGTTTAACTGCACCAAGCTTATCAGCCTGTAAAATCTATCCCTGATAAACTCTGTCCTTTTCCTTTCTTTCCCAAAAAAAACTTGGGACCATCCTGCAAGAAAGCATTGCTTTGAATATTTGCTCATACTTTGTACTTCTAACTCTTTCCATTGGATTTGTACCTCATGTCTGAAAGGCTAGATGTTAGTAACATGAATGTTTGCAGAAAGAAGATTTTCCTATTCAGTAGTGTAAGCCTTTTTTTCAGAAGATATCAGATAGCATTAGCATAAAGCAGGAAATGAAACAACAGCATGTGGCACATGTGATTGTTCACAACTAAACAGCACCTGCTCTGTAATATTAAGCCTTAGAGGAAGAAGCATTTAAAAGAAAAATATTTGCAAAGAGAATATGAGAAGATGGCAATCTGCTCAGTAGTACTTTGCACCCAGAAAGAGGTGAAATACAGGTAAAACCCATCATTGTGAACTACTTGTTCTATAACATCCTCAGGTGAGTTCTGCCATTCTGCAGCTTAATTTATCAACAGGGAAGTTTCAGCCTCCTTTATTAAAGGAAAGTGTTGCTTCTCTGTATAACACTTTGATAACAGCACTCTAAAAAGTAGTCCAAAGGGGAAAAGTGAGATGAAAACTTGGAGGCTGAATTTTCCACAAATGGAAATGCCATTGTAAAACTGATTTTTCAAATAGCTTCTCCCATTAATGTCCCACACTGTGTGCAATGGCAGGTGGTGTATGCTTTTAAAATGCATTCTTGGGGGACCAGAGTCCCTAATGCAATCATGTGTAATACTGATGATGTTTTGGCTTTAAAATAATGCATCCCTCATGATCTATTGAGTTGAAATAGCTAAGCAAGTGGAAATTATGAATGTATTTATATATTTACATTCTGGCTGAATGGGAGGTTTTAATGTAAGAATTAAAATGCAGCTGGCAGGAATCCAAAACTGAGATCTGAATTCTAGGTATTGTTTTTTTGTCTTTTATCTGATTAACAGGAAATTATCAAGACAGCATAAAAGCTTTCCTAGACTTTTTCAAACATCTGAGAACAACAACAAGCAGGATTTACTTTTAAAGTGAGCATACATTTAAATATCCACAGAAAAAGAAAAGTACAATGAGCAAACAGCAGCCTTAGAAAATAAGAAATCCTCCATTCTGAACTCCCGATAGTGGTGTCCATGCTGCAAAGATGTGTACATTCACAGTTGGATACTGTAAATGTTCCACTGTTTTCTGAACCTCTGTTTAAAAATTTCAAAAGGCAAACAAATACACATACAAAAAAAGGGAAAATTCCACCTACTGAAGTAAAAGGTTATGGATTTTTTATTTGCTACTTAGAAACATAATTTGGAAACAGCAGCTTAAAAGAAAGCCAGTAAAGTTACTGCTATACTGTTTGTCTTGTTTCACAAGGAACTTTTAAATTGGATCACAGTGAATGAACACATGGAATAAATGAACACATTTAAAATTAATCTACGTTAACATTTTGTCCCTACTACAGTTATATAGCTTTATGGATTTCAAATCCAAGCTCAGATAAAAGATTCCAAACATTTTAGGAAAACTTACCTCTTATTGTATTTAACCCTGCAATCGAATTTTATAACACCTTCCCCTCAATAATCTTCTTAATTAATAAAAAGTAAGTACTTTAAAAATGTATGCTGTCTATATGCATGGAGACTTTGTATCGTGAATAAAAGCTATGGAATCAAACCTTCATTTTTAGTGTGTACACTGAAGCCAACCCTGAGCTTTCTGTTTGTCAGTGTGTTTCCAAATACCACTTATAGATTTAACACTACAGCCACACACACCCATGCGCACAGCTGACACAAAGTGCAAGAAGCTAGAGAAGGGCTGAAAACCAGTCATCAGCGTGCAGGACGTTGTACCCAAGTACTTAAGCAGACAAGACCACCACATTTCATCATGGTAGTATTGGTAGCAGTCTGCTTTACCAGTGCATACCTGCCTGTTTGCTCCTTTCAACTCTAATGCACTAGCCTGTACTAAATGATAATGCACTGTAGTTGCATCTTAAATCATGTTACCGTACTTTTCTTTGCTTCATTTTCATATACCACTTGTATGTTGCTTTTCCTCCCCCCTCTTCCTTCCTCCCTGTTTTCCTTCCTTAAAGAAGAACGGTCACTACCACGCTGCTTTTTGATTGCTTTATGTCTTCTCTGTGTAGGTAGCCATGATGTGAGTTTACATACAGCATGTTCCCAGAAGCATGGAGTAACTGGCATGGCCAACAAAGGGCAGAGTAATCTCAGCAGGCTCAAATCCCAACCCCCGTGTCTTCCTTGTTGTTTTGTTAGTTGAACGCACTACACTCCGGTTGCATTTTGGGTAGGTAATTGCATTGTATTTCTAATGCAATGAAACGAAGAAAGAGGAGAATTTAGCAATTAGCAGTGAAATGAGTGGTGACTCGTCCTTGTCAACTGACAGGCAGTAACCTTTTACTAACCTTGTGAGACAGGACTAGGAAATAAAGTTCCTCTCCCACTGATGTTCCCAAGTGTCATATCTTTATTACAGGGACTAGCAGAACGGTTTTAAAAAAGATGTGGTTTGGGTTTTTTTTAACCTAATTTTCAATAATGGTGTGCGGAAACTTAAATTGTTAAACTAATCATGCAGTAAGGTATATTTAGTTTTTGTTCCTGTTGTGGCAGTGAGTAATGAATCTTCCTCATACCTGTGCACTGGATGTGACCTAGTAAGTCGCATGTCTGACTTCAAAACAGGGGACAACTTAAAATAACCCAGGCCTATATAATGAACAATTAACTTTGTGGTGGAAATGGCAACTCTGCTAAAAATTGTGTTACTCTGCAAGGCCCCACTCCAGCACTGCTTGAGTTGTACCTGAAACTTACTGTCTTGCTACCCTATTATTTGGAAACAGAGCAACTCCACTGATTAACAGAAATGCTACCCTGTCTCTCTTTTCTTGCGATCAAACCTCATATATGTCAATATCTTGCACCATGAACATTTTTCCGTTTTTTTTTCTTTTTTTACTGGTTTTTACCATGCAGAGATACACTACTACAAATGGCCTTTTAAATAAATATGTGGCATATAATTTAAGTAATCAACTTCATACATTATTTGAAAATCTGATACTACAATACATGCTTTAGCAACTGCATTAGTGGTGTTTGCACTTAACTTTTAATGGCATAGAAGACAAAGCCAAGTGTCAGTTTGCCACCATTTTTCTGTTCATTGAATGATGTCCATATGTGCAATTATTTTTTCACAGTAAAGATCACTGTGCCACTAGAGCTAATAAGACAGTTATGCTTATTTTTGAAGCTACCTTTTAGGACTTTACCCCATTCAACAGTAATAATGCTAATAATGCTGGTAATATAGGTGGATTTTTTTCATTTTAAAGGATTGGGTGTTTCTACTTGGTATGATTTATCTGATTTGACTTTCAGATGCAGATTTTAAAAATATTTTCTGATTGTTTAGCTTTAGAGCTGAAAATGTTAGTAACAATGAATAATTTATTGAATGAAGTTAACATGTTTTTCAGCTCACTGAATATTTATATAAAAATCCTGATTCCCTTGAACGTGTTCAGTATTTGAATTTACCCATTGATTAAGTGTGGGCTCCCAGTGGTGTCTTTTTAAATACTGAAACCCAAGTTACTTATGTTACTTATGACTGATCAGATAGCATAATTTTGCGTTGGGTTCTTTAAGCATGCATTCAAATGCTTTTCATCTGTACTGTTTTGTACACAAAATGTAAAATTAGTCCTCTGAGGCTTCAGCACCACATTTTGCTGCTTTGACTTACATGGTTCCCCTGTTCATATGGATTAAGACCTTACTTTATGACAAATTGAGCTTCTTAGAAAGTAAGATACTGCTCATTACAAACCATGACTCAGGCTAAGAATACCCTAGCTTCACGTAGCTCTGGCACCTGAAGGTAGCTACCCCTCCAGCCTGACAGGTACTGTGGGTCAAGGTCCCCAGATGCCACAGGTCTCAGCCTGATATATCAACATAAACCATTGCCATTTTCAGCCTATCCTACTGGAAGGACATGAGTCCAAGTTTTGCCTTTGACATTATGAAGCACTAAAAAATTGACTTCCAATTTCAACAAAATCATTTCAGCATCTAAGAAGGAGGGAGAAAGGAGATAACAGAGTTAGAGAATGGCATGGGAGGAGCATGGACTCAGAAATACCAAGGATTTCCATGTTTGGAGAAACAGAAGCCCTCTGGAGAAGAAAGAGGAAAGACAACTGGTTAAGGCCATTCCAGGACAGAAAAAAAGATCATCTGATAACCAGGTAAATAGAGCATCTTCCAACCAGTGGAAAGTTACTAGAAAATTACAGTAGATTGAAGATGCTGATCATCTTTACTGACTTTGTAAGCCTAATAGCAACTTAAAAGCCCTCTGGCCTATTGCCAACAGAAAAGGATCTCCACCTGGTTTTATCCTTTCTTTCTTCCAGCGATTCAAAATGATAGAACTGAACTGGGTAAAACAGTTTAATTGAGACAGGAGCTGCTTCTGCTCCCAGGATACTCAGCACACAGCCTTAACAGAGCATGAACAGAGGCCTTGCATTCCAGAGACCTGGGAGGAAAAAAAACGTTTTTTTTTCTCAGTTTGGTTAGTTCATTGTCCTTTGTAACCAGGAAAGGAAAAAAAAGGTAGTGTGATATTTCTGATCTGATCAAAACAAAACAAATGAAGAAAAAAGAAGAAACAAAAAGCTTACATGAGAGTCTGTTCTTGTGACATTTTTAGTACATGTTTATAGATTCAGGATATTCAACACATTGTTGGATAAAAAACCTAACACTTCAGTGCTTATCCAAGCCCTTTAGAGAATCTCCATTACTAACAAAATAAGAGGCTGAGAAATTTGGTGCTAAAAGTGATGCAGTGTTTTAAAAGCATCATTTTGTGTTAACAAAACAGGTAGCCAATGTTCTAATTTCAACCTATTTCATGGTTCTTCTGGGGCATTTTACTTTTCCATTTTAAGATATACATTTAGGAGTTACTGAAATAGATCCCAAGACTCTAGTTTTAATGTAGCTTGACAAATGTATTGTCATGTAGAGTAATTGCACGGAGTTTAAAGGTATTAACTTTTGGAAGGAAAACATGAACTCTGCCAGATAATTTGGTCAGATGCAGAAAAAGCTAACTGATTTCGATCATGGAGTTATTATAAAACAAATTGCATGTGATTGTGGTGATGTTATTAGTAACCCCTATGGTACTGCCAATTAATTGTAACAGGAGTTAGCTGAAACCGGAACACTCCTCATGTAAGCTGTACACAATGCCTGGCAACGTAATCTGAACGGAAGCAGATAAATTCTTAGTATATTTTATCTTCTTGTACAGTGATGAGATTTTGAGGCGGAACATTGTGTTGAGGTTCATCTTAATAAATGGAGAATTTATTCAAACATGCTCCCAAACCAGTAAGAAGAGATTTTGCTGTTGCCTAGAGAACTGGGTGCAAACAGGACTTCCTCTAAGAGCTTCCTCACCAGCTTCCCAGTCTGGTCTTTCCAGTTAGACCAGACTGGGTCTTATCATTGGAAGCTGTAGTGCTGAGAAGACAGTGCCTGTGATGAAACCATCACTAAGGTCATTGCAGAGGGAACTAATCCCCAGGTTTAAATAACTGAGAAAATAAAATTTTTTACTTCTAATTTTTGTTTTGGAGTATTCTTCTTTCCCAAATTGGTGTTGCTTTAATTCTTAGTAATTAAACACTTTTACTAACAAATATCTTGATAATTAAAACCACAGGCAGGTTGGTGAGATTCAATGTAACACATCCAACTGAAAAAAAAAAATCCTTCAGCTTTCTAAAGTGTGGCATATATTGTTCACTGCATAACAGATTCATTCCAATTTTTTATTGGGAACATAGAGCTTTTCCATTTATTATAGGTTGAGGCAAGACATTGCTAGAGAAAGCTGACTGCTTGCATGAAGATGGCTCTATGAAGAATAAAAGTTGAACTCAAGGAAGAATTGGTGAATGGAGCTGTCAAATATTTTTTATACATGTCCTTGTACATATGTAGATATGAGGAAAAAAAAAAAAGCAAAAGTCACATCAATTGAGCATTTTCTCAGATATTGTTAGATCAGCAGCACTGTTTCTATACTATGTACCATATACCATATACTATATGCTATCTACTATATACTTAGCAGAGAACTGAAGAAAAGTTTTTTTGGCTGAGTTGTTAGCAATCATCTTTGTTAAAAAAGAAGAGAAACATGCATATATAGAAACAGATCTAATAAAACAGTATATTACTCCTGGCACCAGGGTTAAGTCATAAAAATATACTGCTTTGTGAGCAACATGCCTCATTCTATCCTACAATTTTTTTACTGCACTGCCAGATGTTGTTATATTCAGTTGCACTAACATAAATTTAGAGTCATTTTCACTGGTGACAACACTTCATCAAGTTTACAGTGGAGTAACCGGGATCAAAATGTGAACCCTATTTTTATTGCAACTAGCTAAGGAAGAATGGAAACAGAAATGTGAAAGAACTAGACAAATGTATGAATAATTTTGTGGAACTGCCAGGTAACTTGCCATGCTGCACCAGAAGGAGCAGTCTCTCCTTGTCTCCAGTACAGGCTACCAGAAGCTGCTGCAGAGAAAACAGTTTAGTAGCTCTAGAATAAACTGCTCCCAGAGAACATGTGTTTCTAGGTCTCATTAAATACAGGCTGAAGTTTGAGTTTCAGCCCTAGTAAATGTTGATTTGTTTTCTTTGTTTGTTATTTTGGGGTTGGGGGGGGTGTTATTTTTGCTTTTTCCCCCCTTTTTGATCCTGCCTATTAGAATTCTTGTTCCTTAGACTAAGGAATGTCAGAAGTAAGTGACATCTGCCCATCTCCCAAAGAAAGTATCCCATGGGTCTTCATATGTTGGACTGATTTCAGTTATTTGCACTATGCATATATGAGTATGTAATTGTGTACCTAATTAAGAGGGTTTTGGATGGAAACAGTCTTGAGAAGCCGCAACTGAGGTAAAAAAAATCACACCATTGCACTCTCATCTTCAGTCTTTCTTCATTTCTTTAGCTTCCATATTTCTTTCACTATGCACAAGGCTCAGGGAATTCTGCATGTATTTATAGATGTAAAAAGGTATGAGGAATTTCAGTTCTTCAGGGAGCAAGGAAAAAGCTATGGCTCTGTGCAGACTCTATGGTATCGAAAATGTTGATGCTCACATCTCTTTGGGTCTGATTTCCACCATCATTTTAATGTGTAATGGTTTGCATGTCCCCAGAATAAATGTACCTTGGCATAAATAATACTCTTTACTGAATTTTTTTCCATGATGGTTTTAGATCCTCCAGTCTTACCTCTGAACAGATAGACACGATTTGTGAGTCTGAGTGAATCACCTGGAAATAAAGGTGCATATATGTTGCAAATGGAACTGTCTTCCCTGTGTCATAAACATATACAGTGTAGATTTATAGCAGGTTTATTGGATGATGAACTACAATTGAAATACCCTGATTTCAGTGCTGCCTCCTACATCTCAAAACTTCTGTCAAACTACTTTTACAGGTAGTGACTTAAGGCTTTCATCCAACTACTGCTTCTATGGCAACTTCTCTGCTACTACATTTGCATTTTACCAAATGTGCATAATAAAACCTATGGGATTGATGTGGAATCTGGTTTTTTTACAGAATTCTAAGTGTGGGATGGGGGAATGTAAGGATTTCTGCCTATCCAGCCAGCTCAGCTTGAAGGGAACTCCCAAAGAAATTTATTTTTTAAAATGGAAAAAAATTCTCTGGCTTCATCAGAGTAACCTACAGTTGTTCAGTAAATAGTGAGTTCCAAAGGACATACACTAAATAATTTTCAAATAAAAATTTTACAGGAAGAACAATATTTATGGTACTAGTGCGAGGCATCACTGCTGGTGCAGAACATCAACATATCAAAGTGAGTATCGATTTCTACAGCTGGGGGTATTGGATAGAGGCTGTATCAGCCTGTGTGCTTTTCCTGTTATCACCTTCAAATGACTAACTGTATGCAGAAAAAATGTCAGAGTGAAGGGTATTTATCGAGTCGTTCCAAGTCAGGTTTCTGGGAAAATGAATTAACACTTGTGCCACCAATCCAAAATATCAATTCATTTTCAAACATGGTAGATAACAGACCAACTATCTATAGATTCCTCCTGACTCTGAATATACTATCAGGGAAAGACAGTGAATCTACAGACTGCAATCCCGTACAGAGAGGGAACGAATTCCTTCCTGACCCTTGGCATTGATTTGCTTGCTCCCTGAAAAACAAATGTGATTATCTCCTTATTTTAGCTTTAGCTTTTGTTACTATCAATGTCAATAGTACACATAATCTGATTCAGTTTAAAGATCTAAACATCCTTACTCTTGGTGTCTCTTATTGTACTAAATTTGATTATGGGTCAGATGTTCTTCCCATTTCCTTTACAGGGATGCAAAAATGTCACGATGAGGACACTTTATTAGGGCAGATCTTTTGGCTGTCTGTGTTTATTACTTTGTTTTTAAATGATGTGAATATGTCCTTCTTTTAAATCTCTGAGAGGATGTTTATATTGCAGAGTGATCATTCTTTAAAGAAATAAATATTTCTTTATTATTTCTATTTTTGATTTCCACTTAGAGCCACTCTAACTTGTCTCAGCAGGATTGAACACAGTCCTTAAGATCTTCCATCAAGCACCTTTTTTGACATGTCCTTGGAAAACAAGATACTCAGAAACCATCAGAGATCAGTGGCCCTCACACAGTCTCACATAACAGAGTACGTACAGCTTGTACTCGGCATAGGTCTAGGTCTAGGCGACATTAATGACATGCTTAGCCTTACAGTAACAAGACGTTTTGATCACCCACCATTTGGTGAATAATCATCATCCTAAAAACAAGTAGTGGTCTGGCTCTTCAGTTGTTATGCAAAGAGGCTGGATATGAAGCTGATGTAAAGGGTAGAAATACTGCATCTGCTTTAAAAGTGTTTACCTTAGAATGATATCACAAGAAATAAAAGCACTATTTTATATGGAAAAGGGGATCCTTTATCTGGGAAGCAGAGAACATGCACTGCTTCCTGACAGATTAGGCCACAGGCTAAGGCCACAGTTTATTTCACCCAGTCAGTCTTGCCATACACAGTCTATTCCCAGTCAGGATTCAACAGCCATGTAATAAGCTATAGGCGGACTTACTTTCATATCCCCGTCCCACATCAGACTAAAGATTAGCAACAACTGTGGGTTTGCATAGTGATGAAATAGTCTTTTCATACTAACACTAAAACATATTATTATCGAGTCATTTCTGAAGATGTAAGATGTCCATTAACATTTTAATTGTATTCAAGATCAGTATCCAAGTATCAGGTTAGTGAGTGAGATTTAAATAAGAAATAATGTTAACTATGTTAACTATGATGGAAACAATTAATTTGGAGGTAGTTGTTCTTAATTACATTTATATAAATGCATATAAACGCCACTGATTTCTACAGAGCTCAAATATATTTACAGAGCTCTGAAAGAAGAATTTTACTCCTTCTGCTTGTTTTGTCTAACTTAAGTCATTCAGATTATCGAGGTTAAGCATACAGGTAAGGCAATTCAGTTTTTGATGTTGAACACAGAATACCTTACTTACTCCAGGTGTTTTTCCTACCTTTGATTCATCGGTGTCTCTACCTTTATAAAAAATAATAACTAATGATCATTTGTTTGCCATACATAGCCTTTCTAGCCATGTTTCTTAAGTAATTGTCATGTCTTAACTCTTGATAAATCTTCACTTGAAATTACATGTTAAGGAACATCAAAGATAATTTCAAACCCCCAAACCTTGACTAGTCATAGTAACATAGGCAAGCATATATGAGACTCATTAGCTGTGAAGAGACAAAGAATTATAAAAAAACCCTGCACCTATGTACAAATGCAGGAAGTGAGTAAATGGGAAAGAAGAATATTACTGAATAAGTTTCCAGAATGAGGAGAAAGGTCACATTGTATGTTTAAGAAAATGAATTTGGGATACAGATGGGCAAAGACCTTAAGTCCATAGTTAGTCAGGATGAAGGCAGACAAGGATTGCTATGTTCTATGTAAGTAAAGGTACATACAGCACATAATAATCATAACAAAGCCAAAACAGAAAAACAGATTTAAAATTAAGATAACACCCTTTCAAAACTCAATTGTTCACACAAGATTATTCTGGGATATGCAGGCCAGTCCTAATTCTCCCCCTGCCATCCTCCATAAAGGAATAGTATCATTAATAGACAACAAATGTGTCTTCAAGCACTTCCAACAGTTACACTTCTAGCAGTGACCCATCTAGCTTTCTCTAAATGGACTGATAACCATGTTACATCTTCACGGAGAGCCACTGAACCAGGCAACCAAGTGCTGGACAGCAGGATGCCAACTGCCTGCACTTCCATGGAGTGTAACTCGGGAGTACCAAGCAGCTTTGCTAGTGGGAGAGGTGACTGCTTTTGTCACCAGGCATTTTCTGCACAGGCCATTTATTGCTGGTTCTGTCATTTGCTGGTTCTGTTACTTAGACTCAAAACTTAACTCCAGTTTCCTGTTCAGGAAAGTTTATGACAAGTAAGTTGAGGTATTTTTATATTTGACATGATAACCAAATAAACTGTGTTCCATAAAGATTTTTAAATCTCTCTTGAATTCAGAATGATTTATTTTGTCTTTTAATGGCAAAATTTGTCCTTTAAAAAACACTAACAAAATGGCACAGTCACTATTCCTTCAGAAATATTGGTGACTGTGTCTTTAATAATTTATTTTCATCACTGCATCCAATATTATTGAATATATTAATGCTTATGTAAACACTGAACTTTTGTAATAGGTTTAATCTCCCTTACAATCTTTTAGGGATTGATCTGTAGCATCTCTGATGAGGAGTACTGCTTTTTCCCTGACATTATTTTGATTTACATACTGTGTTCATAATATTTAATTACATTAGCATATGGGGGGGGGGCTTTTTAATGGAATACAGTTCTTCCCTGTCCAGATTGTTATGGGCCTTTATACTGCCTTTTTTTTTTTTTTTTAAATGCTTTAACATTTAAAAATAATACAAATATGATAGCATCATGAAAAGATGCTGCCATCAGTGATAGCCTGCAAGAAAGATATTATAAACACCAAAAAAATAATGCAGCTGGGACTAGGCTGCAAAAGCATCAGAAGCCTACACAGTAAAATCTGTCTGCAGGATATATAACAATATCTGAGGTGTAGTCTGTTGATTGCATGATGAGCACACATGCTCCTACTTCAGTCTCTGCACTTGTTCTTCCCCTGTGTGACCTTATACACATCACAGCAGCTCATCTTTCGGAAGGAGATTCTCATTTTAGGTGCTTCAGCTTTGTGACTCCTATAGATGGATGATTTCTGGGAATCCTGAGGATTGAGGGAGTCCCTCATTCAGTGTCGACTGCTGCAGGCATGTTCAGGTATCTCCAGGCCTCTATAGCTCAGACATTTTTTAGTCTTCAGTGCTGAGCTCTTAACCAGGGATGTGAACTGGACTGAAGAGAGTCCTTTTACTCCAGGCAGATCTCGTCTTCATGCAATGTCAGTCTTCCTCTGAGTATGCAGCTCCACTCTGTCCTCTCACAGCTGGTGCTCCCCCTCTTGCTCTTGTACCTGTGACACAAGATTGCCTTGCAACTCCTGTGTAAAACAAGCCATGGCCTTGTCCAACACTGCCATCTCTATATTAAAACTGTGTCTCTGAAATAATTTAGGTACTGTAATTTAACTTCTTAGAAAACCTCCTTCTACTTTTTACAGAAATTACTCTTGAGGCAGTCACCATCTTCTCATTTCACCTGAATTCAGCAACTCCTACTGGGATTAAGGAGCTAAACATGCCTGCAGATGAGAAAGTAGACTCTTAAGAGTGTTCAGAATACTAAATCAGTATTTTTACCTTATAAAAGTGATTTCAGAAGAATATGAGCTAATAGCTCCAAGCACATCTTCACGACCAATAGCCATAAACTTTGAAAGCTACTCCTGTGCATAATGGTTTGCAAAGACTGGTTGTATTTTATCAGCACACTGGAAATATAGTATAATCCACATAAATGGTGGAAAATCAAGATTTCTACAAAAAAATACTCAGTAACCTATCCCTCTTAAAATGACAGGAGATTTTTAAATACAAGGAAGGAAACAGAGCAACTCTGAAAGTGATGGAACAAGAAGCATGCCTGTAAGGAAGCTCTTATGTGGCATTAACTTGCCTTTTTCCCTGCTGTGGACAACCATGTTGTCCTGGTTTCAGCTGGGATAGAGTTAATTTCCTTCCTAGTAGCTGGTACAGTGCTGTGTTTTGGATTTAGGATGAGAACGATGTTGATAACACACTGATGTTTTAGTTGTTGCTAAGCAGTGCTTACACTAGTCAAGGACTTTTCAGCTTCCCATGCTCTACCGACTGAGAAGGCTGGAGGTGCACAAGAAGCTGGGAGGGGGCACAGCCAGGACAGCTGACCCAAACTGGCCAAAGGGACATTCCATACCATATGACATCATGTGCAGTATATAAACTGGGGGGAGCTGGCCTGGGGGGGGCAGGTCACTGCTGGGGAACTGGCTGGGCATTGGTTTGCGAGTGGTGAGCAGTTGCATCACTTGTTTTCCTGGGTTTTGTTCCTCTCTCTCTCTTTTGTTATTTTCCTTTTCATTATTATTATTGTTATTATTATTATTATTATATTTCAATTATTAAACTATTCTTATCTCAACCCACAGGTTTTCTCACTTTTGCTCTTCCAATTCTCTCCCCCATCCCACCGGGGAGCGAGGAGGGTGAGCGATCAGCTGTGTGGTGCTTGGTTGCCAACTGGGGTTAAACCATGTCCTTATAAACATTTTCATATGACCCCATGTACTGGAAATTTACTGAACAGGTAGAATAGTTCTTTAAAGCTCAGAAGAGACTGTTTCATTTTACACACTTCATATGGTTTCAGCCGAGGGGCTGAGCCCAAGGCTAGACTGAGGAAGAGAAGGTTATACATATGAAGAAGGTGGTAGGAGATTCCTTTGATACTCGGGCCAAGATTCAAGAGAAAAGAATGAAAATAGCAGCATCTCTCAGGGCAAATTCCACATGTGCCACATTTAGGTCACAAGAAAAAGACCCATCCCGGTTCCTCAGGACAGAGTATTTAGAGGGCAAAAGTGCCTCTGTGGCATCTTGTCAACTTCCTACTTTAATAGTTGCCAAAAGGCCAATTCAGCTTTTAGCCTATGGCAGCACAGCCCTGAGGTTGCACTAAATTATGTCTGTATCCTTACTTCCAGCAGCTAGGAATTACCAGATCATAGAGAGTTATTGGCTATCTCCCTTTCTACAATAACTACTCTAAGATGGAGAACTATTTCACAGGGAGTTTCTAAGGGGTATTCCTCATGGGCTACATCTGCTGGGTTAAAGAAGATACATTGTGGTATTCTATGTGCAGATTCCTAGTTCAGAAATATGGGAAAATATGCAGAACAGTGACCATGCCATGGCTGAATGAACTTGAAGATGTCACAGCCCTGCAATATTGAGCAAAACCAGGCATGCAACCGAGCTCAGGTTCCCCTTTTTCAGCAGGTCTGTAACTTTCAACTGTGTTTTCCAACACTTTATGTGCAGCCCAGAGCCCAGCCTATTAGATGACAAGAGCAAACACATTACATTTAAAGTAAAGGTCCCCTATTTTGCTAGAAGGACTAGAAGAATGCCAGGTAACACCATTTATGCAGCATCTCAAATAAAGTGCATTGGCAAGGCTTTTAATGGTGCAATTCTGTGACTACTAGAAATAAAGTGTACATTACCCTCCATCATTTTAATCCAATACATGAAGCATTTCTAAACACATGCGTATGCTTCAGGCAACCAAGGAGAAAGGTGTTAGAAATTATTTATTCCAAAATTCATTACATCCATCATAACACAAATAAAAAGAAAGAAGATCCCCACCTCACCTGAATTCTCAAAACCTCCTTTCCCCTAGGAAATATGTCTTAAAACAGTAGCATGGACTGAACTGTGCAACACTGCACAGAAGAGTAAAGAACTCCAAAGGGCTGGGGAGAAAGAAAGAGAATTGTACTGATTAAACAGGAAACACTTACATCCTTCTTTCCAGAGCATGCCTGGACACAGTATGAGGACTGTCCTGTGCCGCTGAAGCAGGGTCGGAAGAGGCCCTTTGACATCAGTATGGTTGTGCCCAGAAACATTCAGCTCTATTTCATACACACAGGCAGAACCTCATCCTTGCAGCACAGAGGGTATTCACACACAGACTAAATTCACATACCTACATCCATAGAAATATATTGGGTAGGAAAGGGACGGGACAGACTGAGCACTAAGAGTGATGCTGAATCACAAAGACCCAGCCAGTTAATTGAGAAATGGTCTAATCAGAAAGATTTTTGCAAGAAGGAAGAAGACATCTTTATCTGTCCTCTGGAATTCTGTGCAACGGGAAAATGCAACCAACAGTAAGCTGGCAGTATACATGGCCTCCCAGAAGTGTTTTGATACACACAGCTCTGAGTAAAACATAGTGACTCAAGCTGTTAAAATACTATTAATGATCGAACATACGGTTCATATAATGATTTGTTTTCACCATGAGAAAATGCTGGTAGTTAAGCTGCTGAGTTTCCATACTGAGAATTACATTAAATATGTTTACTGATGGATTTAGTAAGGAGCATGCTTGTGAAAGTACAGTGTCAAGAGAAACCACGTGACAGAATATAAAACTCTGAGGAATGATGGAGGTAATTAACTAATCCAAGTGGCTAATGAAAGTAATAACACCTTATCACTCAAACACTCAACTTCACATTTGGCTGCCCCTTCTCAGAAAGGATGTGGTAGAAATTAGGAAGTTCTGGCAGCAGGAGACAGATGTGCTCAGAGACAGAGAAAAAATTCTATGGAAGAGAAATGGGAAAGAGAACCGACCTTTGTGGAAATTGAACTAGAAAGGAAGTATAAGTTGTTCAAAACAATAAAATGGTATGTAAAAAGAAAAGGGAGGCTTTGTTTCACTTCTTCATTCAATAAATTGTAAATGTTGAATGCAGCCAGACAGTACTGTCTATATTTAAAACTAATCAATTGCTTATTCCCAGAGACATTCAATTAGCTGGCTGCACTCATTGCACAAGGCACTACCACAGTCAAGAACTTAGCGGGTCAGTGAAGAACTGAACACAATAAGAAAAAGAAGAGAGAAAATATTAAGGATTAAAACAGCCACAATCAAGTACAGAAATATTTCTTGTTGGGGAAGAGATTTAAAACTTCCTAACTACTGAGCAGACAAATCTTCAACCTATTTTTAACATACCAGGGGAATGTTTTACAACTGTTTCTGCAACAATTGATAATTTGCAGAAAATTTACACTGAATTATTTGGACCATTGATTTCATACAATTTCATACAAGTAGGATTTGTAAAAAATCCTGCTTCTGTTATTTCAATGTTATTTCAATTTAACTGAGGAGAATAAAGCTCTTTTGGGATAATGTCCTAACATGTTAATGTTTTCCATTGGGACAGTATTCCCTGATCATCTTCCAGCTTAGATACATCCATGGCATTTCATAAGGAGTCAGTCCAAAAATGCTTAAATTTTCAGCAAGAATAAGGAGAACAATCTTTTCTGATCCCTATCCTTAATAAGATTTTACACTTTGACAGTTCACCCAAAAAGAGATTCAGGATGGGAGAGCATCTTTGAATTTCATAAAGGTCCAGGCAAAACTGAAGATCTTTGCATCTGCTGTCTGAAAAGTCCAAAAGTAAGATGCATGAAAACCTTTCACATTTTCCTTCCTAAAAGCAATCTTTCAGGAATAGTCCTGCACTGATTGTAAGGAGCAGGTATGACCAGGGTGATAGGTATGCATAATCTCCCCAAATCTGAACTAAATTATTATTCTGGATACATGTTTCCTGCCTGTTCAGAAGTCTGCTATTTATCTGCTTTATTCGTGAATTTTACTGGGGTCATGAGCTAGCACGCTCTGCTTACTAATATGTATAAGCAGATTAAACTTCAGCAAAAATTTTATCTGTCTACTCAATGTGGTTGCATTGTCTTGTTGGAATGAAATGATCCTCTGAACTGTGTTTATATTACACTGATGATATAGTAGGAAGTTAAATTGCAATATATGTATGGTTAATTGCACATTTTTGCTTTAAGACTTGTTGGGAAATCTCTCTGGCAAGATAACCATTTATTTTTCGTCTCTCTGAAAGTGATGTTGTTTATTGTAATTAAAAAATAGTATCAAAGGAAATTAGAAGTTGAATATCCCTAGCTAGCTTTTTTAATTTTACATTTTAAGAAGTACATTATGTTTGCATACTTAGACATTAATTATGTTTGTTGCGAACTGAGTGATTTAGATCGCTTAAAGAATCACTATCAAAGGTATTAGCAAAAGTGGTTTTAATATGATGTTGTAAAAGTGCGACTTAACAAAGTTTGATGACAAGGTTCACTCTATTAATTACTGCATGGAAGAAACATACAAAGGAAAACTAAGTTACACTCGAGTTAGAATGATTCACAGAGAGACCGGGGACACAAAGGGTAAGGACAACCCTCCCATTGAGTCACGAGGTTCAGAGTGGACCCCCTTTCTAAACTTTCTAAACTCCTCCTCAGAGAGGAGTCTAGGTGCGGCTAGGTCCAAACCTAGTCTCAGACTTGGTCAATGGTTTATGTCTAAGGATTGTACATGCAATGTTTCATTAGCATCAATTCAGCATGCAATCAAAGTTACCAAGACAAAATCAAAGTTACCATACTACGAGGTTATGTGCGATATCAGTTGCCTACCAAAGATCTGTCGTTGGTCAAAGGCCTCTCTGCCTTGAGAAGCATCCTTGAGAGGTGTCCCAGCTCAAGGGGAGATCACCGCCATGCAGCCACGCTGCCTAGCAGGGAGAGCTCAAAGAAGGCTCACCTAGGCCGTCATATTTATGGGACAAAGTGGTTGGCTCGTAGTCAAATTACATGCAATGGAAAAGGTAGGCATGAGACTCCTTGTACCCACAACATTCTTTGTTCCTTGATAAATGAGTCTTGGAAAAGGCACCTGCTATTCATGTGTCAACCGCATGACTGGTGTTCTGAGCTCATATGCATCGATGCTCACTGGGTCACTCTGCTCCTTTGTGGGTTTTTTGAAGACCAGATTGAGACTAGGGGAGTTCACACCTGGCCATGGCTCAGGCCTTTACCCCTTCCGGAGCCTGCACCAAACCACCGCCAGTCTGGTCAGGGGTTGAGCACACCCGTCATACTCCACCCCGTGACTACAGTCAATCCACTTTGTCAACTCATAGAGTGGTAGTACGGTTACCTCTTGCCTCTATGCCATAAATATGTGTCGTATTGCAGATCAGTGGTAATTGTCCAATTATTTGATAAGCTGTTTAGTTTAAGTGTCATAATTAATGGTAGTTATATACCATTTTACACACAGAATCAGTTGATTTTATACATTTTACATGCTGGATTGATGTAATTTGTTTCATTTTTTGCCAAACTTTGATATATAGAATGATTATAAATTATAAACATAATAAGGTTAAAACTAACAAAACTATAACTGGATGCAGCACCAAATGTAAAATTCCAATTGCTGTCAGTGACCATCCAAAAAGAGTTTCTCACCAGTGATGTTCTCCATCTTTCTTCACTCTTTCTAGGGCATGGTGGATCTTCTGCATCATGATGGATGGTAATCAGGGTTCTTTGCCTGCTGTTCCAAATTCGTTTTAGCATTGACTCAGGTCATCATGTTGCAACAGTTTTCTCACCAATGTGAAATTCATTCCAACAGGGGTTGGCAACATATCTTGATACAATGTATAGATTGTAGCTAGATTGTAGCAGTTGGTGGGTTGAGACAGGAGCTGCATAGTTAAAAGTCGCATCCCATAATTTTGGTAAAATTACAAATACAGATGTTTGAGTGATTATATGTCTCTATAGTGGTGTTGTCTATAACTATAGAATCACAGAGAGTTCTCATACAAACACATCCATTTCGAACACACATAAGTACATTTTCAGGAGTTTCGTCAGGATGTATTTCAAAATGACGAACATTTTGTTCAGTGTCAAGACAAATGTCTTGGGCCTTAATGGTATCACTTTCACAAATAAATCCTTGCTGTTCCCGTACAATACATGCATCAACATTAATAGTTAGCCATTTGTTCCCGTTTTTTGGGCCCACACTCCATGTTCTGATGGACAGAGACAGTTCCATTGTGATTTAATCCCAGTGTAACGGTTGGGTATATGGTATATACTGAAGCATTGAGTATTGTTAAAACAAAAGCTGTGTCTTTACTGTCGGCAGGGTCATAAGTGAAATTAACTAGACGCCACGAGGATTGGAATTCCCTTTCAAATTCAGTCGCATTATCCCAGATTACCTTTCAAATGGCAGTGGGCAAGGTGCCCTCATCACCTTCCCTTACAATTGCTGTACAATTGTACAATTACAGTATATTGCACCCACAACTGAGAAACATGTATGGTGCAGAATGTACTATATTTACCATATTGATTAGCACAAATAAAGGAAGTGAGGGTCTCCACCCCGTGTGTCGGGCTTGTTGGCGTATAAGCCAAATTTGGTCCATGCTGACAATGATTCCTTCTGTGAGAAGGAGAAGCAATCCTTCGACGGTTGACCCAATATCCAGGGGAGGTGTGCTGGTATCATTCCCACTATTGTTCCTGGAAAGGGAAAACAATACAAGTCTCGGTGCCTTTTTTCTGGACAGGTTACCCCTTAGTGGCTCAACTCGTTTAACTGCTCAGACTAAAGACAAAAGTCCCTTTCCCCACTCAGAATATCTCTGTTCTGTCTCTTTAAATGCCATCAAGTTAAACATTAAAGGTCTTTTTGGCCCACTTGGCCTGGTCTAGAATAGATTGCAATAAGTACCATGTTCTGCAAAACCCCATTCTGCTATAATAGGGTGGTGGGGGTGTACTGGCCCCAGTGACTGATACGTCTTTAATTCCTGTATTAGAGTTTTGATTGCCTCTTTATGTTCTGGCTTCCATTTCCACAGTTTTCCCTTTCATAAAAGGGAAAGTAGTACAGTAGGTGAGCAATGATAGAAAATCCAGGTACGTTTCCTCCATTTTACTTAGGGTGTCCGGTGGAATTGCTGCACTACCTGCAATCCACCAAGTATCTAAAAATTTTACTTCTCTACTTGGTTCCTGATATTTTGCAGGTGGAACTTCAACTTCTGCTTTATATAGCACCTGCCACACTGTTGCTGCCTCTTCTCCCACTTTTTCAGGGGATGCCCCTCTGATTAGGATATCATGTATGTATTGGTACAGTTTCACACCTTGAGGGAGTGAGACTGTCTGTAAGAGTTCAGCAAGTGCAGCATGAGCAATCGTAGGTGAATGTTTATAGCCCTGTGGGAATCTGATACCCCTGTGGGAGTCTGTTAAATGTGTATTGTATACCTTCCCAAGTAAAAGCAAATTTCTTTTTATCTTCTTCCTGTAAGGATACCATAAAGAACATATCTTTCACATCTAGCACTGCCACCCACAGGTGTGCGGCTGCTTGTAGTGTGGCTGTTTATGTGTTATATTTTCCAGCTATATAATTAATACATAGTCTAAAAAGAAACCAAATTGTATATTCAGGTGAGCTTCACTTTTTGCTTAAAATGCTTCAAAACAAAATGATTTTAGAAAGTTTCCACAAAAGTCTGGTCTTCTGTCCCACTGCAGAAATAAATTTCACAAGAATGTTTGCTTTGGAACAAAAAAATAAAGGACAAATAGAAATTGGGATATTGCTCAATATAAAAAAAAAGTCTCTCAAGCCAAAGTAAGCTAGATAAGCATATCCCACCTTGCTAACTTCTCACATGCTTTTGTGTATCTATGTGGGTGTAGAATTTGGCTCAACATGTAAGTAATACTGGATGCCACCTACCGTACAGCTTACTACACATGTCTTGGGTAAGGAGAAGCAGCACCAGTTAAGTAGCATCTCAATACCGTTGGGTCCATCAATGATTATTATGTTTTTATATCTATACAGGACACATGCCATTACAAGAAAATATGTAAATGACATGAAAAAAATCCTAAATCCTAGTTTGCATTAACAATCATAGTGGAATGGTCCAACAATGCAACATAGTTTGAAGATACTGGGTTTTACTGAAATCATACTTGAAAAACATTCTCACTGCATCACTGCATTTTTTTCTCTCCAGAGGGATTTTGCACCCTGTTCAGTTCACGAGTTCTATAACATACATTCACTGAATGTAGGACTAGATGGATATTGTTATAAATTCTCTTTTGATTTCTCACATATTCATGTAAACTCAGGCCAAACCAATTAAAAAATCAATGTATAAGGTACTGAAATTAAAAGGCCCTAATCAATAAATTCAGCATTTTCCATAGTAAGCCATAGTGTCACTGGAAATGAGAAGCCAGACACACTTGAATGAACTTACATATCCTTCATGTTATTCCAGAGCACCAATAGTCATTCGCACTAATATGAATCAGATGTATATGATTAACAGGTAAAAGTGGTTTGAAAAATAATGAAAGTTTTGGCAATGAATAGTTCAAAAGAAAATTTTTGTACATAATTCAAGATAAATTTCAATGCATCCATGAGAAATTTGTAAGGGACTCAAGGTATAAAGTTAATTTAAAGATTTCCCATTGGAATTTATTTTTTTCTCACAGAAAAAAAAAACCAACCAAACAACAAAGTAAAACAAGCACCCCCACATATGTTCCCCACAATGTATAGAGCTCAACGTCTGGTGTCCAAGTCTGGCATGAATGATGCCAACCTGTGTGATGAAACATGGACAACAGTTGTCTCCTTCAGAAGTGATGGCTACCTGGCAGTTTGTCTGTGAAGAGGATTACAAATCACTTGATACTTCAGTGACTCAATGTTGTGATTTATTTCTGTAAGCATATAACATTTTGTTTGACAAAATTTAGGCCTTAAGAAAGGACCCTTTCCTTTTTCAGAGTGGCGAGTGTCTTCTAATGCCCTTGGAGAAATCTTTGTTGAGTTCTTCCTGTTTCAGACAGGAGAAGACTTCAAAGTACCCCATAGTCCATATACTAAATAGTCATACCATAACTGGCCATTAAGAGCACAAGAGACCACCTTTAGTAGGAATTTGAACTATTTTCAAAGGGTGTATTTGTGTGCATGTGAGTGCAGAACAGAGTGAATCTAAAGGAAAAAGATAACACAACAGGGAAAGGGCAAGGTGGAGGGAGAAAAAGACCACTGAAATATAAATTTGGCCATTGAGATCAGTGGGTCAATGTGTTGCTGAGTTATTTATATGTTTTGAGAGCCTAAATTCCACCGATGGGAAACAAAATTAATGTCTTATAATCCTTAGCTCTTGTGTGGCACGGAGCTAAGATGGATCTGATGCTTAGTATTACTTTTATTTTACAGGTTGGGGCACTAAGGATATTTCAGTACTTTCAACCATTTCATTTAGAAAGTGATATTGTAGTGAACAGTTGCTAAGGCACTTGTAATATTAAATAAATTAAGTGTAAAATTTAGTTAGAATCTCAAAACAACCTTTTGCTGAAATTTAGGAACTAAATAATTTGAGACTTTGTGATAACAGTTACACATAAATTTACAAAAAATTCTTGGCAGTGTTAAGAAAGTGTGGCTTAAAAACTAAAACTGTATTACAAGATCATTTTCCTTATTGCTTTTTTCTAATTCTTGTAACTTGCTGCACCCAAAATATCACAGCGGTTAATATACCCATTAAAATTTTTTCTTTCAAGTTCAAGTTAGATAAAAAATTAGCCTATTCTGCTCACAAAGGTGAGACCCAAGTAAGAAGACATTGCTTTTTAATAGAGAAAATATGATACATTTATATTCTAGTCAGCTTTAAACATTTCTACTCTATTCAAGGTTGTTTTTACTACTAAAATAAATCCATCCAAGTTGCTACTGAAGAATACCTTCAAGGAAAGACTTACATACCCCTGAACAGCTCTTCATATGTATTTTGTTGAGGGGTCTGTTTTGACCCAAACTATTGGGAGAGCACATGCAAATGTCTCTCAACTCATCCTAAGATCCCACAGACTCAAAGGGACTCTGGCAGGACACAATCCCACATTGCAGATGTCTCTGTAGGTTGAAGCCAGCTCTTGGAGGACATTGCTATGGTTTCTGCTGTGATGTGCATGACCCCAAAGTCCATATAACTTGACCCAAATCACTGAAGTCCATGGAAAAAAAAAATTAAAACCAAAACCTTTCATTGACTTTAATAAACTTTAAAACCATTCCTCACTGAATAATTACTATGGTGATATTCTTGACAGAAGTTCTTGAACTTCTAATTTCTAAAAAAAGACATTTTTCACTCATACTGAATACATGATCCAGCAGCATGTTCTGGTTAAGCAATTCCACCAAAATGGTGGCTAGTTCTTCTCTCTAATTGGGAATTGTCATACTCTAAATCTGTAAAAAAAAAATTCACCTACATTGACAATGAGGAATTGATAGAAAAATTACTGCCAAGTCTAAGTCTTCATTGAAGTTGCCCTTTAAACAAGAATGCATTGCCTGAGTTGATTAGATACATGATAAGACAAGTCTGTAAGAGGAAAAATAATGAAACATATTTATGGTTTCCAACTTTGTTCTGTTAAATCCAGAATTTGTGAACCATAACTATGTGTGCATTTCTGGAGCTCACAGAACAGTGGGATTTCTATCTGCATATAATAATGAAAATATTTAATAAGAGTAGTCACTAACTATAGCACCATTCCTTTTTTTTGTAATCTCCATTTGTGTCCTGCCTGAGTAATCAAATTGCTGTATACTCCTGCAAATGGCAATAACACTCAATCAAGTATGGTGAATAGGTTCCTGGAGCTACTAATTTATGAAAGTCCTTTTTTCTTTTAAGGAACCCAAGCAAACTCATCACAGACATATAAACTGGGTATTTATTTCCCCCTCCTTGAATGGTTCTTTAAAATCTGGGTCACTAAATAAAGTAGCTAAACAATCCTTGTAAGTCTTGACAAATGACTGATTATGTCAATATAATTGAAAAATACAGCTATGTTCTCCCTCTCTGCATGATTTTGTAGTCTGAAATGTTCAGGATTCACTGAAGTGTCACAAAGAACATTGGGCTGATCTGTAAAACATATGGAAGTTGGTAACAGGGACAGTTGTCATATGGCTAGATTGGGTTATTTTTGTATTGCCTTCATGTAATTCAAAGGTTACAAAGAAGGCACAGGGATGAAATAAAAGAGTTGCAAAGAAACAGCTCCTGATAAATTCAAAGAGGGTCACTAAAAGACAATGCTTGAATTAATTGAGCAGATTTTTCTAAATCCTGGATGCTGGCCAAAGTACATGAAACACTTTGTCTGTTGGGGAAACCAAAAGGTTTAAATTACTCCAGAGTTAAAAAGACATTCTCTGTACAGATGTGGGAAATTTATGTGAGCACCAGGTACTGCAGGGCACGACTGAGTAGAAGAATTACTTAATACTGCTCTACAAACCTGTGGAGGATGATGGCATGGAGCTCTGCTACCTGTCTATATCATCTACCATATTTTGATATGTAAGAAAAAGTTTTCAATTTTTAATTGACTTCTATCCAGTCTGTTTCCAGACTCTGTGAAGAACAAGTTCGATTGTCTATATAAAGTTGGACCAAATGGATGAAGCAAACATAACATATTTCTCAGTTATAAAAATTATGTATTTCCTGCTATGAAGTGGGAAAAGCCATGGATCAGACTCCAAGCCCACCCAAGACAGCAATAGGTTCCTTCTTATGTCAGTTTGGTCATCTCTGTATGGCAAGCTACTGTGATCTACTGTGTGGAAGTAATGTCAGGCATTACAACATGGTTTCATTGCTGCTTGACTTTAAATGACTATTAAGCCTCCTTACTGAACCCAATGCCCTAGAAAAGGTGTCTTTGTATTAGCACAGAAGAGGAATCAAATAAAGTAATCTCTCTGCTCCATTCTCTCATAAAAGATCATTTCCTTCTCCAATACCTCAATGTCACCACAAGTCAATGCAGATTAATGAAGCAAAGGGAGACAAAAAAATGTCTGCTGTGGGAAATATTTCTGTGCTTGCTTTCTATAGAAGTACTGATTAAAATGCATGACCCCCTATAACCTTCAGATTTCCTCTGTTTAAACATTGGTTCTTAGGGGAAAAAAAGAAAGGAAAGATTGCAAATTAAATCATAGATAAGCACTGTCATGCTGGTGAAGACAAGTTCAGTATAGATGAATTATCTATTTAGACATACAAAATCAGTGTCAGTTGATCCTTCTGAAATGTCCTCATGCATCTGCAAAAAAAGTAAGTTGTGGCAAATGAAATTTTGCCTTACTTTATTTTTGCAAAATACTTTAATGCTGCTAGGATTTATAATGTCAGTCTTGTATTAGGTCTGTCCAGTTGGCTAGCTGTTTAAAGGGACTGGGCACAGCCTGAACAATATATGGTGGGAATGTGGCTGATAGTTGGAAAAATGACTAACCACAACAAAGGGTATAAATCTGAAAATGTAGGATACAATAATATGAAAACAAAAGCCTTCGTAGCCATAGATAAATAAGACTACTTAAGAAGTAGTCTGCCTACGCAGGAGATTTTGGATATTGAAGTTTTCTGTTGAATTTAAAAATAAGCTTCAATACCTCAGAATTTGAATTAATGCTAAAATGTAGTCAAGAAGCAAGACAGGGGACAGTAGCTAAGTCTACAACTGTAAATAATTCAACGCAATAGAAGCAGATCAAGTACACAAATCTAGTAGCTCCTGAAGAGAAAATAGCTTGTATCATCACTCCATTTGTGCAGATAAACTCTATTTTGTGACTGTGAAGTTCAAACTGCAGACCCACCATTTGCAGCTTACATGGGTCTGTATACAGAATTTTTATACAGTATAGCAAAAGAGGAAGTGACACAGCTGGAGTAGCAGGAATTGAGTGTATGTTGTCAGCATCAAAGAAGCTTGTGTGAAATGATCGAAATCCATTTCTACTTACAGTGCAGTAACATCCATGTCATATCTTACACCAGTTCACATCCACAGTAGCAAGGCTAGCTGACAATGAATATGGAGAATAAAATAGCCTTTTCTCCCAGCGCTGGTTACCTCTATTATAGATGAGCCTTGAGGTACCTTGACAGGGCACAGTGGAGGACCTTAACTTGTCTACTGTTCTCTGAGATTTTCCACTGAATTTAAGTCCACGGCAGATGCCAGAAAAACTGCATTCAGGTCTTGAAATCAGTTTGTAAGTGCCATATTTGGATAATTAAATCAAGACATTTGATCTAAGGTATCACTGCTGTACTAATGATTCTTGAGACAATGGTCAAACAAGGAACCTTGAATTTTTGCTAAGTGAACACCTAGAAGCTCAGTACTCTTTTTTTTCTTCACAGAAAGTGAAGAACTACTAACAGAAGTAGCAGAACTACTCTTATCAGCAGAGTTAAAAGGACATAATACTGGAAGAGAAGGACTGATCTCACCCTCCCTCCTAAAAATATCAGACATGTTAGCTTTTACTATTAGAAGATGGGGAAGAAAGTAACTCCAGACTATATTTACAGAAAATATTAATTAAAAGCCTAACTTGTTTTCATATGGAAAACCTATATATTTAGGGAACATTACCATAATAGCTTTTATGTTGAAGTCAGTCAGATAACCATTTCATACACAGAGATTCCTAATTGATTTGACCATAGAATAAGCATTCTCTTCAATGAAGAGACGAAAAATTACAAGAATCTATATTTACATATGCATGTATATACATACAACCACAAACACAGTGAGGTAGGGAAACAGAGATTGAGAAAGGGAAAGAAGGAAAAAAGACTTGATAATTCTACTTCCAGATGCATACAAATACCATCAGGCTAATAATATGACAAAAAAATGAAAAAAAAAAAAGTCAGTGCTCAAACAGAGAAAGTACTAAGCTGCCCAAATTATGAGACATCCAAAATATATATAGCTAGTGAGCTAGTTAGCTTTTCTCTGGAGGACATATAGCAGAGGGAGAGAGGGGCCATGTGTTACTGTGGAAAAAAGAAAAAAAGTTTCCAAGAGAAGGTCTTTTCTTATCTAGAGAGAGAGTGTGAGCTACACAGGAAATCTAGTGCTATGAATCTGTGTGTGTCAGAAAGCCATCACTCAAAATGATGTAACTGCAGCTCCATTGTTGCAACACACTATTTCAGGAGCAGACAGAAGAGGTGACATGAGCTCAGTGTCATTATCCAGCATGTTCATACGTATCCTTGCTTGGCCCATTCCACTTGTACTGCAATGCCAGGGCAGGACTGTACCCCGTCTTATTCAGAGGACATGAGCATGCCTAGGTAGCCTTATTACAAAGTTCAACAGAAACAGTGGCTCACCTGCACCTGCACACAACTCCTGCAAACGGCACGGAGCTCACTCCACTGAGCCTGGAGTGAGGGTTTGCTGCACAGTGAAGAGAGAACGTGTGCTAGCACATCAGGGCTTCTTCACATTGGTCTGACTGGTGGAAAGAGGACACTAGACAACATCATATTTTACCAGCTGTATCTGCACAGATAAACAGTTTCAATGATGTACAACACAAGCAGATAAACCAAGATTTCCTTTGATAGTTCTACTCTCCTGTTTCTTCTCTCTTAATGAAGAACACAAACTGTGACTATGTTACCAGCTGAGTATTGTGTCAGTATTTTGTCAGTAAAAACCAAAATAGTGTAGAAAATACATACAGAGGAAAAAAAAAATAAACTGCCCTGGTCTGAAACTACCTCCCCATGTTACAAAATAGAGTTCTCTGCTTACTGAAGACCTTGAAGACCTGGACAAAAACCTTGATCTCAGTAGGGGGCCACTGTTATCTGCTACTGTGCCTAATGTTGTTTTGAGTTTCACTTTGAACACAATACTGTTGATGACCCCCTTCTCAGACTCACATGTGTGAGCATACACATGCATATGTATGTTGATCTTACATTAGAATATGAAAGGACAATTCTCTAAGAGGTTGCATGCCTTCTTCAAACACTGGGATATCATAGACTGTCCATCATCTTTACTGCCAAGCTGAAAGCTCGGAGGTGAACGTGAACTTTCTTGAAAAGCTGGAACAAAAGTCTTTTCATTTATCCCTGAGCAATTCCTCAGGTAGAGCAGTTCTTCAAAGTATACTGTTAGGGAGGGAAGGAGAGAAGACTTTGTCTCCATGTTAAGCAATTTTATCATAAGAATTGAACATATAAGGTTTAAGAGCATATGACTAAAGCCACAACTCATTTTTTAAATATATATCACTTGTGTGAGCGCTGTGATTAATAATCCTTAAGTACCACAGGTGCAGACAGATGACAGGAAATCCTAGCTGAGGCTCAAGACAATATGTGGAATTAGTGTGTTAGACTTTCTTGAGCTTCTGTGGTCTTTGTAATTTACTGCAAAAAATCTTAGAGAAATACCATGCAGCCAGTAAGCCTGTCCTCAAACTAAAACTACAGCAAACGTGCAAACATTAGCTGTATTTATACTCCTGGGTGCTGGGGCTGACTACAATAAGCAAGGATCATCAATCACTATTTTTGCTATTTTCAGGGAAAACCCATACTCCTTCGAAGCAAGTAATTTTGAGGTAAATCAAAGCAAAACCTATCCCAAGGCAGGTTTCACAACAATTACGTTAGAGGAAAAAAAATCTAAGCAAGAAAGAAAAGGCAGTACATAGCTGTTCCCTTAATTCATTTAACATGCTAATAAAAAGAAAATTTTAAGAGATCCAGTGATGAACAGCTTGTCCTGTGCAGCATTGTTCAAGGGCTTGCCCTTCAATCATCTAATTAGAGTCAGAAGGATATTGCTGATGATAATCATCATATTTGGCACTTGCTGTATATAGCATCTTTCATACAAGGATGTCAAAGATTCACAAACATCAGTTAATTGCTGTTCTCATCAACTCTCTCACACAGTAATATTAGCATTATATTCTTATATATTCAATATTTTATAGATATTATAAGTTGCCTGTAAGTACTCTAGGTTATTAATTTTATCACCATGCAACCTCAGTTAGCAAAAAGTCACAGAGCGAATCTAACACTTTTAGATTACCAGAAGCGTTAGCCAACAGGTTTTCAAGTCTGTTTTCAGGATTCCCAAATGCAGACTTCAAGGCCTGCATTTGCCCTCTAGTATAGTGGAGAATTGTTCATAACTAGAGGCTGCTTTGATTCGGAGAGCAACATTATTTATCATTTGTATTTAAGCAAGCACTGGCTAGAGTGTTCATCGATTCTTCATGTTTACTGAGCAATAACTAATTTTGCCTAAGGTTTGCAAAAGAATTACATGACTTCTTATTTTCTGCTCACAAATCCCTCCTACTTTTTCTGCAAGATTGCTTTTCTGCCCTTCCAAAATGAGTGTGGAGATCAGATCTCTACCAGCCTGGATTCCAGACTGACACCATAATCAGAGGAACTGGAAGAAGAGGACATTTCAGGAAAATGGTATCTCTATGAAATGGATATGATCCTGATTCAAGACACCAAAATAAGTCTGAATCTCTGTATTAACTAGAGTGGACATTTCTGTTGGAACCGTATGTGAACATGAAGTGGTTATAAAGCCCCTTATCCCATTATCTCCTCTCCACCTCCAGAACTACCTTTTTGGTATCCAGATGTGACGGTTCTCCTTTTTCTTTTTCCTATAACTATCTTCAACAATCTGCTTGGTACTAGTGACTGTTTTCTTTCACAAGAAACAAGGTCATACTATATCCCAGCTGTCTGGTTTGCAGTATCGTATGAAAGCTTGTCCTGTTTGCCCCTCCTTTTGAACAAGTCCATGTAGAAGCAACCAGGCTCAGCGCACCAGTCACATTTCTTAACAACACTTCTAAACAAACCATGTGGTTTGGGAAGGAGGCACACTGTATCCTTGACTATGATCTTGCCGTTTCATACAAACAATGCCACCTTCTGTGGCATGTTCCTATGGCCTCCGTGAATACTGCTACCTGCTGCCTTTGCAGGACCTAAAACTTTGTGATGTGTGAGCAATTCTATGAGCTTGTCATGAAATTCTGTCCACACCATTGAAAATAAGCCCCTGCATTAACGTTTGTCTAAACCATGGAGAGACAGCTGCTAAGCCTCATCTACAAAACTGCAGAACTCCAGATTATTTCATGCAAAAAAAGATCAAAATATAGTAATATTAATTTTAGAAATTTCACTGCTCTGCCATTTCAATCAAAATGCATTTCGGATTCAGACAGAATTAGTTTTTGCTAAAAAGAAAAATGTATTCACTTATAGAAAATTTCTTATGTTATTTTGGAACATGAGTCTTTCATTGCTTGTGTAGGCGGAACAGTGGTAATTAAGGAGAGAATGGAAAACTCAACAGAGTAAATGTACAAGAAATTACATATCAGACAGTCAAACTTTTGAGCACACAGCTCTCCAACCCTGTAACTTTTCAACAGCTCTACATACCAGTGAAACACACAGTTGAATGTATTTTGTGGTTGATTTGGCAAAAAGGTTTGCAACATCTTCTGCATGCTGTCATTTCTGTATGTACCTTCAGATTCTCACTTGCCCTCTTGCTGCTGTCATAGGCATATAATAACTATTTAAGATGTAGCTGATCCCTTTTGTCCTGTGTGTTGCCAAGAGCAGATTTGTAAACAGCCAGCGAAGAAAACAGAGCACAGAATTCCATACCAGATATCCATGATTTTAAGCTGGCAAAGCAGTTCTGCACCCCTGCTGAAGTATTAGTGATTAAGGTAGCATCAGGCCTGTAAATGCTGTAGCTATGTCCTCAACATATCACCATTCTCCCTCAAAGTAACTTACATGCAACAGGAGTGGAATACACCTTCAGAACACCAGAGATGAGCTCATTCAAAACGTACTTTTTCCAGCTGCTCTGGGGACCATCCAAACACCCATCATCTCAAAGGGAAATGCTTTGACAATCTAAAACACCAGGAAAATTCACAGCACAAAAGCAAATTCTACTGTGCAATAAGACTAGCGCTAGAGTTTCAAGAAATATAGACCTAAATGCCTTCTTGTCTAGGCACTCTTGTAAGCCCCTTGAAGACAGGATGTAACATGACACTCAGTGCAGCACTTCTCCCACAGATCTCTTTGTAGTAGGCTTGATCTCTCATCTCCACGTAGTCCATGTAGACTTACACTTAAAAAAAATCTGTAGTGCATGCGGAAAGGTGAACTAACCTGAGAACAAGTATTTCCTTGCCATGAAAATGCATTTGAGATGAAGGCTTGCCTTTCAACAAATGCATTTGAACTTGAATTGACTTTCTTTAAAGAATTCATAGAAAGCTTATGCTCCAGTGCAATGGACATCACAAAAAATCATGGGCAGTTTCATTTAAAGTTCAAAGGATAGATCTAGCCTCTCTTAACTATTTTTTGTAGTAAGAACAGAAATAAGCCACTATGTCTAGACTCTTTTAAAGCAGAATGTTAAAAATTTTAAAGGTCGCAAGCACCTAACACTTGATAGATTGAAAACTGATGTTATGCCAGCTTTCTAAATAGTTTACTATTTATGTTAATCAATGTATTATCATTACAGTAAATTTGACTGATTCTTCTTACTTGGTTCTTGTAAAATGGCTGCTTTCCATTCACAAACCACTGAAAATTTAAAGAGACTTGGAAAGCATGCTATTTGTGCAACACAGAGCTGAGATCTTGTAACGCCTTTCTCTCCATACTACATCCTGCGTTGCCTAAAAGCTTTTTGTGGCTATGGAAGCAGAGTCCGTTTTAGGCTTACAGAAGACAGCAAAGGTTCTCCATTTTCTGATACAGAATACTTTTGTTCTTTCATGTTTTAAGATGCAAGGGGGTGGTTATTAGGAGAAGGAAGACAACACACTGCATATTGCACTGATGGTTTGGGAATAAGAGAAAAATTATTTCATAGATCTCGCTGCAGGTATTGCAGGTGATGCTATCACCTTTTCAATTCATTATTGCCACTTAGCTGGGGATTAGCAGCCAAACAGCTGAGAAGACATAACAGATCTTGCTGCTACCTCTGAAATGAATTTAAACTAACCTTTTCTACATTACCCAACACTAACTACACTGCCAATTACACCATGTTACCCCTAGGGGCTTTCAAAACTTCCAGTCAGATCCACAAGAGCACTTCAGCCTACCACTTCAATGCTAGTTAAGACTAACTGACTAACTGAAAATCAAGGTTGCTGACAGAAAACCAAAAAGTGCTTGGTTCAACAGGCCAGTCCACACTATTGCAACTTTCACACAGTCGTGTCACAATTAAATCTCTAATAACCAAATTTTATTACTTATACATGGTAAATTTCATCATTTAAGCTGGTACAGTTGCAGGTTTCACTTACACTGATATAAATACAATCAAGAGTAACCCCATAGATTTCAATACAATGAGATAACGATTAATTGGTACAAACCCGAAGTATTTAACTCAGGTCTCAAGACGTTTGGCGTATATTCTACATTCTACATTCTGCTAAAAAACCTAAATATTAACCATTTGCCATAATTAACCCAGGTGGAGACTAAAGAAGCGAAAAGACTCTTTGAGCTGTGTTTGGCAAAGAAGCCATGAGGATAGGAAGGCAAAGAGTGAAGAACTTACACAGTACATGACCAGGATAAATTCAGCTATTTAGAAACACTTTGAGAAGGAAAAACCTCCAGATTATTTGTGCGATTCTGTAAACGGAAAGTAATACTGTTTTGCTTTTACAGAGACACTCAGTTCTTCTCTAAGTTGCACATTTGCTGTGAAAATCGTCATTGACAACTAGAAGTCATTTCTCAGTACTTAGGCCCACGTACTAGTCCATACTGTGTATTGTAATTCCGGCAATCTTTGTGTGTTCATAAAAGAGAATATAAAAAAATGTTAAACCTTTTTTCTTTTATTTCTCTAGCAGAACTTCTTTAAAAGCCTTTATTTTTTTCCTTGCATTTTGAAGCCCCTGTGATTCATGAGTGAATGAACTAATTTCAGCTCCAGTTTTATTAAGGAAAGTGATCAAAGTACAAAGCACAACTGGCTATTCTCAGCATTACAATATGTACATCACATGCATGTTGATTAAACAACTGACTTTTAATCTGGGAAAGACTTTCCAATAAGAGTGATCTGTTTTTATAACTTTTATGCAGCATTTGGTAGACCTCACACAGCACAATCAGTACACTGAGGTTTTTATTTGTACATTTCTTCTCTATCATTTTACAATGGAAGCTTAAAATTCCCTTATTGTTTGGTAGTTGGATTATCTCCTTAAGCTACGTGAGCTTAATATTTGCATGGTATTGAGCACATATTCAGGAAGCTGATGGGAATAAAAATGAACTAAATATTTTGGATGCTGAAATGTCTCACAGAATGTCTGACTCCACCTGAATAGAGAAAGGGTTCTCAGCTGGGCTGCAATCAGTGTTAAATTCTCAATATTGCTACTTCCCCAGCATCACACAGAAAGCAATAATCTGTTTATTAGCGTAATATCATACAGTATAAATATCACAGTAGCACAGAAGAGGTAGTTGGGATCTACTGCACTAGGTGCAGTACAATATAACAGACTGAGCACCCATCCTCTGAGAAGGCTGGGCAGCTTTAGATAGATTTAAAAAGCAAATTAAACACACAAATGGGTAGGGTGAGGATCATAGGGTAAGAAGGGATAGGGAAAAGAAGAGAGAGTTAAAAAAAATGAGTAACTAATAGGGAGTCGGAAGTCTTCTCTAGTCAGTAATAGTAAACACAGCCATGTGCTATGAGAGAGAGGGGGTTTGAAGAGGGATTTTGGAGAACAAGAAGGAGATTTAAGAATTGTGATCCTGAGTTCTTGTTGCTGAAAAAGTACAGCAGGAGACTACCTGCCAGGAAAGTAAAACTCACCCATTCTTTAGCTAAGATTAATACATTTTCTATACATCTTTAAATGCCAGGCAATTGCTATATTCCCATCTGAATCATACATAAAAGAAGCATGAATTAAGTGACCTAGCTAAAATAAGAACTCACTCCAGGTTTCTATTAACCCCTAACTCAAGGGTATAAATTGGGTTAATATTTTGGAATTTCATATACTTTCCCATTTATGGGTGATTCTTCAACAGCTGCCTTTTCTTATGCATTTGTACTGTAGTGATTTTGGCCATAAAACCACACAGTAGTTAAGCACATTGCACGTGCAGTGCAGTAAAATAGGTAACAAAAGAGGTGCCCTATGCTGCAAGTCTCATAAGAGCATTTAATGTGGGAAGACTTCCAGTCTACTTTGGTAATTCAATCTATTGCTTTTGAGTTTCTACTCTGGCTTGGAGAAGGGCTGGGTTTAGCTGTGAGGAGTAAGTATTCACATTCAACTACTGTTGTGGTTTAACCCCAGCCAGCAACTAAGCTTCACACAGCCACTCGCTCACTTCCCCCTAGTGGGATGGGGGAGAGAATTGGAAGGGTAAAAGTGAGAAAACTCCTGGGTTGAGATAAAGACAGTTTAATAGAGAAAGCAAAAGCCACACATGCAAGCAAAGCAAAACAAGGAATCCATTCACTCCTTCCCATGGGCAGGCAGGTGTTCAGCCATCTCCAGGAAAGCAGGGCTCCATCATGCATAATGGTGACTTGGGAAGACAAATGCCATCACTCTGAACGTCCCCCCCCTTCCTTATTCTTCCCCCAGCTTTATATGCTGAGCATGACGTCACATGGTATGGAATATCCCTTTGGTCAGTTGGGGTCAGCTGTCCTGGCTGTGCCCCCTCCCAGCTTCTTGTGCACCCCCAGCCTGCTCGCTGGTGGGGTGGGGTGAGAAGCAGAAAAGACCTATAGTGTAAGCACTGCTCAGCAGTAACGAAAACATCCCTGTGTTATCAACACTGTTCTCAGCACAAATCCAAAACACAGCCCCCTACTAGCTACTATGAAGAAAATTAACTCTATCCCAGGCAAACCAGCACAACTACGTAGCAGCAGAGCTAGACATACACTGATACTGAAAAAGACCATCCTGCCATCTCAATCAAGAGACATATGGGAAAAAGAAAAAAAAAAATTAGATAGGAAAAGAAAAAGTAAGTACTTGTGCCACTGGAATGCAGATCCAATCAACATATGGAAATTTCCTTCTTAATTCCCCTGTTAAATAGTTATTATTCTATGAAATTTGTGGCGTGCTTTCTCTCTTTGCAGCCGTGCCACTGTGACAATTCTGTCCATGCTCAGAGGTATAAGGAACCTGCATTCCCAGGAAATCAGTCTGAATATGAAAAAGAAAGTAATAGGTAAAATTCTACAGTGAAAAGTGATGGCCACCATCCAGCTCCTGGATTTGTTGTATGCACAGGACAAAGGAGAAGAAAAAACAAACCTGGGACTTCATATTTTAGGGGGCATAGTTTGCAGATGACAACCGTCTCATGCAATTTTGGACAAACTATTTCCCACCTTGTGCTTCTCGTCACCTCCAGCTGAAGAGCAGGAATAACACTTCCTTGCCCCCCAGGCACCTTGTGAAGGCAGACACACTGAGACCTGTGCCTAGAGGGATGCTCCCAGGACAAAACCTCACAGGTCCATGCCACAGCACTTGCTGGCAGCTTCTGGAAGAGCTTCAGCAAAGAAGTCAGACTGATGAGATGGAGTTAGTGAATTATCTGTCACCCCCACAAGTTGTTCCACACAAACAAATCTGGAAAATAGCTGATAGGAGCACTGCTGTTGCCTATTCCGGAGGGAAGAGAGGACTTTTTTTTTTTTAATTATAAGCTTTCAGTCTACTAGCTTTTACCAGAACCAAATCTATCTCTGAAAAGGGAGTCGGGGGAGGGAGGAAAAAAAAAGAAAATTAAAAAAGCAGCCTTCCTAAGGGAGCTCTGAAGATGAGATAAGATAGCTATTTATATGCATTTAAAAATAATTCTACTGACTGGAACTCAGCAGTGTTGAAACAGATACGCATGATACTTGATTGACACATTTTATAGTTATGCAGATGTTATTTAAGTAAAAAAATGTATATTTTCACTTTGTTCTGGTTTAAAGCATTAATAAATCATGTTCATTTGATGTATTTTATATAGATTTCACATTTTTAAACAGAAAAGAGGTATGCAGAATGTGCTAGAAAATAAGGAAAATCTATGTTTTTCCCTATTGACTGAAGCACTCCACTCTAAGAGCAAACATTTTATGATCTAATACAACCTGGAGCACTACTCCACACTAAACAAAGATGGTGAGTCACAAGAAGAGGATTTTCAAACAAAAAAAGCATCCGTGTGCTATAATCTAACATGAATGCCTACTAGAGCAGGATTTTAGCCTTGCACAACAGCATCTATGGCTTTTGTTCAGCGATCTGCAGTAAAACCTATTTCTACAACAGCCACACTTACAGATCATAGCTGTAGGAGTACTCAGTAGCCTGTCTTTGAGGGGAAAAAAACATAAATTAGAACCTAGGGTTAACTTAAATAAAACAAAGCCCTCTAACACAAAATGTACATTTGTTTGGGCCAAGTATTTTAGGGCCAAATATTTTACTTAGCACCAAATTCACTTCTAGATATGTGTGTCATGTATACTCCTGGATTTGTATTTGTCCTGTGAAGACTCGCGTGCTCCTTAGAGCAAATGTCACTGCTCATCTGTAAAAGCAAGCCTTTCACGCTAGACAGGAAAGATCACATGGAAGTTGATAATTATAACAATCCAGTATTTCATGGGTAGGTCTTTGAGCAGGTAATGCACTGAAAAGCATCCATAATGCAACAGGCAGAAAATCAGCCTATGTTCTCAACCATACACAGCACTTCAGTGTACTACAGTCACAGAATTAAGCCAGCTGCCCACCTAACAGCCAGTGCAACACAGCAAAGTAGTGATGACTTGTTATAATTATGTCAGAAAATATGTCGCTTCATCCATATAAAGTTGACGGGAATGCAGGTGGAAAAAAGAAGATGACTGAAGTAGGCAGCAGAGGCTAGAAATGTGCAGGAATTCATTGCTTGATAAATAAGCTAGTCTTTCTACAAGGTGTTTAGTGCCATCACATAGAACTCAACAGAGAATTATTATCCTATAAGATGGCCCCAAAAGCATGTAAAAATTTTAATGTTCTCTTAAGTTCTATATGGCAATATCTATTTTTTTCTTCTTTTTTATTAAACAGAACCATCTTGCTTTACTTCTGCAGAGCTTTTGCATAAGGGCTATTTCCAGACCGCACTGTAGAGGAACTCTTCTTTGTCTCCCCAGACATAGTTACTGATCTCTGCAAGGAAGGAGGCAAGCAGACACACCAGGACCCTAAAAAAACCCACATCAGCCATACAGCCTGGCTGGTAGAAACCTACATTTGGAGCTGCTACAACTGACTTGTCTAAGGATAGACACTGTCCTCATTTCAGTGCCCCCATCTTCCTGATTCAGCTCAGATTTGTAGAGGAGACAGAAACAGCAGACGCATATCTTTTCCCTTCTCATGGCACTCCCTCCTTCAGCAGCAGCACACATGGATGATCTTTTGTGCAACAGACACTTGGTTTGCTACTGTAGTGATAAGTAAAGCAACTGAGAGACTTTGAACTGCTTGGGCTTTACGTGTGCAACTCTTATTGCCATTGAATTATGCAGCAACTATAAAATCCTGTGTGGTGACGGTTCCTTGCCCACTCA
>NW_008825208.1:3956448-3971836 GCF_000699105.1 Pygoscelis adeliae
TCAGCAGGTATTGGATTTTGCCCACGATGCTCATAAACAATTTGCACAGTCTGGATACTAGGAGGCACTTTAATGGGAAAAGATGGGTTTATGAGGACAGAGAGATTTTCTACATGGATGCTACTGATGGGCAGAAGTGACCTAGGTTTAACACCTCATTTAAATAGTAGTTCTTTTCAGCAAAGCAGACTCAGACTGCAGGAAGGTTTTCTTCATTAACTCACTTCATAATCCATTTCTTCCTTAATGAAGGGGAGAAAGAACATTTATTTCAAAGAAGACCTATGTCATCAAATGCATATTATTTGTTCTTGGCTTCTCCCTGATTGCCAAGTTGCCATTAAAATTATTGAAATTATTTATACCAAAGCACTCTGTCAGCCCACCCAGTAACGATCACCAACCTAAATAAACCACCTACAACAAAAAGGCTTATTTCTGCCTACAGCTACAAAGCAGTCAAACAATGAAGAAAGGCATAATTGAATACTTATAAACCAAAACCAACTAATGGTCCTATTATTGTACAGTTCTGTCTTTTTGTATGTATTGTTAAAATTAAGGCTAAAACAGATGGTTTGTAAGGGTGAGATTTTCATTAAAATGCATATTACATGGTTCTTACAGACTACATTTCAGTATGGATCATTATTAACACATTTAAATAAAAATTCTATCAATACAAATTACATATAGCTAAATGTTTACTACACCAATGTACTTTTGCATAGGCTTGGAAGCATACCCATTCAGATGAACTAAACATAACATCCAGCTATGTTAAAGTCTCCAAAAGAGAGCACATTCCTTGATCAGAACTAATTTACTGGTCAGTAAGCAAGTGGTTAAAACACAAATTGCTTCCAATTTAAATGTTTTCATGTTATTTGCACTTGAGAAATGCTCTCCTTTGTCATCACTGGGGATTACTCTGCTGTTCTCATGCAAAACAAAATCTGAAGCAGGAGAGAAAAAAACCATCTATTATTAATTAGACATAAATTATTCCTAATCTACACACAGTGCTTAATCCCTGGTTCACAGAAATGCAAATTGTGCTTCAGAAACAATATGTTAACAAGCCATTTGTCAGCAGCAGACAGGAGCCCAAGCTCAATATAAAATATAGAACAAACGCTTCAAGCTCATTCCAAAGAACATGCTGATTGAAGGTTTACCCTGAGCTGTACAGAAATGCAAGATGGAAAACTGTGTAAACAAAATAGTTCACATTGTGAGCCTGTTCATCAGTTCAAGGGTGGGAAAAAAAATCACCAAAAATGTGCTTCTACCAAATTTCATACTTAGCCTCCTTATAAATAGCAAAAAAAATCCCTCTCATTGATTTACAGTGCTCCAGGAGGAATAAGGAAAATAGGAAGCTAAACTACTGAAGAAACTGAGTCTGAACTCTGTTCTGCTTCTTTTTCCCCAATGTTTGCCAAAAGACATCAATGAAATCAAGAGCTTATAAGTTTGTAACACAAATGTAGTAATGCAAATGTTTAAGAGCTGTAACAGTAAAAAGTATTAAAAAAGAGTTCCTGAAGACATCCTCTGCTTCCAGGCTTAAGCACCATGTTCCAGAGAAGAAAAAAATTTGCCTGTAGTGAAGCTATGCCTAGGAAAGGTTTTGTAGACCCTTCTTCCCAAGCAAGCTAGACTAACTGAACAGCTTATCTGATCCACTCAGGGAATTCCTATGTTCCCATGTGAAACATAGGAAAAATGTGAAAAATAGTTGAAAAATGTTCCTAAAAGCTTCACTTGTAAATGTTTTTTTCCACATGGAGTCAAACAATGTAATTTCTGTGATATTCCATTATCTCATCAAGTTTCAGAGAAACATTCCCCAGCTTGGGAAGAGGTGAACATATAAAGACTACCTTTCGTGTAATGTGCTGTTCATTATAATTTGAGCAGAAACAGGGTTTTCCTCCCTCCTATACATAGAGATAACACAGCAAAAGTTGAGTAACTAGGAAAAAACAGCTCCCTCTATTAATGATGCTGATGCCTCAACTACTACTCTTCCTACCTTCGTACTCTGTGCAGGTGGCTAAGTGTCACAGGAATTTGCAGATATTTTCTGTTGCTATGATGAATTTAGCTGTCTAGTTAGGGAAGCTGCACCAGAAAACTGGGATAAAACACACTACAGAAGTAGGTGAAATTCACCCAAAGCTGATCCCAGTAGTCCTAGCTTTAATCAGTAGGAAAGGTTATATTCCCAGACACCAGAAAAAAATATCATCTCAGGACAACTGCCAGGCAAAATTTCTTGGAGAGGTATAAGCAAATGCCCAGACTCCCTGGCTATCGAAAGAGAGGCACAAAGTCCTCTCGTAGTATACTATGACCAAAGGATTTCACTTTTCACCATGGGGGAAACAAAATTAACTGCATTACATCTTACACTGTGACTATATTATAGTATTTGAATTAAGCCACTCAGTATTTAACAGCAGGAGGATATTCCTAGGGTGAAAATACATGTGCTGCCATCCTCAAAGGCCATTTTCCCAGCAGTTCAGAAAAATAAAGCTACAATATACCATTAGCTAGGACGGCATACAGGGCACAGAGCTCACGGAGGAATACAAGCAGTGGCAAAAAAAAACATTTTGCAGGTGCATTAATACTAAGAACACCAGTTTGTCTGCTTCTTGCTGAAGAGTAAGAGTTACCAACATGACACTGAAAGCCAGAGTGTTTGGTATCTCTTTAACTTTCATCTTCAATAAGATATCTGCGGTCTGTGGCAGGAAGGAGATAATAAGCTCTCAGCCTAAAACAGTCTTCGACTACTGAGGAAGAGTTCAACTGCAGAGAAGTGGCTGATGACTCAGGAGTTAATGGCAGTTTCCTTTCCTCTCCTCTCTCATGGAGACAGGAGAGAGTCCAGCAGATTTGAGTATCACAGTTGTATTTTCTGTCTTTAAAAAGACAGAAAGAGGAGTCAGGAAGCTATAGATGATCTACTTAACTTTCATTGACAGAAAACACTGAAAGAAATAATAGAGCATCTATAAAATAATGAAAAAAGATAAGTAGCAGGAAACAAATTAATAAAGAACATGTAGCATCAAACTAATTAATTTCTTGCCATGACATGGTAACATGCCTTGTGGATAGAGAAGTGTCTGAATATGTCATATATCTTAGCTTTAGTACAGCTTTTGGCATTTATAAGATGCTTCCAAGCAAGCTAGAGAAACATGGCCTGTAGAAAACTACTATAAAGCTGTCCTTGTTGGAAATCACATACAGTAGTTATCAGTGGTCCCCCACAATGCTCTGCAAGGACTCATTAAATAGATTACTGCTGCCACTCACCCCATGTTAAAAATTATGTTTCTTTATCAGTATAAACATTGATCATGAAAAACTGGACATGAAATTTGTCACGGTGGTGTGAATTCACACGTACTGGAAGACAAAGCTGCATTTAGAAATTGAGAAACACTTTGAAAAATACAATTTAATTCAACAAGGAAATGTGCAAAATTTGTGAAGTTGTAGGGAGGAATAATATGTCTGGAGGGAGGGTGGGCATGATGGCATGGAGAGCTAGATCTGAGGAAAAAGATCCGGTGGAGAACAAGTTCATGAAGTAGTTGTAATTTCTGTGAAAAACACCTTCACCATAGAGGGAAATATAAACAGGAGTATTGCCAGGAAGACAAATGAATACCCAAGTACTCCCACTGTGGTCTGTATTGCCAATACCAAAGCTGGACCCTGTCCAGTTTGGGGTACTCCGAGTCACGAAAACTACTGATCAGTTGGAGAAATGAATGGATCTATGAAATGGAGAAATATTTAACTCACTGGGATCCTTAGCCTATAGAAAAGAAGACTGAAGGGACAAAAAAAGCTTTAAATAGTAAAAAAAAGATTTGAAGAATGTTCGGCAAGGAATAAGAGAACAACTTCTTCATTGTGTCTTCTGGGAATGAAGTGGGCTTATGTTGCAGGAATTTAGATCAGAAACTGGGAAAAGCTTTCTAACAGTGAGGATAGCTAACAGCTGGAATAGTTTGACTAAGGAGATTGTTATACAATCTGCCTTGGGCTAATGAGCTCTCTATCACTTAAAATCAGCCCAGAACACGTACCCCCAAAATCTCCAAATACCTTTTAAATATCCATCTCCTAGCATAATAAATGCCTCAGCCTCTGATTTACTGCTGGTGATACTGTTGTTATGCTGCAAAAAGGAAGCTATCATCCAGGTACCACTGCATCTGGCAGAGCAGTATACTCCTGTGTCCTTTGTACTATATGCGCACAGTCTGCACAACAGCATTCAGCATAAGCCTACTACTGAGCATATGATATTCATCGCATGTGCTGTCCTCCCTCCATGAAATGCATTCTTAGATCATATTCTAATTTACGACAACATTTTCTCTTGGCTTCTAAGAACTGCCTGATACAGAAATACACAATGTCACAGCAATGACAATTGCTGCTCCACAACTATTCCCACTGAAAGTCAACTGAATTTCAATTTCTTTTAGTGGGGAAAGCCAGGAGAAGCCAATTATCGTTGTTTTAACACTGCAGTTTTACCTCAGGCATCACTTAAGTTCCAAACAAAAGCATTTCAGATCCTGCTTGCAACCTTCCTCCCAATATGTTGCTCTGGCTCTCAGCAGCAGTACTGTTATCGAGGGAGGGCTGCACAAATACACTTAGCTGTGTTGGTCATATTAGCAAATAAATAGAATATTATATATTCTACATATTATAAATAAAAGAAACACATTCAAAATTCAGTGCTGTTTGCTCTTTGTTTTACAAACTATGTTCCAAAAATTTGTACCAAGTTCTCCCTGTCACAAGTTATTAATGGATGAATTTGGCGTGACTCTTTACATTTTGGACCTAATTCCCTGACCTGGAAGAAATCTTGGCTCTTCTCTATGCCAGGATGGGCGAGTGTCAGTACACTGTGAATGCTGCACACACAACAGCTACTCCCATGAGTTTATGGGATCACATCCTTCACTTGCATTTGCTAAAACCACAGAATTACTGAGAAGCATTTCCAATTGTCTACTGATTGGCTCAGCTTCCTGCAATATTTAGGGTGTAGCTCTGAAAATCCGTAGCAGATGTGCTCCCTCAGTTTCAGTTCATCAGGATGTGTAAACAGTTGGGCTCTGTCAGCAGAGCCGATGCCATTCTGAGAGTCAGATGAGGATGGAGGAGCTGTGGTCTGAAAGTAAGCTCATAGGCAAATTAAGAGCACAGTGGCTGAAACAGAAAACTTATTTTAGATCATTATGATTTAGAGCTATCACTGATATGAAGCAAACAATACAAGTCATAGCTTTTAAAATGAAATTGTAATGGCAATACAATTGGTTTTAAGCCAAGTTCTCAATTCTACAGCTCACATTGTGAAAATTATGAAGCAGTTTATGCAGTACTCAGGAAGCAAAGAAATGTGCTGTGTTATTTTCTTAGCAACTGCTTTAATTGCAGACATCTATCTATCTATGTATCTATCTATCTATCTATCTGTCTGTCTGTCTATCTATCTATCTGTCTATCTATCTATCTAATTCTTTTTTTCTGCTTGTCTCGTACAGTTGTATGATTTCCAAAACTTGCTACTATGAGGTAGCAGGAGAGCTTTGCCCTTTTCCTCAAACATGCCTGGTCTGGGCTTAAGGCAGCACTGATATTCAAAGAAATATTGGTTATAGATTTCAAAATATATAGACTACAGACTTCCAACTTGTGAAGCACTGAGTTTTATTCTAAAAACCAATGTCTGATCTCCAAATACACGGTGCTAACATTCTTTCAAATTACGATTTTTACCATTCCTCAGAATTAAGCTGGAGCAGGAGATTTTCAAAGGAGAAATGAAAGCAGTAAGTTGTGCCATTCCCATTAATTTTCTTAAGAGGTTAACACATGAACAAAGGCAGACTGAAAAAAAGTAGCAGAAATTTCTTACGGGGCAGTTTTTCAAAGAAAAATTAACTGACATTGCACTATTTTTAACACCACAATTCACATCTTGGCTAAATGAAAGGATTATCTGTCAAGAGGCTATCTAAAAATGTCAGCCAATGACAACTTTCTAGTTCTTCAACCGTAAAATCAGAATAAATGAACTTCCCTCCCCCTTTTGTTTATTGTGTCTGTTGACTCAGCAACTTCACATCAAGCAATGGCTATCTCTCTCAGTGACTTTGTAAAAAGTCAGGCTCATGTAAAAAATCAGGCTCATATAAAAAGTCAGAAACACTCTACGGTATAAACTGCAGAGTTTTATAGATTTTGAAAAAGTCTTTTTAGAAATTTAGGAAAAAAATCCCATATTTCAAAATGTATACATGGTGCTGGGAAAAAACCAGATCTGATCACTCTGCAGTGTGAAGAAGGAGTCATTATTGTTTGTGTATTATATAAGGGAAAGCAATAGGCGTTTTCCCTGTACACAAGCAAGCATGGATGAACAAACCATGTCATCAGCCTGTGAGCCACTTCTGTGAATCAAAATGTGACACTGAACTGGTGTCTTGCAGAGCACAGGGTCAGTTGTAGCTCCATGGTCTAAAACTGTGCTGTGAGCACATTCTATGCGGAGGAGTTTCCTGGTGCAAACACCAAGGTGTTTTCAGCCACTGAGGGCTTGCCCTGATTTCAGCCTTCAGTAAACCCGCGCTGGTGCATCTTACCCCTGGCGCCATGCTGAGTTAAGCACCATCAATGCAAATACTTGCACAGCCTTCCGAAACTGGGGAACTGTAGTAGGACAATTGCACAGGGGACTGTCTGCAGCTGGATAAATTCAGGGTAAATAGTCCATTCACAAAAATACTAGGGGGATTTTCTACATAAAAAATATCTGAGTTCTTCAATGCATGTCTCTCCCAAAGGTTCTCCAGTAAGACAGCTGTAATAGCATGACCAACGAGAGAACCACAATATCTGAAGTCAGCAAAACGTAACTCAGCCCATGCATATGTCCTCTGGAATCAGAGCTAGGAATGACATACTGCACTCTGATCTATTCAGCCTTTCAGGAATGAATCGTCCAAATAAGGTCCAAGTTAAAAGCTTCTAAAAGGAAGAATATCAAGATACACATGACAAAGCACAGGAAAGCAGGAACTGATAGTGCGTATCTATGAGACTGGGAACCGAGAAAACATACTGTTACTTTGACATTTGAGACTACTTTCTCTTTCCAGGGGATGATGATGTGAAAAGGAGACAGGTGTTTACAGCAGGGTAGAATCAGGCTGTAGGCAACCCAAGCTGGGCAAGATGTTAACTGTCCTGCATTTCCTTGCACTCTTTCAGCAGACCCTGAAGATTACACTTCATATTTGTGTACGAAGTGTAACCACTGGTCCTAATTTATCTAAATCTTTCTCTTTTCACACTTTAGATGCCAGGGAGCAAGAATGTTGAGGGAGAGAAGGGTGGAGAAATATCCTCCCTATTTTCAGCTGTAAAATTCAAATCTTCAAACCTGTATATCCAGCATTTTTTTGTGAACATGATGAATGATCCAGCAGTGATCTCAACTGCCTTACTAAGAACATGTTTTTATGAGAGCACACAGGAGGCTTCTTTAGCATAATGACTCCACTGAGAAAGAGAAGCTCGTAACTATCACCTTGCCGAGTGTGTTGCCAGTAAGACTGAAAAATAAAGAAGAAACACAGTTTCCGTAGGGGCTTGTAATGTTCCTTTCTGGCCTGTACTTGCAGGGACTCAAAACTCATGAACAATTTAAACAGCTCAGGAAGGCATGGCAGTTCCAGTATGTGGGCTGTCAAGTTAATTTATGAATGTGTATAATTGGGTGGTTGCTTTTCCTCTGGAAAGATGAAACAGCTGAACCAAGAAAGATTGGTATCTACCATTTCCAATATACAGAGATAGATTATTTTTAGGGTATGAAAAGAGAGAGAAGCACAGAAGCATCTGTGCAGCCACTAAGAAGTCTGCAAGGTATAAAACTATATCATTGAATATACTTTCTAGACACAGGGCTCTAATCATCACTAACTTACAGGGCTGTATGGTAACTGCGGAGAGGTTCAGAGCCACACCGTACCTCAGGGAGTTCCCAGCAGAATTCTGCCTACAGACAACACAAGCAGGCAGAGTGCTTTCTGAGGAACTGAGGGAATAAAGGCTTTATTCTAGCTTCAGTACTGGCTCTGAAATGGAAGCGGATGTGGGATAAAGCCATGCCCTAACTAGCCGTGCTCCTTTTGTGCAGGGCATATAGGCCACGTGATAAATCCCAAGGGCCTGCAGGCAGCATCCTAACTGAGATTCTAGCTGCTGCTCTCAGAGAAGCACACATAAAGGTAGCAGTCCTGTGTTGTTTTAAAATGCTTCAAAAAAAAAAATTATTTATGCAAAAATTCCAGTAGACTCCTCTGGGATTTGCTAATGAAAAACCAAAGACTTAGACCCACGATTCTTAAATAGATTTTGCAGTGGGAGTGACCACAGCTTCAAATCTTTTTTTTTCATTTGCACAGCAATACCTGTCACTAATACAAATTATGCTATACCTTGTCAGCTTTTAGGTGCATGTTTTAAAGCTTAAATCTCTGCCTTTCAATATCCATAATTTATTGCAGAGCTGAAGCTCATATACAGATCTCACAGTCCACTCTGTAATTGACTTCAGCCCCTTTCCTCACATAATAAATAAATTAGATAATATTGGAGCCTTTAAATTAACAAAAGGTTAAATAACATTTTCTGAGTTCCCTTGGTGATTTTCTGGCCAGCACCACATTTTCCATAATACATCATTACAGCAATAGCACTCTGCAGTATTGTAGCTGTATTACAGCAATATTATTATGGGAGAGCTGCTGCTTTGAGATGCCTATTAAACAGGTTTCAAGACCCCAGGAGCCTCCAAACAGTCAATAAATTGTACATTATCCAGGATTGCTCAGTGAGCTAAAGCAGGGGCCACATGACTCAAAGCAAGCTGGAAGCTGTCCATTCCCCTTCCAGGGACTCAGCCATGCTGGAGAAATCAGAAACAAGCCCTTGCCTTATCAAGGTGTTTAAGGGTGGTCTTTTTTGGTCATAAAAAAACCTAAGACATATTCAGTGTGTACTAAGTCTTCATTTTCTTTATTTTCCTGTTACAGCAAAAAACAGATGTTCCTAAATTATATACTTATCAAAGATATAGTCCAAATGTCTTATTTGTGCATCATCCTCAAAACATCTTTAAAGGACACAACATAACGCTGTGAATATTTTTGAGTATAAATTGGAAATTTTAGAAGGAAGCAGTGCCCCTTCCTCTGTTCCTGAGAAAATAACTACTAGAACATTTTCTGTTTGTAAAGAGTATAACCCACTTTTAACCATCAGGCCAGCACAAGCTTTACGGAACACCATCAGGGTGCCATTTGCACATTATTCTGAGAATTTAAGTTATGAACTGACCTCAGCAAAGAGACAAGCTCTCTTTGAAGCAAAAATCACCCTAGACATTTCTGATAATAAAAAGCTGGATGTATGTTAATTCAGAAAGCATGGATGGGCAAGGAGTGACTCCCCTGAAACACTGCTAAAGCAGTGCCCTAGTCTCCAGATTTCCAGAGCGACTCTCGAAAGAAAAAAAAAAAATTGTTTGCAATTGCCTTTATTTTTTACACAAACTTACATTTATTTGAATAACAGCTGAAATAGTTTGTGAAGGGTAATGGGTAAAATGTTCAAAAAACAAAGTAAATCATAAACTGCCAGACAGATTACAGATGGACAGAGGACCACTCTAATCATTCAGTAAGTAAACAAAATGTTCAGAATAATAGCAGGGAGGTGTGCTTGCTGCCTGAAGAACTTTTCTTTTTTTCTTTTTCTGCTCCACTTTGATTTTAATTGATGTCTTTCACTCCCCTCTCCAATACACTTTCTGCCTTCTTCCCACCACATGTCAGCCCCAAAGATGCAGAGGAATACCTCTATTTCAGATGAGTTCTTGAATTTCAAGAGTTTGAATAAACGAAACATTAGGAGACCGCGTATGTCTAAATTTCTCTAAATTAACTGTCCAGAGTACTTTGATTTACTATGGTGACTTCATCCACCTCTGTGAAATCTGGTGATATTATGTTTTAAGCATGATTCATACTCAGTATGTTTTTCATGGCCATTTATAATCAAGTGACATAAACAATGTGTCAACTACTGTGTTAGACCTCTAGCAGCTGACTAGTTAATATTTGAACATGTAGGATTTCATGCTGCAGTGCTGCCTACTACAAACCATTTTGATCAGATATATTTTCTTGCTTTGAACATTGATTTCTTTTTTTTTCAGATACTCTACTGATCAAATGCTGCGTACAGACAATTACAGAAAAATACATTTAAGGATATCTATCAGTAGTATGTCTACCAGTACCTACCCTCTATGGAATGGCTCACACACAAAGATGTCTCTGAATGTAAACAATAATATTCCCCTTTCCTGCGTTGACAAGAATATTATCAAACTCAACCTTTCCTCAGGCAAGGACTTGGCATATCAAGGTTCTTTAATCCACTCTAAACAATGCATGAATTGGGATGTCAATTATTGCTAACTCAGACTTGGGAAGTTTCGTCTGCACTTGAAAACCTCTCATCTTTTCTTTCAGGCAAAGTTACACTAAATTGCTCGTAAGCCACTGAAGGCCTGAATTCATGTAGGCCATCACAAATGGTGTGGGCCACCACTTACCCTCTATGTTACAGGAGAAGTCATTAATTTTACTTCCTTTCTGCTCTTACATGACACATTTACATTATGCTGCGCAAGAAATAATTAGTACCAAAGAAAAAAATGAAATTCATCCTGCATTTCTCTTCCATTGCTCTTCTAGTATGCCTTATTTGTAAATATAGCTCTGAATTTCTTTATATGCTCTGAATCCCACCACTTAAAGGAGTTATACTTATTAGCCATTCTAATAACTAATTAGAAGTAGCAGGAAAGCCATTTTTCTGCTTTCTGTGGGCAAACCCACAATATCCTCATCAGCCTCCAGAAAAAAGGTGACAGACTTTGGCCAGCTCACTATCACTGGGATAATTTGCTTCTGCAGTTAAATATGATTCCAGAAATACATTCAGAGAATACTGACAGGAAACATTGAGCATAAAAAATGTACTATGAATTCAGAATGACTATTTATGCCTAGCTGGGAAGCCCTATATAATCTACTTAGATTCGCTGAGGAAGACAATGGCCAAACCATACCTTCTATTTGCACGAAATAGATGTTAAAATTTAAACTCATTTCAGTATATAATGCAGATAAAAGCCATTGCTGGCAGAAATGGGAAAGCTTGTCTTTGACAGAATTATGAACAGCAAGTCTTCCTGGAATTTACTTGGAAGTGTTTTATGTTTGGTGAACACACATTAGCATTCTCAACATAGTACTGAATATTTTCTTCATGGAAACTAGTGGACTTATTCAGGGACCTGTACAGTTTTTTAGCACTTCCTGAACTTAAATGCAAAAGGATTCAAAGGCTGTATGCCAGGGACTCAGCGGTAGTTCCAGTGAGAGAGGGAATGCAATTTACACCAGCTATGGATTTGCATCTGTGAGGGCTTCAAGGTAGATCCAAACCAAATGAAGTTTGCCTGAGCACAGACTACACTACAAAGCTGTAGACCTGCAGGACAGAGAGTCACTTTTCTCTTCATCTGTCTGAACAAGATGAAATGTGTATCATCCTAATAGAATTAGAGGTCTGCACAAATCTTCCTGACCATTGTAGGATTTTTACTTTGGATCTACCCATTTGTAACTTTCTTCCATAGAAGTAAGAGTCCACACACATTGTTAGAAAACTAAAATGCAATGGAGTTGATGCCAAGGTTCTTGACTAAAATGCAATACCTGCTGTGGTATACAGTTTTGTTCCCTTGCAAAATGTCTATGAATGGGAACAAGATAAATGGTGGAATCTCTTTGCGATGCAATTGGTTTGTATTAAGCAGCAACTTCTCAAAAAAGTTACTCAAATCTTCTGCTCTTGGAGTCCCACTGTTTGTAGTGAAGCACTTCTGATGAATAGTAGCAGATAATATAGTACCCTGTGTTTGTAGACATAATTAATATCAAAGATTTGCTCCAGGGATCAATAGCAACTACAGGAGCTTAAAATGAGATAGTTTTTTGGGTTTTTTTACATTGCTTTGTGACACAAAATACAGTGAACATTGAGAGATTCCAGGAAAATGTCTGCAGCTGATGGATGTATTTGTTCATTCCTGACAAGTCTCTTTGGTTTGTTTACCTGTTTGCATTTTTGTGTTTAAAAAAATAAATAGGATCTAATTCAGTTTAGATTCCTTGATTTTGCACAGAAGCCTGACTACACTTCACTGAACAGAACATGTGCTATGGCCCACCTTTGTTCACTAACTCAAAGTCTGCGCTGGGACATACTTCACAGGATCACAGAATGTTTGAGGTTCAAAGGGACCTCTGCAGGTCATCTGGTCCAACACCCCTGCTCAAGCAGGGCCACCTAAAGTCAGTTGCTCAGCACTATGTCCAGACAGCTTTGGAATATCTCTAAGGTGGGAGACTCCACAACTTCTCTGGGCAACCTGTGCCAGTGCTTAGTCACCCTCACAGTGAAAAAGTGTTTCCTGATGTTCAGACAGAGCACATTTTAGTTTGTGCCCATTGCTTCTTGTCCCGTCACTGGGCACCACTGAGAAGAGGCTGGCTTCATGACCTTCACACTCTCCCTTCAGGTATTTATATACATTGATGAGCCTTAGCCTTCTCTTCTCCAGGCTGAACAGTCTCAGCTCTCTCAGCCTCTCATCATATGTGAGATGCTCTAGTCCCTCCATCATCTTTGTGGCCCTTTGCTCGGCTTTCTTCAGTATATCCATGTCTCTGCTGTACTGAGGGGCCCAGAACTGGACACAGTACTCCAGATGATGCCTCACGAGTGCTGAGTAAAGGGGAAGGATCACCTCCCTCAACCTGCTGGCACACTCCTCCTAATGCAGCTCAGGATACCATCAGCCTTCTTTGCTGCCAGGGCATATTGCTGGCTCATGTTCAGCTTGGTGTCCACCAGTACCCCCAGGTCCTTTTCTGCTAAACTGCTTTCCAGCTGGGCATCCAGCATATATTTGGTGCCTGGGGTTGTTCTTCCTCAGGTGCAGGACTTTGCACTTCCTCTTGTTGAACTTCAAGAGGTTCCCATCAGCCCATTTCTCCACCCTGTCGAGGTCCCTCTGGATGGCAGCATGACTCTCTGGTGTATTAACTCCTCCTAGTTCGGTGTCATCTGCAAACTTGCTGAGGGTGCACGCTGCCTCATCATACAGATCATCAATTAGGATGTTGAATGGTATTGGAGACAGTACTGATCCCTGGTGTACACCACCACTGGCCTCCAACTAAACTTTGTATCACTGATTGCAACTCTCCTGAGTTTGGCCGTTCAGCTAGTTTTCAATTCGTCTCACTGTCAGCTCATCTATCCCATACTTCATCAGCTTTTCTATGAGGATCTTACGGGAGACAGTGTCAAAGGCCTTCTTGAAGTCCAGGTAGACAACATCCACTGCTCTCCCCTCATCTACCAGGGCAGTCTTTTCATCATAGAAGATTATAGGTTTGGTCAAGCAAGACTTCCCCTTCGTGAATCTACGCTGAATACTCACGACTATCTTCTTGTCCACCATCTGGAAATTGTTTCCAGATTATTTACTCCATCATCTTCCCAGGGATCGAGGTGAGGCAGACAGACCTGTAGTCCCCTGCACCCTTCTTGCCTTTTTCAAGATAGGAGTGACATTTGCTTTCCTCCAGTCCTCAGGCATCTCTTCCAACCACCATGATCATTCAAACATAATTGAGAGTTTAAGCTGCATGTTGGTGACAGTCGTCAGAATCATTCTGATAACATCATTCTGATTTCCTCAGAAAATACTGAGGCAGCACAGTTACAGTGTTTCCCACACCACCTTAAAAAATATGCTCCTGATTGTGGAATCTTGGTTGTGAAAGCAAACATTTAAAAAGCAGGGCCCTGGCCTGGTCTCCTGTCTTCTGAGCTCCTCTGTGTACTCCCATGACATCATCCGCATTAGAGTCTCTTCACTACCTTGCACTACAGGGACAAAGAGCAGAATTACTGGAGGGGAACACCAAACTGATGGAAGAACTGCTAAGAACTGCCTTCTACCTTGGAAACAGTCCGTTAACTTCCTGGGCATTACATCTTAACAGCTACAGCCCTGGATCCTTGCTGTACAGTGCACAGGTACTGAGGGACCAGTGAAACAGGAACTCAGCAACATGTAGGAAAGTGTCCCAGCACTCGTTCCAGTGTTCAGTTCTCCACAACATCTTCCACCTGTCCTTACGCTGCCCACTCCACCCACTTGGTGGCTCAGCCTCTCTGGAATCCTGCAGTCTGGATTAATCACAGATAAAGAGTTTGAAGGAGCTTGCCACTTAAACATTGTGGCCTTCTTAGCAACCCAGAAAGCCCTAAACACAAATGCAGCCCATGTATTACACAGTGGCACCTCCAAACACACCACAGCCAAGGGAAAGTCTTGCTGATGTTAAACAGTTTGGGATCTGAGTCATGTGGACATGGTGGTGTTGGGTTGACGGTTGGACTCGATGATCTTAGAGGTCTCTTCCAACCTTAATGATTCTATGATTCTATGATTCTATGTGACTAGATTTCATCTATCCCTACACCTTCATTACCAGTATATTTTGATGGAAATAAAATTATTCCATCTCACCCAAATAATGTGTTGGAGACCTCAAAATATTAACTTTAATCCTTCATCCACACTTCCCACAAATTCAAGGATTTGGTTCAAGTACATTTAATTCAAATCAGAATTTAATTAAAAGTTTCTTTCTGTACTTTACCAACACATTGTAATGGACCTATCATTTTGCACCTTTCTGAGCTTATCAAGCAGTTACAGCTTCTCTTTAACTTTTTTTGACCCTATTGCCCTTACATGATCAACTTCTGCTAGGTTACTGCGCTGTTAGATCTATTGAAAAGTCTGAAATTTATTAACTGCCAATTATTAGCATTTTCGCTAATAAGGTTAGCACTAATGAGCCCTAAAATCAGCAGTGAGTTACTGTAAATTAAAAAGTCAGCATTAACGTTGATTACCTTGCTAATTAGTCATGGCAAAATGTAGGCCATTTGAGCAACAAATGACATTACTATGTCATTACAAAGGGCCATCACAATTAGATGTAACCCCTGTTTCAGTTTTGCTTCAGTAAGGATCAACAAACCACATGGAATTCAGTAACTGATTAATTATTAATATTTTTGCCGGTTTCAACCAGAGCTCTAA
>NW_008825208.1:3971860-3973185 GCF_000699105.1 Pygoscelis adeliae
ATCATAATTCTCCCTAAAATACCCACTCATCCAAACCAACTCTAATACACCAAGGAGGACTGTATATCCATTTCTACAAAGGCAAGAACATCAAATAAAACACAGAGACAGGCAGAAGCTGGAGGTGCCTTCACAAAACTCAGTTCTGAGAGTCAAAGGTTTGGCCCATTTTGGGAGATCTACTTTAAAATCCAGAAATACTGAAGGTATCAAACTAAACGTTCATTTTCATATCTGATGCTGACAGAAAATCTATTCACTACTTCACAGAACTTAACGCTAGATAACAAAAATCATAAAATCATAGAATCATAGAATAATTTCTGTTGGAAAAGACTCTTAAGATCATTGAGTCCAACCGTAAATCTAACACTGCCAAGTCCACCACTAAACCATACCCCTAAGCACCACATCTACACGTCTTTTAAATCCCTCCAGGGATGGTTGACTCAACCCCTCCCCGGGCCAGCCTCTTCCAATGCCTGACAAGCCTTTCAGCGAAGAAATTTTTCCTCATGTCCAATCTAAACCTCCCCTGGCGCAACCTGAGGCCATTTCCTCTCGTCCCACCACTTGTTACCTGGGAAAAGAGACTGACACCCACCTCGCTACAACCTCCTTTCAGGTAATTGTAGCAAGCAATGAGGTCTCCCCTCAGCCTCCTTTTCTCCAGGCTAAACAACCCCAGTTCCCTCAGCCGCTCCTCAGAAGACTTGTGCTCCAGACCCTTCACCAGCTCCATTGCTCTTCTTTGAATGCACTCCAGCACCTCAATGTCCTTCTTGTAGGGAGGGGCCCAAAACTGAACACAGTATTCGAGATGCGGCCTCACCAGGGCTGAGTACAGGGGGACAATCACTTCCCTACTCCTGCTGGCCACACTATTTCTGATACAAGGCAGGATGCTATTGGCCACCGTGGCCACCTGGGCACACTGCTGGATCATATTCAGACGGCTGTTGACCAACACCCCTAGGTCCTTTTCTGCCGGGCAGCTTTCCAGCCACTCTTCCCCAAGCCTGTAGCGCTGCATGGGGTTGTTGTGACCCAAGTCCAGGACCCAGCACTTGGTCTTGTTGAACCTCATACAGTTGGCCTCAGCCCATCGATCCAGCCTGTCCAGGTCCCTCTGCAGAGCCTTCCTACCCTCGAGCAGATCAACACTGCCGCCCAACTTGGTGTCATCTGCAAACTTACTGAGGGTGCACTCGATCCCCTCATCCAGATCATTGATAAAGATATTAAACAGAACTGGCCCCAATACTGAGCCCTGGGGAACACCGCTCGTGACCGGCCGCCAACTGGATTGAACTCCATTTACCACA
>NW_008825208.1:3975930-3984934 GCF_000699105.1 Pygoscelis adeliae
TTACCTCTAGTGAGCCTGGTTTTGTCCCTTTCCCCCTTCAAATCTAGTTTAAAGCTCTTTCAATAAGCCCTGCTAACTCCTGCGCAAAGATCCTTTTCCCCCTTTGAGAAAGGTGCACCTCATCTGTTAGCAGCAGGCCTGGTGTCATATAAACCAACCCATGACCAAAAAACCCCAAATTCTGCCGGTGACACCAGTCATGGAGCCAGATATTGATCAGCTGGGTCTTCCTGTTTCTTCCCTCATCATTCCCTGCAACTGGAAGGATAGGGGAGAACACTACTATGCTCCTGATCCCTTAACCAGTTGTCCCAAGGCCCTGAAGCCTCTCTTGATTGCTCTTGGACTTCTTATTGCAACTTCATTGCTGCCAACCTGAAAAATCAATAATGGATTATAATCTGAAGGATATACCAGGGTAGGAAGTCTTCTCATCACACCTTTAACCCAAGCCCCAGAGAGGCAGCAAACTTCCCTAAGAAGTGGGTCCAATCTGCATATTGGGCCTTCTGTTCCCTGCAGAAGAGAGTCTCTTATGACAATGACCCCTCTTTTTTTCTTTATGGAAGTGGTTTTGGCACTGGGCATAGGCCAACTTAACCTTGGTGACACCTCCAACCTAGATGAATCATTGTCCTTGTCATTGTTCCGTTCTATTTGCAGAGCCTTGTACCTATTATTGCAAGGGCACCTGGGAAGGTGGGGTAGTAACAGAGCAGATGCAGCTGCTGTGCCGGGCAGGAACTTGTCGCCATTGCACCCTATCCCTTAAGTCACCGCGTTCTGCTAGATGGAGAGAGGGCAGGGAATCCTCTGTATCATATGTCCTGTCTACCTGACAGGTCTGTCCCAGGGATGGTAGGGTGCAGTTCCAGTCGTCTCTCTCTCTCCCTCAGACTCTCTGATACTCCTCAACCTACTCACCTCCTGCCGGAGCTCTACCACTAAGCTGAGGAGTTCCTCTACCTCCCACAGGTGTGCTCACTGCTGCCGTCCCGTACTGGCATAAGAGTCAGGCACATCCTGCAGCCTGACACCTGGGTAGGTGGAGATGAACTTACAAGTTTGTAAATAACCTCTGTGAAATTGCAGTGCATGGGTGGTTTAATGAAAAAGAAAATAGTGGATTTGCTTAGTCATATGATATAGCCACAGTGCTAAGTCTTCCACCCTGTCTAATCTATACCAATCAAAACACATAAAATTGATTTTAAAACAGCTCAATACCCATCCCAGGAGGCTTTCTTTTTACATATGAATTCCGTATTACACACATTCATTGCTCTATAAAAGTTTCTGAAGAGGGCTAAGCTTACTCTTAGCTTATATCAAGGCACACTCTCTCTGTAAAGCTAAGCACCCACAAATGGTGCTGCAAACTGGATGGGATTATAGGCATCAGACACACCCATATAGACCACCAAGTGCTACAGTCGTTGAGGAGACCATGCAGCTTGCATCAGACTCACAATGGTAAAACAGGAGGCTTGACTCCTGAGGGACTCTGCAAACTTCTCTGGCCACCCCCACCAACACTGCTGGGGAAAATCCAGCCTTGGAAGAAGATGCAGACATGCAATAAATATCCAGCATCTTGGAGGCTGCTGCAAATGATATCCAAACCTAGTGCCATTAGCCTAGTGCAATTAGTCTAGTGCAATCCTGCAGTGCCCTGCACAGAGCAAGGATGTTCATTAAAGCTTGTACAATGACACCTTTTAAACACCACCTATGATCTCATTGCATCCTAATGTCACAGCAATAACCCTACAGCTTATAAAACAGAACATGATACTTTTTGCTGCTTTTCTTAGTTTACATTGTCTGCATTCCACATGTTCTCATGCCTATAGATTAAGAAGTTGATACAGTTTTCTACTCCAAGCTAACAGATGTGGATGAGAAAGGTTCAAGAAATAAATACAAAGCAAACCAAAAGGAATGCAATGCAACAAATAATTAGTTAAAGCAGAAGGGCACTACCTGAAATATACACAATGCCCCCCCCCCACCAAATTAATGAAGGAATGATGACTGTGAACCTGGACATGATAAAAGACCAGAAATATTGAAAGAACAAAGGAGAAGCACAATTCAGCCCAGTTCAAAGTATGTAGATGGAGCTATGGCCTAGAAATTCTTTCTTCTTTTTGTAGAGAATTACTTTGCTGATTATCAGAAAGTTCAGAGACTAAGGCTAGTTAGGACCATTTAAAAATAGACTAGACTTCATGCTGTGAAAAAAACATCCCACTGTAGGTAGGCTGCTTGACATATCCCTGCATGTCCTCACAGCTCAGAACCTTATCATTCAAGCACAAGTTAGCCTCAGGGGTAAGAACTGAGCCTCATTAGAAACAAGCCTCCTCAGACCTACAAAAGGTTACAAAAACATAAGTATGTCTTTATGTCAGCTTTTGTATTTAGAATACAGTTAGATGGAGAGGGGATAAAGGTGAGGAAGCACTGAATCTCCATTTTATTATAAGGTAGTAACTGCATTAAAGTAAACTGGCATCAAACCAGCATAAGAGAAGTAGAAATGCAAGCTGTATTGTCTTCATAGTGCTCCCTAGTTTCTGTGAAAAATTGTCATGATTAAGGTATCTTTCCCCCCTCCTCTTTCTTGCAGTTCTTTCCCTGGAATCCACTGAACTTTACGTTTATAATCAGCACGTCATTTTTATGATTCAAAAATTTTTAAACACAACAACAAAACGGTGGGTGGATTGAGCACTATGAATCAGTGATTTAATCTGGCCAGAACCATTTCGATCTGTATTCACCCTTCCACGGCTGACATGTTAATTAAGAAACTTTTATCTTCCTGAATATTTGACACACATAAGTTTTCCTAGAAAATAAAACCATATTGACTTACTGAGATATAACAACACTGTAAAGTTGGAAGCAAAGCCCGCAACAGCAGGACTTTTCATCATTTAGCATAAGATATTAGGATCTTAGCTCAGAGAAAGGTGAGTTAATAAGAAAAATAGAAAACAGGGGAAATGTCTAGCTCTTAAAACCCACAGTTTTCCTAAAAAAGCATGGTCTAACTGATGAAAAATACTGAATAAGCTGCAGCCTGTGTCTTTTCAGATATCACCAGTGCTGGTTTTTGTCATTAGAGGTGTTTTTTTGGTTGGGGTTTGTTTTTGGTTTTGGTGGGGTTTTTTATTTGTGTTTGTATGTGGGTGAGGGAGTAGTTAGTATGAAAAAGCACAAAAAAAAAAGGAGGTTTTAAAAGCTACTCCAGCTTCCTCAGGGAGAATATTTATGTTGTTGAACAAGTCATGTAACCTCTAGATATCTCAGGTACACTCTCTGAAAAATGGCTATTAACACAGAACTTCACAGAGAATTGTGGAGTCTTACTAATTGGTTAACCTCTTTGAGATATTTGCATGAAAAATGGTATTTCATTGCCAAGTTCATTAGAGCTTCATGCTGACTGCCTTGTATCAGGCAGCAAAAAACTAGAGCGAGCCAAGCCACAAAGATAGTTTAAATGCCCAAAATGGAGGAAAAAATGCTCCTGCCTCTCATGTTTACTGGTTTCTGATTTTTTTACAGAAGAAAGAAAATATGTTCCACAGAGTTTAGCTGTGGAGCTGCAGTCTCAAGGAACACAATAGTAAAAATTGGTATAAGAACAGGTGCTCCCTGATTTCTTTCTCTTAAGGTAGTAGCTTTGTGTAGTTACCTTTAACCAATAGCTAACATTTGCAATACTACATTGAGTAGGGGGGGGGGAAGGGGTAACAATGCTTTTGTATTAAGTGTTCTGGTTTTAATCTATAACCTCCTCCACTTGCTTTCTCCCAAAGATATAGACAGGGGGTACTGAGAGGGTGCTAAATATAATACTTTCATCATAAAGGTAATGGGGTATCTCTGGCTCCTGTTACCCTTTCATGGTATCTGTTGAATAAAACGCTTGAATTTCACATTTTGGATGGATGCCCAGAATTTTATGAAAAGTGTTTGCCTGAAATACTGAAAGAGAACCTACATTTTTCTTTCCTCATGTCTGTGCTGAGGATTAATCCATTCTTCCCCACACTGTAAATTTTTTGCATTTTTAAAAATTTCTTTCTAATTTCTGAAATGAGTTGAAGACTCAAAACTCCAGTTTCACAGCTAATGTGCTAAAAAAAAAAAAAAGTGGGGGGGGGGGGGGGGGGGAGAGAGAGATAACACAAAAACCCCACAAAACCCCAAAAAAGAACTTTTTGGTGTTTATGTGAAAACAAAGTGTGGCCATATTGGGTTCTGAATCAGAGCCCACAACTAAAATCTATCCACTTTGCTCCTAAAATGTTGAAATACTGAGCTGGAAAAGTTCATAGTACCAGGTATGTGAAACAGCAAATTTAATAAACTAGCTGATAACAATAGCTTATGTTCATATAGCACTTCACATTGTGATTCACAAACATTAACTAATTAATTCCCTTAATACTTCTCCAAAGTAGATCCTATTAAACATAAATGTTAGAGATGTAATTACATGTTAACAATTACTGGATTTCTAAGAGTTATCTTCAGCAATTAGTAGAAAATGTAGTTTATAAATCTCTATTCTGTCATCTATGTTTTCAGTTAGCTAATACATTGCCATCAGTTATTTAAATACTAGGTGACTCATTGTCATCCAGATAGCCTGACTGGAATAGGAAACGAGTCTTCTGATGAGCAACTCCCTTTTATTTCAGTCCTAGTGTATTCTCTGCATGACATGATCATCAGCAAAATTTCTCAGCACCGTCCAATATCCTGAGGATTGACTTGGGACTGTCAAATCTCCATGCTTTTCCTTTGCTTGTCAGCATGCAATGGCTTGTAACAAATTTTGTGGCTGCTAGCCATTTACAGTACAAGCAAAGAAGATACCTTATCACTGAGAAATGTGAATTCATTTCTATTATTTTTCTAGAAGCACTTTCTGTCCTAAATTCTGACTCCCTCGCCTAGCACAGTATGTAGACCAGCAAGGAGACACTCACCTCCCACCTGCCAGCCTATCCCACCTTCAAATCACACAAAAACCTGAGACCAAAATTAAGCCAAAATGAAAGGATTCCTAAATATGTACTCTGTGCACTAGCCCTTTTAAGCTGAAACCATGGAAACTACTGGAAACTTCACCCTCAAGTATGCCTGTTAAAAACAAGACCACATTTTTTTAGATAGACTTCCAAAAACTGACAGGAAAACATTTGAGCAGATGTCTTGCCTTCTTGTGGGAATTGCATCTCCATATATCTTGAGGTAGCAGATTGTGAAAATCACGGATGTTGAAGACTGCTATGACCTCCCTCATCCCTGGGGTTGTATTGGACAAGTGAGGATGTACTAAGCAAAGTATATTGGAAAGCATCATATCCAAGAGGCAGGCAATAAGACAGAGATGCCTGGCTGATGCCCATGACTCTCTCTGGAAAGATCCTGTGGGGAGGAATGATAAGGCAGAAAAAGCAACCTGACAAGCCATGAACACAGTCCCTGTTCTGCTTTGGCCACAGATAAAAAGGATGATGCAGAGAGATCTTCCACAATGTTTAGCAACAAAGCACAGAAGATGTATAACAAGGTATAAATAACCAAAGTTTGCTCCTTTTAACTACATGCTGTGTGGTACCTCCACACAGTGCTCTGCTGAGGGCTAGGAGTGAGAGTCTAGTCCATCAAATTCAGGAGCAGGAACCCTTTCCACAGAGCCTGAAAGTGTATATGAGTACAGGATTAAGTTCATCTATTGTCCTTCGAACAATGTAATTAGAACAGAAATACAAGAAGGCCAGGTAGTAGAAAAAGCTTCATAAAGCTTTCCTGCAATTTGTGGCCAATGTACAGACAATGGTTTATCTGGAAATGTCTCAGAATTGCCTGAAACAATGCAGGTTTATGTAACTCAGAAGTGCCAAAACCACTTATGATTAGGTGCATCCTGCCCCTTCTTCAGCTTTTACCGATAGGTAGAAATGTGGTTAATGGTATGCAATGGGAGTAAAGGTATTCCACCATAAGCAGAATTCATCCCTTGGCTTACAATTTAAAAAGAGACAATGTCTAGGCAGGCGACTCTTTCCAGTACAATTTGCAAATAATTTGCCCTCAAGGTGACCAAGCATTGAGAGGCCTTTTCATCTCTAAAGGACAGCAAGAGAGTCTGCAAGCTGGAACCATATTTCAAATGCTAGCTCTTCAGTCTGAAAAATCCTTTGATAGGCTAGCGTAAAGGAGCAGACAGTGACAGAGCACTGATGAGGTGATACCCTGCAATAACCAGGAAAAAGCACTGTGCTACAGAGCCAAAAGGACATTGCACACTGCAGTGGCACTGGCAACCCCAAGCTTTGGTCGTGACTCCATTGTCCCAAGAGCTACATTGACACATGAAAAAAAAAAAAGACAGCATCTGCCTCAAAGAGTTTACAACTTAATAACAAGAGAAAAACCTACAGCTGAGTAGGATGATACAAAACTGCAACCCTAAGCAGAGAGTTGAGTGTAGAAAGGTACAAATTTACATCATAAAATCTGCTCCAGTTGAGAAAATGATTACTAGCAGCATTTCCTGGCGAATACAGTACTACTTTATTTATTCATTTTTCTTGCTTTATACACTTATTTTTGTTAAATGGGGAATACAGGTGCTGGCCTATTAATTCCCAACTATATTTTAGATACCCCCTCAGCATTAGACACAAAGTTGGGCTGTTAACTAGAAAAACAGAAGAATAAATATATCTTTATTGTTCTGTTGTTCTAAGAACAGATCTTCCAGCTTTTATAAAAAACAGGTAGGGATTTCGTGCCTTGTGCAGCATGCCTGGAAGGTCACATTTAGATTATTGGGGAACAGATGACTCTTGCAGCTCAGATTTATTGTTACTTTGACTATCAAAACACCCAAATTCAGCAATAACCGAAGCAGTGAAAGTGCAGATATAGAACCAAAATACTGATATAAATATGCATGCCACTGAAGTGGGCTAGGATATTGTTTTAGGAATAAACCTTTTTGGTTTTCATTTTTAACTTCAATCATTTTTGCATGTATGTTTGTTGAGGTCAGGGTTGGGGGGATAAGAGAAATGTGTTACCCATTGGCAGAATGCCTAACTGCATGAGGAAGTTCATACAAAATACAGGTCTGTTTCTGTATGGCAGTTATCTCCCATTGTCCAAAAGGCTGTCTGTCCTGATCAGGCCTTCAGCGGAGCAAAATAAAAGTATACTGTAGATTTTCAAATGTAGTACATTTAATTAAAGCTCCATGGTGATCTCTGATACCTAAAGGTAGTCTAGCACCAAAAAACAAGCAAGGTGAATCCAACTACAATAATTTGGTAACAAAGCTTTTTTTCTCTATTTTTACTGAAAGATGCACAGCTGAAGCTGTATTTTGTTTCTCTTGTGAAGCTGCAGTTTTGTCCTTGTATTACAATGACACAATGTCTTTTGTTTGGGGACATGGGGGGAAAACCGCACTTATAAAATTGTTACACTGTGATTGATGATAAAGTCTCTTTGAGTAATCTACGTGTATCAAAGCTTCTGTGACTGACACAGAGCTGGAAAAAATAAATCATCCTTCCATGAAAGATGTGCGGAGAATTTTCCATTCTTTTTCAAGGGAAAAACAAATTTCTCTTGAATTAATCTCTCTTAAAGCACTACGAAACTGACTGACTTCGCTCTGACACTTCCCATCCTATGTTGCAACTCTTAAAGGACAAGGTTCTTCTTGCTTGAATGAAAATCACGACTCAGCAGAGTGTCAGCACATTCCCATGAATGACTCGAGCCCTGTGGTCTTAAGTGTTGTCTGCAGCATAGCCCTAGCAATTGTTACCTGCATGGGAATGAACTTCCCACTGTCGTACTCCTTGGAGAAGCAAGTTATTGATAGAAGCAGAGCCAGAATACCAAAATCAGTTTGAATTTAAAGTATGTCTGTCCAAACTGAAATGAATCAAAACACTGTAGCACAGGTTTATGTACAGGAGAAAACTCTGTTTAAAGTAGCAAGTACGGCAATGCAGGCCACATATAACATTACTTATCATATACAGATATATTTAGGTCTGCATGCACATAAACTGTTTACCTATTGAAGGGAACTTCCCCCACACAAACTTTTTATGTATATACATGGCCTACAATTTTCAAGACAGAAACAGCTTCAAAGAAAATCTAATATGATACAGAAGTTTGATTCACAGCTTGACACGGTTAATTTTAATTGTGAAGTTGTATGGAATTACAGAAAACTAAACCACAGGAAAATGTTTCTAGTTCATTAGGCTGAATAGTTCATTAGATCAAAGCATCTATGTCTGACCTTGCTATAAGGGGTCTGTGTAGTCTGTTCACAAAGATCTCCAGCAATCCAGATAACACATTCTCCCTAGTTTTTGGATTTTAGCAAAGCTTTTGACACTCTCTCTCACAGCATCCTTCTGGACAAAATGTCCAGCACACAGCTAGACAAGTCCATAATATGTTGGGTGAGCAATTCACTGACAGGCTGGCCTCAAAGAGTTGTAGTAAATGGGGTTACATCAGGCTGGTGGCCACTCACCAGTGGGGTTCCCCAGCGTTTGATTTTAGGGTCAGTGCTCTTCAATGTTTTTATAAATGATCTGGATGCAGGAGCTGAATGTACATTGAGTTTGCCGACGATACTAAACTAGGAGGAGCTGTGGACTCCCTTGAGGGTAGAAAGACCTTACAGAGAGATCTGGGTACACTAGAGAGCTCGGCAACCACCAACCATATGAAATTTAACAAGAGCAAGTGCCGGATTCTGCACCTGGGATGGGGTAATCCTGGTTATACATACAAATTGGGGGATGAGAGGCTGGAGAGCAGCCCAGCAGAAAGAGATCTGGGGGTTTGGGTTGATGGCAAGTTGAATAGGAGTCAGCAGTGTGCCCTGGCAGCCAAAAGGGCCAACTGTGTCCTGGGGTGCATCAAGCACAGCATAGCTAGC
>NW_008825208.1:3985349-4005114 GCF_000699105.1 Pygoscelis adeliae
AGGGTGGTCGGTCACTGGAACAGGCTCCCCAGGGAAGTGGTCTTGGCACCAAGCCTGTCAGAGTTCAAGGAGCGTCTGGACGATGCTCTTAGTCATATGGTTTAGTTTTAGTAGTCCTGCAAGGAGCAGGGAGTTGGACTTCATGATCCTTATGGGTCCCTTCCAACTTGAGATGTTCTATGATTCTGGTTATTCTTCCTACCACTATTGTTTCTAACATGCAGCCTTGCTGCAACTTAGGAAGCAGTTTCTTTCTACCTTGAATTAAAATAAGATATTTTTTTCCCATCTTTCATAGTACCTACAAGCTTCACTGATGTTTATTCATCACTGTACAATGTTCGCAATCTCTGGTACTAACCCAGGATTATCTCAAAGTGGGTAGTCTCACTGCAATTTTGTGCAAAGATATGATTTTAGTGTTGGGTGGGGGTTTTTTTTTTTGTTTGTTTGTTTGTTTTAAGGAACACCCTGGTTTTAGAGCCAGCAGTAGTGATTTTCAACTGCTGCTGTGCAGACAGTGTATTTTCTGTTCTGCTGCAATGCTGGACTTGGTTCTGGCATGTGCACCACCTGCACTTAACACAGGAGGGAACTAAGACTCAGAAAGATTTTCCTGAGGTTTATAAATTTCTGGTGAGAACAGACCTCACTGTCCCAATGCAATATGTGCACCTGTCTGGCTGTAATTAACATTAAGCCTTTCAAACTCAGCTTCTTTGTTTTGGCTTGCTATGGTTATGTCCATTTCACCTGAAAGATGGTGGTCTGGGCCTGTATCGCTCCATTATATTTGAATTGTCTTCTTTGGTTTAGCATTTGGGAAAAACATCACTCCTGCCTTCAGCCACCTGAATCTCTGAGAGGCTCAAGCCCCAGCCTCTGTTTAAAACTAGTAGCCATCTGTGCAATTTAAAGACAGAGAAATTAAGAAAAAGAATCCGTTCAGCTAAATAAAGGCTTTCATAGATTATCCAACAAGGGCCAAGATGAGAATCACAGGGACCAGATCAAGTGTGAGTTCACATTTAAAGCTGAGCCACTGCTAGCATCTGGGTCCTAAACCAGATACACCAAAAGAGCATCATTAGATGATACCCTGGAAAAGTCCCAAATGTTGTGCTAATGTCATCAAATTCCCATATTCCAGAGCACTGTCTAGTTTGTTCTAACAAGATTTCAGATCTCTTCAAACCATAATCAGAAAACACCATGCAGGTATTTTTATTTGTCCGAGACTGTTGCTCCTCTGATCATCTTGCTACAGGTATATAGAGACTGGAATCAGTCTGGCTGTACCTCGTCTCCCCCGCAGTTTAGAGCTGTTTTGGAAAGTAGTTTGGTGACTATTTCTGCTTCTTTGCAAAGCATTACTGCTGATCTCTATTGCTGAGGCATGATTAAGAAGTTCTGCAGTGCCTGTAGGAAGCTGTAAAAGGGTTATCCTTCTAGTTTACTATTTAAAAGCCAACAATATTACTGCCATTGTGGAGGGCACAAAAATCAAGACAGTCTCTGCAGTGGAGAACTTATGAGCTAAAGCTATGAAGCACAATTAGGCACTTATTTTCAACAAAAGGAAAAGAGCCTGTGTCAAACCCTTCTGTGCCCACAAGCTTGACAACTTCATGCTAAAGCATACACCACAAATAAGGATTCATGGCCCAGTCTGAAGAGGTTTTGAGCACCCACAGTTCATAATGACATCACTGGGAGCTGCAGGGCTACAGCACCTATTCAGAGCAGGCCATTAGCTTAAATGAGAGTAAAATCAGCAGAGGTTATAAAGTGCTTTACTGTTATTTGTCTGACAGGTGGTGCCATTGAAATCATGGAGTTAGGGTACTGCAAAGAAAACACAGCTCAGCCAAATAACTGCAGCTGTTCTGTACTGGTGTTTTTTATTATTATTTTTTTGCATATGACAAAATATTTGGGAACAAGACATATGGAACTCATGCCATTTAAATATATGTCGTTATGGACCAAGGGGATAATATTTGTCGCTATCCACAGTTCTGTAACTAGTCAAGAGTCTGTGGTATGAATACTATGGCAAGGCTTATCATGAACATGCACAACAATGACAGTTTTCCCTTATAAAAGCTTTCGCCCAAATAGAGCAAATTCTCCTTTTTCCTCTGTTTTGACAAACATACTTCAAAGGACCAAATGTATCCCATCTCCACTGCAAGTCAGAGGAAATCCTCTAGATTTGAGTTGTTATTGGGGTAATGGAGGGCACAAAAATCAAGACAGTCTCTGCAGTGGAGAACTTATGAGCTAAAGCTATGAAGCACAATTAGGCACTTATTTTCAACAAAAGGAAAAGAGCCTGTGTCAAACCCTTCTGTGCCCACAAGCTTGACAACTTCATGCTAAAGCATACACCACAAATAAGGATTCATGGCCCAGTCTGAAGAGGTTTTGAGCACCCACAGTTCATAATGACATCACTGGGAGCTGCAGGGCTACAGCACCTATTCAGAGCAGGCCATTAGCTTAAATGAGAGTAAAATCAGCAGAGGTTATAAAGTGCTTTACTGTTATTTGTCTGACAGGTGGTGCCATTGAAATCATGGAGTTAGGGTACTGCAAAGAAAACACAGCTCAGCCAAATAACTGCAGCTGTTCTGTACTGGTGTTTTTTATTATTATTTTTTTGCATATGACAAAATATTTGGGAACAAGACATATGGAACTCATGCCATTTAAATATATGTCGTTATGGACCAAGGGGATAATATTTGTCGCTATCCACAGTTCTGTAACTAGTCAAGAGTCTGTGGTATGAATACTATGGCAAGGCTTATCATGAACATGCACAACAATGACAGTTTTCCCTTATAAAAGCTTTCGCCCAAATAGAGCAAATTCTCCTTTTTCCTCTGTTTTGACAAACATACTTCAAAGGACCAAATGTATCCCATCTCCACTGCAAGTCAGAGGAAATCCTCTAGATTTGAGTTGTTATTGGGGTAATGCTCAATGTACTATAGTCTGTGGAGCAAATCAGTCTGTAGTCTGCACCACAGTATTCTGTAGAGGAATCAGCACACAGAGCTTGATCTTTATTGAGGATGGTTGCTAACAAGTTCTGTGTACAGAATCTATATCGGCTTCTGTAATAGCAGCAAGACACAGTACGAACCCTGGATGTAATTTATGTCCCCATTTAGAAGCTTTGTGTATTCTGCCAGAATGACATGAACAGCATTCTAGTCTCATTTCTAAATGACAGCTATATATTAGTAACACTATACCAGACACCCAAGCTGTTTTCAACTGAAATGCATTAAAGAGAGGTTTGCAGGTCAGCTGGATAAGGCCTCACAATTTCTTGTATTAAATTACAAGAAAAGCAAAGGAAACAAAAATTTAGATATGTACTGTATCAATCACCTCACTCCTACACAAGGTTCTGTCTGTCTTGCAGGAAAAACACTGCTGCATGTGTGATACTACAGAACACTTGATGAACACCTAACACTGAAGGAAGCTTAAAGCTGTAATTTTTCCATTGCACGTACCTGGCAGTCAGTACAGTCATCTTTCTTAAAGGCTGCATCCCACAGGAATAGGTGGAATATATAATGTTACAAACATGGAACAACCTTGCACTGCATTACTCATTTCTGAGGTTTGGATAAATTTTGAGTAAAAATTTGCACATTTTTAAGTAGCTGCTGATACATGTCTTTAGAGTCCAAAGCAGTAACTTGCCTGGCACCTTGAGAACACAGGCATGTGCAAGGGTGTGTAACAAGGCAATTAGATGTTGAGAAAGCATTTGTTGATATGAACAACATAATGGTAGTATGAATTCTATTTATGTGCTGCAGTGAAATGTACACAAGTTGCTGAGACATCTACATTTGTCATCCACATCTAGTTACTTTACTTCTGTCCCTCCCTCCCATCAGATTCCCTTCAGCCTACTTTGACTATTTTAAATTTGTGAGCTTCTAAAAGCACCCCTCCCCAACTAAAAACTGGCATGCAATCAATCAAAGAAACAGCACTCTGCAGAAAGGAATTCTCAAACAGCTACTGATGCCTGCCTGTATTGTCTACAGCTGTAGTATTGCCTACAGCCTGAAACCACGCGCACACTCAAAAGAATGTGTTACAAGCAGCTGTACATAGGGAAGAAATTGCTGGGCAGAATCATAAAGTGAGTATGAAAAAATAAGGTTGAAAATAAGGATGCCTAAAAAATATTACCAGGATAAAATCCTGTATCTGTGCCTCTCCAAAAACAAACAAAACCCCCACATTGTACTGTGTTCCCCAGAGCCAGGAGTGGCACTACTCTGTCTGAGCTCATGACAGCTCTAATGAAGTTTAGTATTGCTGAACCAACTGTGGCTCACAACAACAGGGTGCTCCTTCACCCACAAAAGAGCATGTTGCTTTGCAGAAAGGGAGTGTAATTGCACACTTGGTTTCCCACGGGGTGTTGCTACATTGCTCTCTGCTATCCCCCACTTCTGTTACCTGTTTTGCTACCCTGTGCAAGACAATCTCATGAGACTTATTTTCATCCAGTAGGGATGTCTTCCTTCCTTCCTTCCTGCCAGCCTGCCTGCCTTCCTCTCTTCCTTTCTTCCACCTCCGTGCTCTTTCTCTCTTTCTGCTCTCTTTCTCTCTTTTCCTCTCTCTCCCCCCCTTCTTTCTTTCTCTTTCCTCCTTTCCCTCTCACCCTCCCTTCGTCCCTCTCTCCCCCCTTCCCTTCCTTCTTTCTCTCTCTCCCCCTCTCTCTCTCTTAACTGGAGACATGTGTAACAGCAAATCTTTTTCTGGTCCCTGGAACAGGAATACAAAGACACGTTTGGAGACAGGGAAGAAATGCAGCAAAAATCAGACTGTCTTTTCTGCACAGTGAGGGAATGGAAAATGAATGGAGCTTCACTGTAAGCAGACAATGACAGTGGCAGAACAGCTCACAACTGACCAATTTTGGGAAGAACAAGCCTGAGAATTAAGGGCTAGTTTTGTTAGTAATTCCCACTGTGGTTTGAGCCTCCTGTTGAGTTAGGACTGCATCACAATCTGTCTGATCATGTTCTCGCATGGTGTGTATCTTCTCTCCATTAATAATTTCATCCTGTATATATATTACTGTTACTCACCTGCAGATCTTTTTAATGTCTACTTTTGATGGTGAAAACTTCTCATAGGGAAGCAAAAAATAGCTCTTGGCATGTAGAGATTGCAGAAAGATTTAATACAAAAGCAAAAATTAGACTTCTAAAACATTTAAATACTACAATTTTATAAGTGAAGTCATCTTCAACGTCTAGACATAATTTTATTTTTAAAAGGCATATTAATTTTATGATAGTATATTTAAAAACTATTAGTAAGAGTATTCTGTCCCTAGAAGAATGAATAGAAAGTACTTTCAGCATTTTCAGTGTTAATTTGTCTTGTCTGTCCTTTTTCGGTCTTTTCCTTTCAAATGACATTTTTTCCTACAAAAGTTAATGCATTATGCACAGAGAAATAAAAAATACACTCCTTGTGCTTGTATTACTTTCATTCATATAGTATCACATAAATGAATTGCACTTTTTAGATAAATTAAATTACAGTTTCCTTCTTCAGGGAGTTTTTGGTCTCAATATAGTAGCAAATGCCACTGGCCTTGCTCATGAAACTACTGGCAGTGAAACAGCCTGCATGACTGAAGCCATTGTACTTTGATATTGTTTAATGATAAAAAATAAGGATAACCCATAGCTTGATCTGTTTTGCTGAGACTGACACAGGAACAAAACATCAGTACAAATTATAACAACAAGTTCTCCAAGTTTTCAATTTCAAGACAAGGTGCCTCAACCAGTGGAAGTTTGTGTTAATATTACTTCAGCACAGTTTTATACAACCCCTTCATGTACCTCCACCTAGCCCTCTGAGCTCACTGTAGACATCAGACATCTTTCCCCTATATGATGAGAAAAAGAACGTATTAATCTCTCCCAACTTCAGACATCTGAAAATTTAACAGTACTGCAAGATAAAGTTGTCTAGAGGCTTTCTCTATAGTCACAGGAGAGAGAGGCATCTCTTGATGCCCTGTTGCCTATGTTAAATAACTGACTTTGACATGGTTTCTAGAGTATGCTTCCTGAAGTCAAAGGTTGATGTTTAGTGGTTAAACATTGGACCAGGCTGCCCAGGGAAGTGGTTGAGTCACCATCCCTGGAAGTATTTAAAAGACAGGTAGATGAGGCACTTAGGGACATGGTTTAGTGGGCATGGTGGTGTTGGGTTGACGGTTGGACTCGATGATCTTGGAGGTCTCTTCCAACTTTAATGATTCTATGATTCTTGACAGAAATTCCCACACATTTCAGTATAAGATCTGTCTCTTTTCAAGGGTTTAATTAAGGATGAGGAATGTTAGATTTTTATACAGTTTTACTTCTTTTTCTTTTAATTTGATCATACCCTCATGACAGCGATACTGAAGGTCTGTATTTCTATTAAAGAACTTATCAAAGATGCTCCTTTAATTTCTTCAGTTCCTGAATCAGATATTGCTAACTGTTGTCCTATTTGTTTTCAGCTATGAACTACAAGGTCCAAATTCAAATACTGTGTTACCTGTGGCAGATGATTCTGGAAAGAAAAGTATTTTCTGTAAGTTTCTTGAAACTTTTTCCTGTTGCCACATTCTCTTCAGAGTATCAGAAACGGTACACTCCATTTTAAAAATAAACTGGTGATTCATTTTAAGTACAACAGAAAGTGAGGTTACTACAGATTTTATTTCGTTACCTAACCTTGAATCCTACCAATCTGGATGAGTCACTGTTTCCTTTCGCTCCTCTCCTACTCTTTCATAATACAAGTGCAGGCATCAGGACATTGTATGAGAAATCATCTTCTGTGGGCTGCTCACTTCAATTAGGTTTTTTTTGTTGTTTTCAAGATGTCCTGAATGTCATATTTTAAGTGTAAAGATTCATGAATGGCCAGAAATTCACTTTTTTTCCCCCTCAGCTCTTGTATGCAGAAAGCAAAGAAAGTTCTTCTTTAAAGTGGCTCTCATTTCTGGTTCAGCCTCTATACATCTTTTAGGATGTAACTTGAAAAGGCATTTTTAGGCAAACAAGTACTTAACTATTTGTTCCACTAATGAAAATCAAACATGCCCTTAAAGTTAACGACATGCACAATTTTCTGAATTAGGTTGGACATGAGCATTTCCTGAAACATGGTTTCTTATTGTTTAACTTAGCAGAACTTTCTTCTCTTGCCCACCTGACCTCTTTCTTAGTAGTTCTTACATTAAAGACCATGAGGGAATCATGAATTATTCCCACTACATTTGGTACGTGTCTTTACTGTTATTCTTCTGTTGTGTATGACTAAAAAAAAAAGACTTATTTTCCCCAAATCTCATACTTTTCTTTTCCACATAACTCAGTCCAATAAAACATGTATTTTCTTCCCCTATAAACCTTGCCTTGCTTATATCTTTAGACTATCACAGCAACAACACTGCTTAAGATATAGACAGTTTTGGGCACTTTTATTTTAGATCAGTGCTTTGAGACAAGGTTTCAACATGTCATTCGCAATGTTTTGCGTGTTTGCAAGTTCACTGGAATCCTAAAACTGAAACATGATCCAGACTTCATCACGCTCAGTGATATGAGTGGGGTACGGTTTTTTTGTACATATTAGAATGTTCTTTGACATGGCACTTACAAAACAATTATTATCAGAAAAAAGTAATATCCAACTCAGGTTTTTCCTTCTTGTTCTTCCCCCTCCTTCTTCCAAATGCTTTTTTTCTACAATGGCTCTGAAATCTCACAAAAATTAACACTTATTACATATAATCAAAAGAGGCAGGAAAATACAGAGTTGCGCCTAGGTACCGAACAATAATAAAATAAAGAGAGAGAGAGAGCACCAGGGAAAGATGTGACTGTACTCTTGATCCTTTAACATAGAAGCAGAAACAAAGTTGTCATGATATTGCCACATTTTATTTTTAGAAAAGCAGGACTAACACACGTTTGTTCTCCACTGGGTAAGTTCTCCACTGGGTAACTTCAAAAAGAGACTAATAACAGAAACCACAGCAAACACGTTAATCAGACTAAGAGCAGCATTTTGGGATTCTGTCCTCTCTATGTTTCCCCTAGACGTATACACATGAAGCAACCCGTTTACTCACTTCTTGTTTCCTCAAGCATGAACAAGGCAGAAAAAACTTAAAAATCAGAATATGTAGTATTTAAAAACAGCATACTTGCAAGTAGCCTAACATGTATGTCAAGATTTTTCTTGTGGTTAGAGAAGTCAGGCAGACAGGACTTTGGGGTGCCATTGCCCACTCTGTCATTCTGGAGAAGACACTTGGATTCTGTCATTCTGGAGAAGACACTTGGATTTGCAGCATAAAAAATTGGTATAGTTAGGCAGACCTGACTTACAGAGGTGCTTCAAGGCTTCTGTAATTGTCTGTGAAGTTCCCTTGATTCCAGCATAAAAGATGTCACCTACATGTCTTTTCTGCAAGTCAGTGCTGCTCTGCTTGCAGCTGCCTTGCTTCTGGGTTTTCCTGGCCAGGTCTTCTGGTCACAGTAGCCCATTCCTTTGGGCTTTGCTTATACCCATACTATGTCTCTGCTTGCTTAATACATCCAAGAGTACAAATAAAAATTTCTGGTCAGTCATAAAAAGTCACCAAACTGGGAATAGTTTACTGGCCAAAAATAATACAGATTCAATACTTCCACTTTACTACTCTTAAAATTAGAAGAAAAATAGAAAGAAGAACAGTCTTTTCTGTAGGACTCCAAAGTGTTTCCTTTTAAGGAGAGTCAGGAGAGAACTGTTTTATGCCATCAATCCCTGGGTTAACACAAAAACATGTAATCTTTACAAATTAGAGTTCATACCTATACATGAGGTAGTTGAGCTAAGAATTCACAGAAAACATGCAATATTGTGACAAATTTTGAAATAATTTTAATGAATTTGCAATCCAGTTTTCAATTGTGACTGTTGATTCTGTCAAAACAGGCATACAATTCAATGCATGCCAGGAATATTTCAAGTAATGACCTTCCCAACTAGTATATATACCAGGTACCCTAGAAGAGAAACCTCTATTAACAAATCCAACTTGAACTCCAAATCCTTGAGGAAGCCGGTATATTTTCACAGTTATTTACATTTTAGGCTGGCAGTAGAAGCATTTCCTTAAAGATTTATAGTACCTACCCTATACTTCTGCACCCTGTTCCTACTGATAAAAGCAGTGAGTTAGGTATCTAACTCTTTTCCACTGCCTGACACGTCATAGGAATTTAAGGTGAAACTTCCAGTCCTTAAAACAATTAAAATAAATTCCTCAATAAGGCTTTAAATGAGGGAATCAGCTGGTGGACTAGAAGACTTGAGGAGTGCAGGAGAGCACAGTAAGAAACTGAAACAGGTGTCAAGTGCATTTTTTGGTGATGCATGACCCATTAGCTCCAAGAGAGATCAGAGTAGAACTTACCTGTAAAGCAGAGCTTTATTTAACAGAACATCTGTGAGATCTGGGCAATCAATACTTGAATTACCAAAACAACCACCTAACTGATTACCAATTCTATAGATCTGATGTTTTTTCTGTCCATAAGTGATCAGGATCAAGGGGTTTCTTTCTTGTACACTGTCCTCTTTCATATAAGGCAAATAAAAATCTTGTCTTGTGCTTTTTCATTATAACCTTTCTGTAAGTACATGTGGTAATACCTCTTCCCATCTAATTTTGGCCTCATTTGCTAATTTTGCTAAATTTATGATTAAGCAAAAGTAGCAATCAAATCACTAAACTCAGCGATGCAGACAAGAAACAAACATCATTCTCCACCTTCTGCATTCACATAAGCAATACAACAACGATGTAACTTTCTCAATTATTTAGATGTTTTTGTATATAGTTTTTCTGCAAATGTTTTCACTATCAGAACTTTAACTATATAGACACAAGTATTTATGCCTACAAAACACAGCAATTGATAATCAGGATTGGATAACCATGAAGATAATTTGGCCAGTCTCAGACAGTGGTTAATACCACATAATTAGAGAATCACCTTCATAACTTCGTGTCGTCACAAAATTTGCTCTCTCATTCCTTGCTGACCTTTGCAGATCAAGAAATGTATCAAACACAAGACCTAGTAAGGAATTCTGAAGCATTTTGTTGTTAACCTTTAGACATGATGAAAATTGACCTTTTAATCCAGCTCTCCATTTTCTGTATTTTAGTTTGTGATCCAGGATATTTTTTCTTCTCACATCATAGAAACCTAACAGCCTGTGGTTCATTTCAGGGAGAGGAAATTTTTAAAGTTTTATGAGCTGGTACCTCATCAAGTAAGTACTGCCAAATAGATCAATAAAACACAATTTTCTTTTTAAGAAGTCATGCTGCTGGATTCTGGTAATTTCCTGGTTTTCTATTGCAGTGATTTTAAATATCTTTTCATCCAGACTGCTCAGTATATCTATGTCTTACTAAGTTATAATTCTTTGATCCAGCTACTAAGCGTTTTATAATTTAAATATGCAGAAAATATTTGAAATTTTCACTTCCTTCCCTGTCTTCAGAAAAATGGCTGTTTTAAAAAATTACTAGGTATATTTTCATATTTTTGGACATCATATGATTCTATTCTGTGATTCTATAAGTATCATCTGAGTTAATCCCACTGTCTTGCTCAAGACTAACTTGAGAACAGCATCCCTTTTTGGACAGCTCCTCTAAGAGTTTCTTAAAGTGCTATGACATCATTTTATCCAAGATTTTCTACATCATCAAACATCTGTAAAGTGAAGAACATCATAGTGTTAGATTTTATGGCTTTTCCACTTTTTCTGTGTCAGCTCTCACAATTCATTTTTTCCTGTTCAGCCAATAAAGACAAACCAGTACTTTCTGCACAGTAGGCTGTGATTCGTATTCACATGAATCACCACTCATATAGAATTCTCTTCAGAATTTTATCTTTCTACATATTAGCAGTTGCTCTAAATTTTGGTTGAATAACACAAATAAAAAATATATACTAGTAACACAGGTGGAACAGAAAATAATGATGGACTGGTGAGAAGAGCTTTCTCACACATGATACAGAAGCACAGAACTTGACATCAGATCTGATGAAGTAAATCCCAATGAAAGGAAAAGGTTCAGGTTTATAATATTAATTTCAGATCTAGTACTTTGTTGTATATTATCTTCATAGATACTTGATGATTTACAATAAATTGATTTAAATTGCCACATGGAAAAAGTAGGAAATTCCAATTGCAGAAATCAAGCACATCTCAAGTGAGATTTAACAAATAAAAAATATTGCAAACTAGTCTTACTTCGTGCAGCCCATGCTCAGGCAAAGCATCCAATGATTTAACCAGGAGTTTTGTAGTAAGAACTTTTGTATTTGCATGTTTGAAGCTATCCTATGACTTCTTACAGTTTCTGATTACATTGCTCCTTCATCTTCTGCATTATTAAATATATCTGAGTACCGAATGAGTATAGTTAAGATATATAAGAAAGAATCTGGTGTACTACAAGAAGATTAAAAATAAAGGAAATCATTATTGATAAATTTATATGCCATAGTACTAATCGTAAAAGTTGAAGTGGAGCTATATCTGATTTTTATATTTTAATGGGATAGTCTTCAACTGTTAAACAATAAGTTTAATACCTACTTTATTTCATGGGATCAGGACTGGTTTTTATGCATAAATGTATAGACACACATTCACAAACAATTATACATACATTGTACATTCTAATTTAGCTGTTTATAGCAGTAACATAATAACAGAGTTCGTCATGAAACAACTATGTAGGAATTTGATAATTACACTACCCTTAGAGAACTAAAACCCTACACTTTAGAATTATCTAGTTCTAAATGCGTCCTAGAATTCAGAAGTTTTGAATGTTTAAAACCAAAATTTTCTGCAAATAGATGAAACGACTATAATTTTAAAACATTTCTATCTATAGATCTATGTAAGAGTATAATGTCCTACGCTTTAGTACACACTGTTAACATTTGTCAACAACTGGTATATGGACTTAAGCTTTATTATGCTATCATGATACATGTATGGACTGGTCTATTTACGTTACTTGAAAAGTAAAAAGGAGACTAATAGCTGTTTGCAATCCTCAAACCACCAGAATTTAAAGTGCCAGATGTTTGATAGATGAGAAACTGACTACATCTCTGTCACTGTTTCTAGTTTGAATATTGTGTCCATTTGTGGTGGTGAACTACCAGCTCATTTTGAAAGATCACTCTCTACAAAGCATAATTTTGTTCTGCAAAATTTAATCTATAGATAGCCACTGTTCATAAGAAAACAGCTGGGAATCTATGAAGGCTTGCCTTGACATACACGCTTCACACTTCCAACTACCCAATCACATTAAAAGGAACAAAGAATGTAAATATTTTTACCAGTATCAATTTAAAGCTATCACTCCTTACCATTTTTATATCGTATATTCATAAATGGAAGGAAAGTGGTAGTCTTTGTTAAGGTGAATGGAAAAGGCAATGGTCTTAGTAATTTTGAATTAAGTGGAAATTCAGAAGGAAAATGCTCTTCTGTTAAGAAATGTAAATTCAGGTAAATGCTGAGACTCTGATTCCTACTGTATATAGGAACCTGAAAAGTCAAGCGAGATGGCAATGCAATGGCAGGTTCTCCATAAACTGAAATTCCATGATAGCAGCTATACGTCTCAGTTTCATAACACAAAGTTTACACAGTCTATGATGAATATTAATGTTCTTGACTTTTTCCTAATTCTTTTTGGAAGTAAAAGCTATGTACTTTAGGAGTAACTATCCTCCCACAAAGTAGTCTTCAATAGAGTTTACTTCCTAGCTTTGTGTTTGTTGTATTGAACACCGGTGTTAATAAAAAAGCAAGTATGATGGTGTCCCCACAGTGAGATTTCTGAATACTACTGTAATGCTAGCAACCTTGGCAAGCTAAAAGCAGCATTTTTAGAATTTTAAAAAAAGATGGATTAGTCTTTATAAACAGAAAGCTAGTTTGAAGGACAAATGCCTTACGTAAAATCTCACAGAAAAGAGATCTATCCAACCCTGTTATTTTCATGTCACCCATAGACAACTGTGATGTTCGAAGATGCACAGAAGTCAGATACACCATGCCCAGTGGAATTCAGCGGAAACTGGATGTTCAACCTTTGCTTGTATCTTTGGAATTTCACTTTTAACTATCACTTCTTTTGGTTTCACAGTATCCTTTTTCTTTTAAAATCTAGCTCAGAGTATTTTATTTTTCCTTTATTAATTTCAATAGGTGAATGACCTGACTATGCAGAAACAGAATAAAGACACCTCGAGAGCTGGCAGACAGTATAATGCTATGATATTGATATGCTCGATTATTTCTGAACCACTTGAAACTAGATGGGGTTGAAGTTTCTGCCCGTTATGTGGAAAACAGAAAACCTATTTCCAGCTGACAGAGAAGAGACTACAATAGCCAGTCAGTCTCTTCTTAAAGGCAGTTGCTTGCCAATAGCAACAGATTACCTTTTGACAATCAATTGTGAAAGATAATTAGGTCTTAATGCCATGGTGTTTTATGAGTCTGCAGGTGTGAGGCCCAGGGGCAGAGCAAATATCATCACCTGGGAATCAATTACATAGGCCTTTGAGTTGTGTCTCCTTAGCAATCACAACTTTAGCAATATCATCAAGAATATCAAAGCTGCAAGTCAGAGAACTGGAGGATAAACCAAATAATAATTATTTACATTATGAACTTTTTTTTCCTGTAAGAAGATCTTTGTTCTACTGTATTCCTATGCTGGTCTGTAAAATAGAGGAGGAAGAGCAGTATTATAGATGAAGTTTTGCATACCTAGCATGCAGCAACCATTTAAAAGAGACACTATTTCAACTCCTGCTGTTATAAAACTGTTTTCTACCCTTTAATCCCTGTGCTAGGCAAAAGTACTGTTTCTACATTAATGTATGCCCTGAACAAATAATCTGATAGAATGTGTGTTTCAGATGTTATTTCTGTCAGCTCAGTGCAAATTGAAATGGACTTCCTGGATTGGAGGTATTGATTTTAAAATTCTGATTCTGGCCATTTCTGACAGAAAAGGGAAAAGCTACTGCATTATCGCCTATTTGCTACCATGCCCCACTGCTATTACATGAGTAAATCGCTAGCAATTCAATAGAAGAACCTTGATGCAGACACTACCTGCACTCTCCTTTGGGCCTTCCAGTTTTTCAGTTGACAACTTTTCTACCCTGTATCTACCATTTTGGATGAAACAAGTAGGAAAAACACCAGGGTCTAGAAAATTTTTCCAGCTGCAAGAAAAAATAATGATGGAACACAGGTATTCTTTACATATTGTCACAGTATACATACATTTCTGTTTTCTGAAGGAACTCTTGATTGTCGGTGTCAGTGTTTGGTACTGACGTTTATGTATGAACTCAGTTTCCTTTCTGTTGGTACAAACTCCTTCTTCCTTGAACATGTGGCTAAGGTAAAAACCATCTCACATTACTTTGTGTCAATTGTATGTATATTGGAAGAGTTCATTTTACCATAAGCCATTTCTGGAGTAATTATTTTTCTTCCCATTTTAGTATGCATGGTTATATAATCTATGTTTAACAGAATGGCTAAAGGAGGTACATAATCTGTTACAGATTTCAAGGTATCATCTGATTATTACTATTGAGAGTAAACCTTGGAAAGAACTTAACTATTTTCTTGCAATTATAGAATCTGCTGCTGCCAGCTTCACTTTCTTCCTTCAAGATGACAATGGGCTGGTTGAAGGCTTAAGCACAACCTCCTGAGATATTTCCCATTCTGTCTTCCTATTTTGCTCAATCACTGTCTTTGGGTATCAGTTCTATATTGGACTTGCCAGCTCAACCTACAGAAACACCAGATTCTTAACCAGAAAGCATTTTAGGCTGTATCTGCTGGACCGTACAGAAATGTAAAGTACTGCTGTGAAACAAAGACTAGAACATCACGATCGTATTCCCTCATGCTTTTTCTCTGCTCAAGCTTCTACTAAATCGATAGGTTCGTATTTTGCAGCTGTTCCACATTTTCATTCTGAGGATGGGATGCAGGTGATCTAATGTTGGACATCTACGATAGAGGCATCTGTCAGACTCCCTTAACAGCCAATAGAAAGGAAAAAGTTGTCTGGAACGTGATCCACCTGACCTCTTTTAGACACCTACATTACAGTGAAATGAACTGTGTTGAAAAGGATCTAATTGACCATAAGTAATTAGATGTAAATACATGTGCTGCAAACACAAGATGAATTTCACCAGATGATTCAGGAAATAGGATCTGATGTTTGTTCATGCCCTTAACACCTTTTGTAAATAAAATTTAGCCCATGACACCAGATTTCAAGATATATTTTCTAAGTTTCTGCTGGAAAGCAGGGATGACCAATATTTATTACAACAGTTGACCTTAGAGAACAAATTCTTCACTGAAAACATCTCTGACAATCACTTTTTCCTCCATCTTCTTTTTCCATTTATAATTTCCATGCTCTGAATCTATAAGGCTTTTTCTAGCATGGCTTACAGATGATTAGCCATACATAAATGCAAGACACTTATTTAACTTATTCACTATTTCAGCTGTCCAAACGTCTTGCTCTAATTTTAAAAGTGCAATTTCAAACTCAATTTTCCCATCCTTTTTAATTGGGACCTCAACCACCACCTGTAATTAGGTGGTTTATTTTTGACTCATAATCCTTAGCTATCTCATCAGATCTGATGAATCAACTCAACTGTCTGAGTTATGGTTTATTATTCCTATGCAATTCACAGACTCTATTACCAGTTCGAAGGTCAAACTGTTAAGTTTCACTCTGAACAAAGATTCAGGGCTGACCTACATATCAATAAGCTTTGTCTTTTAATGTGGTGCTTCTCACTCCTAGAACATGGAATTCCATTTTCATCTTCTTACACAAAAGCCCACATGTACACACAACACTCATGCACAGAGACCTTCTTAGAAAGTACAGGCAACCCCCTGCCTGTATTTCTGAGTCTAACCAGTGCTTCTATTTTAGGTTATAAGGCTTTGTTCAGAAAGCCAAGGTGAAGGGGAGTTTGTTGCATGCTGAAGTTCTTACAGTTTAACCCAGCCTGTAATCCTTAATGCACCATTCTCTTTCCTCTCTACTAATGTATGTGCAGCTCTGAACTCAGCTTCCCTACTCTAGTCCGCAGTATTTTGAGGGACTGGTCTTTTCCCACAGCAATATAAATTTTCATTAAAACTGGTAAGTCAAGCTTCCCTTATTTATACTCAGTTCTTCTTATGGCAACACATGGATAGGATTAAACAGTGCTGTCAAACAGAGATGCTGGTATTTGATGGCTTTTAATATTGCTGCCCATACCAAGACAATAAATAAATGCCATCAATATTACCTAGTCTTACTTCTTTAGTAATTATTTCATTAAAGTCATATTTATGCTGTCAAGTATCAGCAAGAACTGCTGGTACCAACTAGTAAGTCTATTTGGTGGTATTAAACTATGCCCAAGGATGGTTTTGAAAAGAGTATTAGCAGTAATGGCAACAGCAACTCAATATGTAATTTATAAAACTTTTCAATGTATGAAACTAATAAACTCAAAGATTAAAGAAAAGTATAAGGAAGCAGCAACTCAGACCACAGGTCTACGTTTACTAGGCAAAGATTGGCAATCCAGCTAAGCAGCAAATACCCTCCCAAGCCACCCACCCCATCCTCAGAATGCTTGCAAAAAGGTGGGTTTATGTAATTCCCAAAACGTCACTTCTTCCAAGGATGACAAGGCAACTTCTAATATGCCCTGTTTCTCAACACTTTCAACAGTCAAGGAACAATGACAACTTAAGTACAATGCCTAAGGCAGGTTGGCAAAAATGCAAGTAAATTAGCTTCCAAACCCTCTTCCTCTTCCCAACACTGCACTGCAAATCTCTAGTTAGAGACTGCTTCTGATCTCATTTACTCCAGGCTGACAGTAGTGTAAGTACAATCCCATTGCCTTTGACAGCAGCATTAAAAAAAAAAATAAGATATTCACTCTTGAATTCAGTGTGCAGACTGCTGAGAATAGATATGCTGTGTCTTCTACTCAGGCTAATTTACAAAGGTGTTACAGGTGACATTATAAGCTTTATCAACACACACCTTTGTTTTAACGATCATCAGCTCAGAATGCTGACGGAATTTCCTGATTGCATAAAACATTTATGCAGACCAATTAAAAGGATCAGCAGCAAGGCTATCAGAACTGTATCTATCATGTTGTTATAGGTTTTCCCTCAGTATGACAGCAGTGTCCCTCCTTGCCTCTAAGAAGATTTTTTTCTTTAAACTAAGGTTTACTTAGTTCTGTTGCACAGAAAACTAAAGCTAGGAGGTGAAATCAGCTGGAAGGAGACATCTTTCCAAGTCTTCTCCAGTTGGAAAGGAAATGTTCATCTCCTCTTGTTACACCAGACTACAGATGCTCTCTCCAAGGATACTCCTTCCCCTCAACCTCAAAAGAGACCCACAGATTGACCTGCATTTTCCTACATTGTTTCCAGGACTGTTAGCAAAGTAGTGATGCACTCCATGTTGCTCTCTCTTTACTGATGTCAAATCTAATTCTTGGTAGAAGCTCATGTTTTACTTTTAATGGTGATCCATGGGCTACAGTATAAACATAGATGCATACGTTTCTCATCCTACACTGACACTCCCTGTTATGTCAGCATAAAGATCAAGGCAATACTTTGTATTTTAAGTATGCTTCTGGTTATCATTTATTAACTATCACATTGTCTCTTTCACTGTTGTTCAGCTAGGAAACATGTTCCACTTACAAGTTATCACAATTCCTCTTTCTTCTCCCTTTGTGTTATTCTCTTATCTGCACTGCTTTTCTTTCCCCGATTTGAATTTTTTTTCTTTTTGTTCCTCTCTAGCTCTTTCATTACCTTCATTTCCAACAGGTCCCACCACTCAGATTTTGCCCTATTCTGTCCACTGAAATTTAATCAGTGATGCAATTAATGCTAGCATTTTACATGCCATCACAGAAGTCTGGAAGCAAGATCCAACCTAATGAGACTAGATATTCTTTCCCAGTAAGGCTCTTCCAGGCTTATTCAGGCTGAGCCACAAAGAAAATGTATTAGTTAACCTTTACTTCCCTTTGGAAAGTTCAGAACCTGACAGCTAGAAACTGCCTGTTTGTTAATGTACATTTCGATTCTGAAAAACATGACAACTAGCTAACACATTAAAACAGCTCAATTGGGCCTTGCAACTGGAAAGATGACATCACTGAACCATGCTATTTTGAAGGCACTTGCCACCTCAGTTTAAAAGCTAATGCATGCTATATTGTATTTTTAAATTTGTAGCTTGCTGCCCCTTGGATGACACTGCTTCATGTGTACAGAGCAACACTCTTATCTTCAGGACTACACAAAATATCTATCTGAAAATCCTGAGAGCTTTTCAGAGTTTTGACTTCGAATCAAGTTCAAGCCTGAAAGCCATATTGCACTGGATGCACTAGAGCAAAATGATCTACCTTAATTTCAGGAAAACCCATATGAAGTATAATTACATGCACTTCAGGGGAATGCATACAGTGGAAGAGAGACTTGATGGGACATTCCTTTACCTTTGTGCTACTTCTCAAAGGTTGGGATGGTACCAATGGACCACTATTTTTAAAAAGGGTAGAAAGGAGCAAAATGATCTACCTTAATTTCAGGAAAACCCATATGAAGTATAATTACATGCACTTCAGGGGAATGCATACAGTGGAAGAGAGACTTGATGGGACATTCCTTTACCTTTGTGCTACTTCTCAAAGGTTGGGATGGTACCAATGGACCACTATTTTTAAAAAGGGTAGAAAGGAGGACCCTGGGAACTACTGACCTGTGAGCCTCACCTCTGTGCCTGGGAAGATCATGGAACAGATCCTCCTAGAAGCTCTGCTAAGGCACATGGAGGACAGAGAGGTAACTCAAGACAGCCAGCATGGCTTCACCAAGGGCAAGTCCTGCTTGACTAACCTAGTGGCCTTCTATGATGGTATGACTACAGCAGTGGACATGGGAAGGGCTACAGATGTCATCTATCTGGACCTCTGTAAGGCCTTTGACATGGTCCCCCACAACATCCTTCTCTCTAAATTGGAGAGATATGGATTTGATGGGTGGACTGTCCAGTGGGTGAGGAATTGGCTGGATGGTCACATCCAGAGGGGAGTGGTCAACAGCTCAATGTCTGGATGGAGACCAGTGATGAGCGGTGTCCCTCAGGGGTCTGTATTGGGACCAGTACTGTTTAGTATAATTGTCAACGACACAGACAGTGGGACTGAGTGCACCCTCAGCAAATTTGCAGACATCACCAAGCTGAGTGGTGGGGTTGACACGCCTGAGGGTCAGGATGCCATCCAGAGGGACCTGGACAAGCTTGAGAAGTGGGCCTGTGTGAACCTCATGAGGTTCAACGAGGTCAAGTGCAAGGTCCTGCACCTGGGTCAGGGCAAACCCCAGTATCACTACAGGCTGGGGGGCGAAGGGATTGAGAGCAGACCTGCCGAGAAGGACTTGGGGGTACTGGTGGATGAAAAGCTGGACATTAGCCAGCAATGCAGAC
>NW_008825208.1:4006778-4009672 GCF_000699105.1 Pygoscelis adeliae
ACATTGGACCAGGCTGCCCAGGGCAGTGGTTGAGTCACCATCCCTGGAAGTATTTAAAAGCCAGATAGATGCGGCGCTTAGGGACATGGTTTAGTGGGCATGGTGGTGTTGGGTCGACGGTTGGACTTGATGATCTTAGAGGTCTTTTCCAACTTTAATGATTCTGTGATTCTATGACCGGGGTAATGGTTTTAAACTGAAAGAGGATGGATTCAGACTAGATATAAGGAAGAAATTTTTTACGCTGAGGGTGGTGAAGCACTGACATAGGTTGCCCAGAGAGGTGGCGGATGCCCCATCCTTGGAAACGTTGAAGGTCAGGTTGGACGGGGCTCTGAGCAACCTGATCTAGTTGAAGGTGTCCCTGCCCATGGCAGGGGGGTTGGACTAGATGACCTTTAGAGGTCCCTTCCAACCCAAACCATTCTATGGTTCCAAGAGCAGAAAAGGAGTACAAAAATTGAACTAAACTCAGTTTGGGCATAACTTTTTGTATTACCTCCTTTAAGAACCACAGAGAATAAAAACCCTTCGTATCCATACAAACTGCAGAGCTTCTTGAATTCCTTTCACTTCAAAAACATTAATTCAGTGTCCCAAGGTGTAAAGGGAAGAGCAGAAAAGGAGTACAAAAATTGAACTAAACTCAGTTTGGGCATAACTTTTTGTATTACCTCCTTTAAGAACCACAGAGAATAAAAACCCTTCGTATCCATACAAACTGCAGAGCTTCTTGAATTCCTTTCACTTCAAAAACATTAATTCAGTGTCCCAAGGTGTAAAGGGAATGGGGGGCACCAACAGTTTTTATTTTCCTTGTGAGGTGTTTTTCTAGAGTCTTTTTCCTGGGCAGGTTGGATAGAATGTAAAATCAATGGCAGCTGATGGTCCACAAGCATTAACATTTTCTCATCTACAGAGACTTGATACCATTAAATAAAAACAGGGCTTTAATCAATAGGAATGGAGATAACATTTATCCCTACTATATTGTTGCTGTTTAAAATATTGTGTCCTTCAGAGGCGTTCTGTGAGCAGAAAATCGCTGCAGACTGGACAACTACTCACAACTTCTCTGGTTACCTCCCCCTTTTCACTTACCCTCTTCACACTATCTAGTGTGATCCTACCTCACAACCAAAGTTTGTCTGTGCTGATTTATTGTCTTTTCCCAATCACTACTCGCTGTCATTGCTTTTAACCCAAGAATATCAAATTGGTGTTTAAACATTGTGTGAGGAATCTGAAATTCAGTAAATTCCCTTCTGATACGCGAGTATGATTTTTATAGGAACACAGCCCATCAATCTTTACGCTTATATACATGCATGTAATTTCCAGAGTACAATAAAGGCACATGAAAAACTATAATAGGTGAATAAACAAAATTGAGAGGCATAATACAAAATTCACCGAAGACTCAGCCAGCTTCAAATCAAAATTGAAGGTGCTGTTAATGATGACTGTAATCTAACTTACTAGCCATCAAAAAGCTCTATGTTACCCTATGCACTGTTTCTCAGGAGTGCAAAGCCCTGGTCCACTTCCACACTGACTGAAGAACCTCAGCACTCTACTGGATTCGAGCTATAGCTCCATGTAAAGTTTTATGGGCATCTTGGCAGTGGGTATACCTATGGATTTCCAAAACAGCAACATTAAGAAGTGACTAATGAACGGGTGTTAACATGTTTATTTCAATGCAAAACCAGTTTAGTCACATATTACATGGAATTACTATAATGCCCTAGTCAATCTCTCCTTGGAAGCTGGCTTAGTACAGGAAATACTTGCTGTAAGTTCACTTTTGCTGATCAGCAGTCATGGCAAAAGTACAGTAATACTAAGATTACTTCTGTTCTGCGGTGATTTGCTGTTTCTTTGTAAGTAAACGGTCATCATTTAGAGCTGAAAAGATTCTGAAAATAATTATTGCAATTACTGCTATGCATTGTTTCTTGAACTTCAAATACATGATCCATACTCAAAGTTTCAGCTGGTAATTAACAGAACATTGGATCATAAAGCAAAGCATGGTCCCCATCACAAACAGTTTACAACCTGAAGTGCAAAAAATACACAGAGGTCGACAACGATATGTACTGCACAGTCATGGTAATCCCAACAGCACTACTTAACTGTGCAGATACCTACATGCATGGCTATGTAAAGGAGGATAGCCAAAGAGAATTGATGAGAACTTCAGAAAATTAATGGAGTTCACCAACCACTGTGAAATACCATCGATATAGATTCCTCACATCCTATTTCTCTTCTTGTTTTGGGAATCATTTACAGGCAAATTTATGCCACACGATCTTGTTCCTTTGAGCCAAATCATCTGCGAGCTGTCAAAACTATTCACATACTAACTATGCATCCTTATAGGCTGCATTTCTTACTCCTTAAATTCCAACAACCTAGCAACACTAGAATGGACTAACATTTATATGACCAGGCCTTCATTTAGCAAGCACTTCTGAGCCAACATTAACTTTCCTCTGTGCCGTAATCCTCCACTTTTAAGTGACGATAAAAGTGAGACCCATGTGAGCACTGGAGGACTGGGCAACCACGCCAGCCTGTGAAACCTCACCGCGTCAGACAGTCAACAGGGTGGACTGGGGCATTCTGAGAGGGGACCGCCCAGCAGCCCAAGCGCATCCGTCACCTCACACGGTTGGGAAACAGGGCGGAGGAGAACAAGTTATACCCAAAAGGAGCTGACAGGTTTCTGGGTGTAGGCCCCAAGAGCCCTGCTCGCCGGCTGTGCCGACAGCAGGAGGCACGCCGCTCGACACCGTGCAGCAGAGCCCCACGCCCACCGCGGCGCCCTCCCTAAGATGGCGCCGCTAGGCCGCGCCGGCTGTTCCACCCCGACCCCGCCTCCGGTG
>NW_008825208.1:4010538-4063180 GCF_000699105.1 Pygoscelis adeliae
TACGCCCTCCTTCCTCTCCTCACTGCCCCCGGTGAAGCGCGGGGCTGACCCCCGCCCTTTCAGTCGCGACAGGCTCTTCCCAGAGAAAGGGTGGGGGAGGAGTTGGTTGGTTTTTCTTAATCCCCTTCCCAGATGTGTGACCAGGAAGCATTGGCCGTGATCAAGGAGAAGCAGGTTCGGCTGGAAAACTGACGCGTGGAAGAGGCCAGCGTTTTAGTCGAGGAATGCCTCAAAGCAACTGTTGTCATAGAGAACCACGGTGAAAAGAACGGTTGGTTTCGTGTCACCTCATAGCATTGACCTGTGCTTCCATCGGGGACCGGCTGTGGATCACATTTTTTCTCTTTGAGTTAGTGCCTGTCGTGCAGACCTCGATAGCCATGAAGACTATCAAAAGATGGCTCTGACTAGTTCTTAGTAGTCTGTGTATGTCTGTTACGGAGTGGAGGAAGCTTGTAAGCTTCTGTGTCAGCACTCCAGTAAAAGTTGGTGATCGTTTGAACCCCTCTGAATTGTCTGGACGTTTACTGCAAAACAGTATTTGTATCTTTAATGATGGACTTTGTTCACCATTACGAATATTGGTTTGAATTTCACACTTCCACATAAAACTGCAGCTGATAAAAAATAAAACCATGACACACCAAATGACTGTCTTAAGTGTGATTTTTTTTAATGGAGTTATTTTGAAATTGTACATAAAGCGACCTTCAGACCTGTGTAATGCACTTCCTCAAAGTCAAAGGAATTGGTTATTTTTTGGACCTTTCTTCCTTAAGAAAATCTGCTATTTGAAAGCAAATTACTTAGATATTTTTCAGACCTGTCTTCCTTTAGAAAATCTACTATTTGAAAGCAGGCCTTGTAAAGAACTGAGACATCAGTTGGTTTTGTAATGTTCCCCCATTTTTTGTCATTTAAAAGCTGGCTGATACCTTCAGGTTTGGGATTGGTTCCTTAAAGCTTTCATAACCAAGGTCTGTTTCAGCTCATAGTTAAAGTAACATGGAAAGGTGAAAAGCCATCCTTTCTAAGTATCTTTGATAATATAACTTTTGAAAAGAGTAGTTGTTACTCCTTCATACAATGTCAGCATAAACCTCTAATGATAAAATGGCTGCAGTGCTCGTTAAACTTTAGTCTCTTTGGATCTGCAGCCTTGAGTGCATTCTCAAAATGGAAAAACAGTTTGGCACAGTGCAGTTAATCTCTCCTTAATGAGAAGTTGTGGGTGTTGATGTCTGGATGTGGTGTTTGATTGTTGTATAAACAAAGTATTCTCAGAAATGCTTGAATTGATAAATACTCAAGAATTACAGTACCTATAATAAGCACACCAACAGGATTGTCTTATTTTAATAGCAGTTTAAAGTATGAATACCCAAGCAACATGAAGAATCTATCAAAATAGTACAACGTAGGACTGTGTTAAGATAACAATGCTAGAAATGTGTAGCTGTGCCAGGCATCCGTTTTAAAAGTTAAAGTAGTGTTATGTAGAAAAGAGATTCTGGACTTTTCTGATACAATATGCAAAATTTTTTAATTAAACTTCTGGGGCACTCCTGATAAATGGTGTTTTTATGCAAGAGTACCAAGTTTTATGCAAGTTTATATAAAGGATTTTCTACTTTTTATGTTTTTTTTCTATATCTTGATAGAGAAATTATAAAACAACCCTGCAGATTACAAAATGCAGAGAAAAAAAAAAAAGATGAGTATTTTGGTAAGATTCAAATTAATGCAAGGAGTGCCAAAGAAGAGATTTTAAGTATTTCCTGAAATTGGTACTTCCAGATGAACTGCAGTAAATTATCACTTAATTCGGTCAAGTTGCAAAAGTTTTGTTTAACCAATTATCTGATCTGGTTGTTGTGAGTTTGTTTTTGAGAGCAAAAGACAAGAAAATATGAGATTTAGGGAACCATTTAAGATGGTGCAAAAGTGGTACTTCACTACGGTGTCCCCCAATTAACGGTTTACAGGTGCTGGGTTTCCTTTATGACACACTGGCATGATCCTTGGCTACAGGAAACTACAAATACCGAGACTTGCAGGAAAAGCGAATATACAGGTATACCCCAAAGCATATACCTGTTCAAGCCTTAATGCTTGTAGTCTGGCTTTGTCTATATGGCTAGTTCTAACAGTTTGTAGCTTGATATCATAGGCAGAAACTCACATTTGGCCCTAAAACTGCAGTTCAGCCAAAACCCCGTGTGTTGATGGTTGGCAGAAAGCACAGAGTATCTTTGGAATTGCCTGATACGTTACAGCATCTGCGCATCTGAAGTGATGGGAGAAGTATTACTACAGTTTTATTAAGAGCTTATACCTTCCTCTACTTTTGGTTAAGGTCTGTTCTGTTTCCTATTGTTCTGCTTTCTGTCCAACAAGCACTAAAACCTTGAAGTTCCAGTCTTTGCTTCTTACTCCCAAATCTTGTCTTTAATTCTGTTTATCACGTTCTGGACTATGACAAGTATTTGTCCTTTTGTTCTATCTTGTGGCAGTGTCTCTGTGTTTCAATGTCTTGCTGTGTTGAGCCTTTCTTCCTCCGGCCTGACTGAATGCTACTTCCCTGGAATTGGAAGAGAGTGCATTGCAGAACAAAATTGCTGCAGTACACTCAGCAAACAGAACCATGCTGTCCTGTTGTCCTTCTTTTCATAACTTCACTTTTTTTGCTTCAAGACCATTTCAGTTGTACACTGATCATTCTCAAAATCATGAATTTCAAAACCATATGTTTTTTCATGGTTTTGATTCTAGGTTTTAAGTACCTATTTCTTTGTCATAGTTACTGGAAAAAAAATCACCTTTTTTTTGTTTTTGCTAAGGCCAAATTTTTGAAGACTGGTGGATTATTTTCCTGTTCAAAATGGTTTTGCTTATAATTATGTTTTACTGCAGAGTATTTTGTACTACAGTGCATCAGAGTGCTATATGAAAATGAGTTTGTTTGCAGGTAAGATTTTTATTAGAGAATGGATTGAATCCAAGTTTGGATTTGAGAGTTGGGTGTTTAGGGTTTTTTTTTTTTCCCCCCACATAAATACATAGAAATGTAACAGAATATATAGAACATTTGGCAATAATACCTTCCTGATCACCTTGTTAAACTGTAGTGTTTAAATCCTGTAGCCTTTCACTTCATTGCTAAGACAAAATTATTTTACTATTTCTTAAGGAAGTGTTCAGTCTTAGCTGCAGACTTTTCTTTACCCTTCCGTGTTGTGCCTCATGTTAACAAAATGAACTGTATGTTAAAATGGAAGCTATATGCATGGCTATATTAAAACTGTATTAAAATCTTCTGGGGCCCTGTGTGAATTTGGTGGCAATTACTTTAAAACACATGCGTATGAACAGAATGGCTCAGTGTCGGTGCTATATTTAATATACACTGTATTGCTCTTTTGAGACCTAATTTAAGTTTCATTAAATATTGCACTCTGAAGGAGTCTTTGTCCGCTGTGCTCATCTCCTTGAATATGTTAGGGCCTCGGGGTGCTTTAGCTGCCCACAGAGAATAATGAAATAAATTAAATGTCTTTGTATGATAAACTAATGCCATTCAGACTAGTTCAGTTCAGCTACTTTCCTACCAAAGCAGTCATCTGTAATTCTTCCCTTTCCGTCTATCTCGCTGTGTTCAGTATCCCCTTTTGGTTTTGTTCAATTCAGCAAAGACGTTTGCAAGATGTATAGAAAGCCTCTTTTCCAAACTTGCAAATAATTTAAAGTAGTGGTTTAAAGCTGGACTTTTAGTGATCACAAATTAACAAGGTCTTTCCTGTATATTTTTAAGTGATATCTGGTATCTGTGTTATCATACTGGGAAGTTTAGGTGTAACTGCCTGGGAACAGTCATCATTCTGTACAATATCTGGATTGAATTTACTGCCACATCCCTTCCAAAATAAAACCCAGTATCATTCAGAGGATAATAGCAGCGCGTGATTATAAAACTCTTTAAAAAAGCTTGTTACCAGTAGTATTTCATGACTTTCAAGGCCATTTGCTTGCTCTTTGTGCTGTCAAGGGTCTTTGTGCAGTCAGAATGTAGTTGTAGCAGCACAGGAGATAAAAGACATTACATTTAGAGGGCATAAAGAGGCTGCTTTAGATCTAGCTTTAAAGGAGGAAGTGTGCTATAAGGCTGGGAAGACAGCAAATTGGTTGGATAATCCAGAGAAAGAGAACATTTTGTGAAAGAGAATTATTGTGGAAAGAGGTGACCATCAAACAAAAGCTAATGGAATTATTATATTTGTACATATTGGTGTATTTTTAAGAAATATATTGAATGAAACACTTGGATAAAGTAAAAGATTAGCACTGAGGAAAAATGCAGCTGTGTCATACACTGGCACGTCTTTGAAGTGAGGGCAAGCTTTGGAGAGCTGCTCTACAAACAATCCTTAGCCTCTACTGAGGTTATTAGCAGTAGTGCTCATTTAGGTTAATTTATTTCCTGTGAAAATTTGTGAGGGCCAAAAGATTGAGCATCTCCATTTTATAAATGCTGCAGGATTTTCAATGACCTCAAGTGCTTTACACAGTTGTTTGCAATTCAGCACCTAGACTAGTACAACTCTTAACCCCCTGGTGCAGTCCTGGTTCGGTAACAGAGGAATGCGCTGCAATCAGCCAGCAGCATCCAGGTGCCGTGCATTGACAAACTCGCATCCAAGTGCCCGACCCGGCCTGATGCTGATTAGCGTGCGAGAGCTCAGGGCATACCCACAGGTCAGGTGGTTGCAAAGCGTGTAAATACACTAGGCCTAATGTGTTAGTGGTCATGACTTCTGTTGTAATGACTGCCTACAAAAATTATATGGGCTACTGAAATAACAGCTGGTGTGTTTGTGTGTGAATTGCGAATAATTAGCTGCATCTGTGGTTCTTCTCTTTATTAAGTATGAAATACTGTTGTCTGTTCCTCGGTCAGAACCATGACTCTGTGGGCGTTCGGTAATTCTTTCTTCATGGTAAAGATGGTCAAATCGTTCTACCTGGCTATTAGAAAGTCTCATTCCTAGCTGAGGCTTTTATGAGTTATAATTTTAAATTTTGTTACTGCTTTTCATTCAGAAGTGATGGATTTTTTTAAAAAATTTATCAAAAATCTTACCTTGCTTTTACAGTTTGAGGGAGTTTTGCTGTGCTGCACTGGTGAGGAAGAAAAGCTTCAGGGTGGATGCTGTAAAGTCATTTAGAATTAGAGCAGTGTACTTGACATGATTTTCCCAAGGACTTGAACAGTCCAAAAGTAAGATGCAAAAAAGCAGAAGTTTTCAAAGAAATCCTATGGAAGATTTTGGTTTTCTTCTGGTTTTAATTTTTTTAGTGATGTAAGAACTGTAGCTTTAACTGTAGCTTAGTATTTCATTACTCTGCACTGTAAATATGTGACTGGACCTACTGAAAGACAGGCACATGAAATCTAAAATAAGGCACTAAAGGCACCAGAGATGCTCAGAAATCTAAATATAAGGTCTTTACTACCAAAAGCAGTCCCAGAAGGCTCTCTTCATTTGACAGAGGAACGTTGTGCCTATTTTACTTTTGAAACCTCTGTTTATTGTGAATGAAGCAGCTGTGAAACTAGTGTAAAAGTCAAATTCGACCCTGTGTGCTTGAGACTGGTGCGGCAGTGCTGAAAAAAGCACTAGCAATTGGAGGAGTGTGCGTAAAAAGCTGCTCATCTCCTGGATATGAATAGATGCTCTTGGCTAAATTTGAATAGTCTCTGGTTTGGAGGACATCTGGAGAGGGGACAAAGGAGGGGGCTTCAGATGTCAGTCAACTTGGTTGCTAGCCTTCTCTTGGTAACAGAGCAGCTTTTGTTTGTGTTCTGCCAGAAAGTGTTTCATTTCAGCTTTTAGCTAAAGAAGCTTTCATGCCCTCAGTGGGTATTTCTCCATCTCCTCAGTGGCTGCTGAGCAGGGTAAAACTCAGAAGCTTGCAAGATCTCCCTTTGGCCAATTAAGAGGCCAAGAGTGGCTAGAAAAAGACTGAATATATCTGGTTAAAGAACAGATGGGAGGATTTCTGACCATATGGGTAAGAAGCCCTTGTTGTATTGAAGATTTCCATGTAGAAGATGCAAAGAAAAATGCTAGACTCCCGCAAGCTGGTGTAGGAAATACTGTTGCAACAGTGTAGCAAAGTTGAATGCAAGCTCTTACAGGAGAGGAAGATGTGTTTATTTCCAAAAATGAAAGCAAAACTAACTTTACTTGTTCAGATTCATGCTTTTATAAGGAAAAACTCTCGAAGCACTGAGATGCATGTGTCTGGCAGTCCAGCCCCAAAACACACGTACTGGTGGTCCCCAGGCAGTCCTTCCAGGACTCCTTGGGTGAGACGTAGGGCAAAGGATGCCATCTTACAAGCCTGCCTCTCCTGGGTTTTTAGGTTGGTTTGTATGCTGCCTTTGTATATGTTTTTTTGTGCCCTTTATGAGCTGGCTGTGAGCAGTCTCTCCATCCCACCCCAGTAAATTATCAGGGTTTGCACACTCTCCCTTTGTCTCCTGTCCTGAGTGTCCTGAGAAGCTGCACACAGATGTATGGTGGGGTCTTTGTGACCTGGTAATGTAGGTGCCATTCTTATTGCTCTTCTGCAGTTTGCTCCTTTTACTGGTTCCACACCCAGACCTTTTCCCCCTTCACCACGCACACCAATCTTGACTTTTCTGTTACAGATCTCTAGAGCAGATTCTGGTGTGCCCTGGGAACGCTCTACGTTGGAGTGGACCGGCACGATGAGTACTTTTCAACTGCGTTCAGAACTGCATTTAGAGCTAAATTAGTGCCTGCTCTCAAATGCAGGGAAAGAATGTGTGCATGTAATTCTCAAACTGCAAACACCTGAGTTTCATTTCTGTACTTTGTACATCAAACTTCACCAGGAGCTTAACGTTTTTCCTTTCTGTATGCCAAGCAGCACTGTAATCTCAGAAGAGCTGAGGATATCATTGTGTTAACCCATGCCTACTGCCAAAAAGGATCTGAAGTCTTTATGTTCCCCCACAAATTAAGCTATTCTGAGCAGCTCATACAGTACCAGTTTCACAGAGCAGTCCTCGGGCATTCGACACAATGCAAAATATAGGAATGCTGCTGTTTTCTTAAGAAAACACAGCTGGAGGTGGGACTCTCGCACAACAACTTAAAGCTTAGATGCCACAACTTAAAGCCACTTCAAGATGTGGCTTCTGTCTTTGGCATAAAGAAATTCAAACTCATTCTCTCACTTTCTAAAAGCTTGCTTGGCTTTGCCAGTGGGGAATGGTGTTGTCGTACTGAGACACTTCTACATGGCAGAAAAATTGAATGCAATGCATATGAGATAGAAAGGAGGCATTTTGCTGATCTATGTAAGTGATTAACTTGCTGTATGACAGAAGCGTCAGTTCAGTGGGAATAAGGGTGCTGGATTCTAAGACTTCCCTTCAGAGAACTACTGTACAGTGATATCTAAGAGTGGTACCTGTTAATTGATACATTCATTTCTTTATTTCCTTTTTTTATCCTTCATAGTTCCTACCTTTAATTATCTTTTAATAACCGCATTTTAAAGTATCCTGAGATTCATCCATCGTTTGTAATCTTAGGGAATTTTAAATGTTTTTCTCTCTTTAGAACTCTTGAGATAAGAGGTTCACAACAGGCATAAGTTCAGTAGGGAATCTCCTCTTTCTTTTAAAGATTTCCACATATTATGTGGGTATCCTGAAAAAATAAAGACTATTTTTATGATAACACACCTGTTACCCTGAGGGTGTTGACTGAGAAAGCCAACACACTGGTTTTCTTAACATTACTCATAAATAAAGTCCTTACTATCACTACTGCTGCCTCAGAAAGAAACGGAGAAAGATGTGTTTTTATGAGCCTTCCCTGTGGAAACTGAAAATGTGTAATTCTGTCCATAAGGGGACAACTAGCCAAAATACTTGTCATTGACCACTATTCTCTACAACAAAATGAGGTACAACATAGACCAGGAAAGCTTCCAGTTTTGCTGTGTAAAAGCTTGTGGTTTTATGTGTATGCATAACTTTAACATGATATAAAATTATGATCTTGAGTCTCTGCAATCAGTTGTTGAATTTAACTAATTTTTTTCCTCTTTAAACACAGGTATGAAAACTTACTTTATCCTTTTTGTGCTAAGTCTTTTCAGTGACAGGATTGTTCAGTACATTTGTGCAGTCTCAGACTTTTTACACCAATTCCTTTCTTTTCAAAGCAGGTATTTTAATAATTTAGATAGCAGCTGCCCAACTAAGAAATTTCTTTTCAGCTAGTAGCATAAATTTTGTTAAATGAAATTCAGGTGATGATGCAGCTCATGAGGAATCTGGTTTAGCTGAATCTGTGAGGCTGTTCCTAGATTGTATAGTTGCAAAGTTATGTTAACTGCAAACTTCAGTGCTGCTGGCTCTCACTAGAAAATTTGTCGTACTTTATTGTGTATTTATAATAATCTTCTATGGAATGTTAAGTACCTTGCCTTGTATGTATGTACAGTGCCTTTTTGATTGAAATGGCTCATGGACTCTCTGGAATACAGAAAGTATTAGAGGATGCTATTTGTACATTTGAATTTTTGGGAAAATAGTGTGCTCTTATACTAATATGCAAATAATGAAATAGTATGGTTCAGTATAACTTCATTGATTTAGCTGAGCCATGACAATTAAAAGGAAGTGTCAGCTGGGTTCAGCACATCAGTTAAACGCAGTTAACTAAGGTGTTGCACAGCAGTGGACGTTTCTCCTTAGCTGCCTCATTCCTTCTTCTGAGTAACCCTTGATTATTTGAAGGAAAAAAAAGATTAAATGCCACATAGCGGAGCTATGCACCACTGCAGAATTGCACACTGTGCCATTTTTATAAGGTCGGTATGAGGCAGCTTTTCTCCTGCAAGTTCACAGCTTGGTAACTTTTACCAGATAACTGAGTAGGAGTACCTATCAATTATAATAATCTAAGGAAAAAGGGTGGAGGGAATTGGAGGGTGGGTAAGGACTCTGTAGTTTCATATCTTTGCACTGGTGGTAGGAGTACAAGTGTGTGTGTGTGTATGTAAATGTATACACATATATACTGTAGTCTTTATAGAATTTTATACAAGACTTTGTCTGAAAACACACTGAATACACACCAAGGGACAAGATCAAAATATTCTCTCTGCATGTCTGTCCTCTAGGTTGTGCTGATTCCACTTCTACTCTGGCACGCTACAGCCTGCAGGAAGGGGTCTGTCTGAGGCTTGCACCACTGGTGCTTTCCTCTGGACCTGTCCAGCTAGGGAGGAGGAGCAGGAGCAGATCAGTTTACTTGTATACAGATTTCTGTGGAGGTTATGATGGCAGAATGGATTGTGTGGGTCTGTCCTTGCTCTCACCCCCACTGGTTATCCCCAGTACTTGAAGCAAAGATTCAAAGACGTCCAGAGGCAATGGTGGGGTCCAGACAAAAGATTCCATAGATGAGTATTTCTTTCCTCTATGCTTCACACCTGGAGATTCACTGACTTCTTATCTTCTTTGTCTCCAAGGATGCTGGAGATGGCACATTCTCATTTCAATGTGATTTGATTAATTTTCTAGTGATTAAATTGTGTTTGAAGCTTTACATCTGTAATTGTACTTGGCTGCAGCTTGGAGTTTTTTTGCTTTTGTTTTCCTTTTTTTTCCTCTCTTGCTATGCAGCTGTTGTTGAACATTGGTTCTTTTAGATACTGCTAATGTTTTGGTAGACATAGGGACATAGAGAAAATATTCATACACTAGTCTTTTGGAAGACAGTGGAAGTAATCGTGAGAAAAGCCAACAAAATTTGACCCTTCTGAAGTGATGGTATTATACTGATATTTTGTGTTTGTTGCAAAAGGATGATCACTAAAATGAATTCTGCCTGCCCTAAAGCTGGGGATGAAAAGTGAGAAAGCTGTGTGTGCTGCACTTGTCTTAAATGTTTCATAAAGCTGGGAACTATAAAGAACGCAGTTTCTTAGCGTCTGGGTAAGTCTTTTTGTGCTACTGCAGAAAAGCGAACATCAGGGCGGCCAGATAACAGAGTGTCAGTAACCCATTTTTGTGCTAGGTTTCAACTTTAAATTAACCATTAAAAATGATAAAATAAAATATGCAAAACACTTTACAAATATTGGAGAAGGATGGTTTTTTATTTCCTGCACTTGTAATCTGTAATCAGCTATAAAATTGATGTGCATGGCTACCAATCCATTCCAGATGGGCATTCCTCAGTCTGTTACTGATTCCACCGATTGCTGAAAAACAGCCCTTAAATATTCCTAAAGTGAAGGTTTATTGCCATCATAGGAATGGGTTATTCCTTCTGCACGTCTGGTAGTCCTGTCTTGTCTTAGAAATTGAAACCTACACATCCTTAACATTAAACTGTCCTTAGTTTTCCTGCTTGCTAAGGGACTTAGACTAGTCCTGCATGTGGAGAATAGCTCTGCGTAACATCTGTGCACTACCAGCTTAATGAATCTACCCTACCAGCGTAGGGTTTCTTTTTAAATTTGTTCTGCTAAAATGGCTGGCTTTACTGGTTAAGAGAAGTGGGGCACTGATGATTGAATCATATTTATATTTCAGTAAAATGCTGGTGATGGACACTGAGGAATAGAAGAGATAGTCCATGTCCCTGAGTTTGGTGACAAGAAATATCATGTTTTATTTGTATTTATATGAGAAGATCAGTACAGTTTCAACTAAGGCAAATTAAAAGCAAGGTAACAATTCTGCTTTCTGTCAGTTAAGAATCCCAACAGCTTTTAAGTTTTCCATAAAGGGCAGTTTTCTTACTAATTTCCCTGTATGCCTCTAACAAATAGCTCTATCTTGACTGATTTAGAAATAGTTTGGCTGAAAATGCCTCTTCTTCAGGTATACAGAAAATATATTTTTCTTTTGTTTACTAAATAAAAACCTCTAATCATTATTCAAATGCTGGTCACATTTTAGTATCATGGAAGTGAGATTGGATTCATAATGAAACACATCTTTATGGTGTTTCTTTCAAGTGATATATTAGAACAACTTGGTAATTTAAACTTTATTTTTTGGATGTGTGGCAAGTTGACTGTGGTTACCATAGTCCAGAGCTGTATATTTGGTTTTACATTACTATTATGTTATAGAAATCCGAGACACTAACTTCTTAGCTATGTTTTGTTTGGCAGGAAACATGATTTCATTAAAGATTGAAATTCTCTCACAAAGATTTTAAAGGCTGGAACTTAGTACATGTTCCATATGTGACTAAGGACACCTTTGTCCTTGGACTATCTAAGGAAGGATTTGTCACTAAAGAGCAAGTGTAGCCTGAAACGCTCGTGGCTGTTCTCCCTCAAGCCTTGGTGCAGTGTGCAATGCGAGATGAGCAAGTCTTTCTAAGGTGCCATTTCACAAAGCAGGGATTCAAGTGCTTGCTTTGCTGTGCCTGGATTTATAGCACTGTTAGGGTGCTTATTTACTTTCAGTGGGATGTACTTAGTACCAGATCTAGCCTCTGCACTTCAGTTCCCAGCTGCAAATGCATTGCTTATCAAGGAGGGAGAAGAGCGTGGGAAGATGCACAAGTGTGCAGGAGGCTTGGATGCTCTAGTGGTGAAAACTGTATCTGCACAGAAGCAATAATAGTGTCTTTCTCATGACACTGTTTCAGTGAGCTGAGACCTACCTTCCAAGAACATAAGAATAAAGTCTATCTGAAGTAGTATGTACTACTAACTAGAGCTTAGTAGCAAATGGTCTGGGCGAAAATTGTACGAGATGGTCAAATCTAATGTGGTAGTTCTCCCACGATACTTGTCCAACTTCTAGCTATCAGTGTTTCAGAGATTTTTGAGGTGGTTGTAGGGTAGGGGGAAAATTATATTGAAGGGGGAAGAGAGAACAGTGCAGAAAAAAATAAAGACACAGAGGAAACAGAAGATAAAAGTCGTAACTTGTAGAATCATTTACAGGACGAACTGGAAAAGGGCTAGTGAAAGATAGGCTAGGATTTGGGGAGGACCTTCATGTGTAAGGAAAGAGAAGGGAGAACGAGCACAAAGGAGTAGGTAAATTCACAAATGCTGGTTGTATAATGCAAGCAATATAAAAACATGAAATTTTAAAAGTGATGAAAAATTGTGGAGCAGGGTAACATCTTGAAAAAAGTCAGCGGGAAAGCTGCAAGATCTAGGAATTATTCTTTCTTCTTCAGACTATTAATTAATTGAAAGTGCTGGAAGATGGTATAGATAAAATCGGTAAGTGTGTAAAATGACCCATTTGACTGAGACAATGTGGCGTTACCATCTTATAGGTTCTGCAAGGCTGTTAAGGGTATTCTTATCACGATAAGAGCTGGAGACAGACTATGCTGAAAGCTGAATGTGTAGGCTGATAACCTTATTAAATAACTTCTACCAGGAATAGTCCTATGGAAGTCAACAGAGATAATTGTGGAGCGAGGCTCTATTCTGTGTGAGTAAGGGTAATGCAGTCTGACTTATTAATCTGAAAAAACTTCTGGTGACAGGAAGAGAACAGCCAAATCAATATGGAAGGGAAGATTATTCCCCAGCAAATTCAGTTATCACTGGTGATGAAGTAGCTAATCTAGATAGTTACTGTGAACATGACAACTGTGGTAAGAAATGACTGAATATTCACTGAACTGTTGTTTATACTGAGGAATCATGTTTTACAAAGATAGAAATCTCCTTGCTATAAACCCTGCAGATCTGTTCCCTCACCTGAATAAGGGTGCATGCGTGCAAGGATAGGACTGAGCACTGCACCTAAGAACATGTAGTAGTGACTATTTGCTTGCCTCAGCAGGCTGAGGATGGCTACACCATAGTACAGACATCACCTTACCTTGGCCTGGACCTCACCTCCCAGGGGACCACCAGCAAGGGACCAAGCTGCTGGTCATGGGAGGGACACTTTGCTACCGAGTGAGAGAGGCATGGAACGTGGCATGCTGTCGTGGGCACCGTGCACACGGCCGGGAGAAGCCGGTGGGAATCAGAGCAGGTGCCAAGGGCTGTCTGCAGTTTCGGGCATTCAGCCAGCTCTGTGTTGGCCCATTTCCTTTTGGGCAATGCATATTCCCAGATAACCACGATTGTTTTTGGCAGAAATGGGCCAGCGACTAATAAGGGTGGTTCATTCTTGCTGAGAGACGTCAAATGGTGAGGAATTTTGCAAGGAAGGGCATTCATGGAGGAGGTCCATCCCCAGGCCGAGTCTGATATGCTGAGCGTTTCCATCCAAGAGATCCCCACATCAGGGAGCAGGAAGAGCTGCCATTGGTTCTCCTGTGCACAGAGTGAGTACATTTAATGTCAAGCAATCTGCAAAGACACATCTCCCTGCTTTGCCACCCTGATGGGACATGTATCAGCCAGCCTGTCATGGGCATCTGTTCAGGGGCTCTGTTTGTAGGGACACAGATGTGTCAGTATGTTAGTGTTTGGGAAATATAGACTAATAAATTCTGATACATTTTAATAAATTCAATTTTAATAAATTTTTATGTGCTTATGAGCTTGAGAGCACCAAAGGTAAAGTTCCATGGGAACAAATACACCTACTGAAGACCTGATAGAAGCATCAGTGTCTGAATCTGATCTGACCTTTTTTTTAAGATGGAAAGGAAAGCATTTCAGAACACGTATGATGCAACATTTAAAAAAAAAAAACAAAAAAAAACAAAAAACCCAAACCAAACTATTTTGATAAATAGAGATGGCAATGATTATTATTTTTGTGTTAAACAATGGCCATTTCCCATTCCCACACTTTTTTTTTTTTCTTTCAGATGCAAAAGGTACTGACATGATAGAGCTGGGATTTTTAAATGAACAGCACAGAACAATTAAAATTAGATGCTTGTAGTGATGGAAAATTACCATTTTCATTGATGTTGAGGTGAAGTAGACTGCAGAGCTATTTCACAGGAGGTCTTTTGAGTACCATCACATTGTTTATCCTCCACAATTTGGCATGTATTTTTGCTAACTCATTAGTTTGAAAGAAGTACTTGATGAGTCCCAAAATTTCAAAGGTAAAACAGAAGATAATAACTGAAGAAAGATCCTTTTTGTTTTTCTTCGTAGTATAAAGTGAAGGTGGGAGCAATTGCAGGGCTGGAAAGGCGGTACTGTTCCTAGCTTGGTTTCCTACAAAGACAGGGTACAAATGATCACTTGTCTGAGTGTGTGCCTATAGCCTCCTATGTTCTTCCTGATTTTACCCACTTTCAGACAGGCTATTCTGCCTTTTTTTAACCTAGGGAAATTTCAGTTACCTGGCTTTCAATAGCAACCTTTCAAAAAGCTTCTTTGGACGTGAGCTACAGCACTGAGATTGGAACAATTGACCAGGGGCAGGTAAAGGGACAGAAACCTTTTAACCTGGCACTGTTGACAGGGAAAAATGTATTGTCATTGGGAATATATCCAAGGGATATATCAGGGATACATCAGGGTACATCAGGGATAGGTTCAATAAGGACCATAGATCAGTCCAGTCCGGTGGGTGAATATATATGACTGTGTAGTCATATACATCTGCACAGTCATATATATTTACCCACTGGACTGGACTGATCTACATATATATGTACGTATATAAGTATATAAAATAAATGTATGTATTAAAAAAAATTAATTGTTGAGCAAACATCCAGAAGCTAACTCATTTACTTTCTTTAAACTGTACAAATCTACTCTGTCTGATAGTTCCACTGAGCCTTTAGAAAGTGGTTGAGAAGGCAAAAAGGGAGGGAAAAATCTTTCATGACAGCTGATGTTAGGGATTTTTTCCTTAACTTCTAATTGTATGTGTAACAACCGGAAGATTCAGTCTGAAAATATTTACTAGATGCTTCTGAGATCCCTCAGTTCAACTTTAAACTATCCAATAATATTCCCAGTTCAGCTGCTTGCAGCCAAAAATATTTTTTTTTTAATTTCTTCTCAGGAAAAAGAGAAAAACCTTTTTTTCCCCTCCCCTTGTATTTTCATAATTTAGAGACTTGTACCTTAACCAGAGTGCAGTAACTCAAATTAAGTCATCATGAAAAAAGCCACTCCTTTAGAATATTTTACACTAAATGTGTAATTAAAGGAGTCTTTCCTTGACTTGAGAATCCAGCTGGAAGATTATTCTCTTCCCCCAAATCCTCATATGCCAGCTACTGGTCTTCTCAATCAAGTAAAAGTATAATTGCTTTAATGCCCTAGGTGTCTCTTCTGCATAGCATTGAGCAAAGAAGCAACACTGCATTTCCTGATTAAGGATGGATTTATTAGCTTCCCCTTGGCCTATATATACACCAAGGAAGACAGGTTTTAGCTGTTTAACTCTGATTCCTTTGCTCAGTCAGAGTGAACAACATGGTTACTTCAAAATTACAGGGACATGTTAGATTGGTGGGGGAGCAGGGGCGCAATATTTCAGGGTGTGTTGATGTGTTTAATATTGTATTTTTGAAACTGAAACAAAACATTTTGACATCTCAGAAACCTGACAGTGATCCCCAGACAGAATTCTTTGATTTTTTTTCTTAAAAAAACATTGCTCTGAATCAGAACAAAAACATTTGATTTTGTTTTGCTTTGCAAGATTTCTCATGAACTGACAGTTTACAGCTGAGCTCTATCACACGCAGATCTAAGTGCATGGTTCTCTTATGCTTTATGTAAGTCTTGCAAGTTACTGTTTGGATCAAAATCTGGCTTTAGATTAATAGCCTGTGTTTTACTTTCTTCATATAAACTTAGACATGAAGTATACAGTGAAACTCATCTCAGTATGTTGTGTGAGAAAAAATGTTACTCTGCTTTGTATTTCACTGTATACTAAGCCCAGTTTTAAATGTTATTAATACATCTCTGCTCCCATAAAATTCAAAGATAGTATTGTTAGAAAACCAGATGTCAAAATACTCCTGATTGTAGGATTTATCTGTTTACCATGCATCTTCTCTGAGTCAGTTTCTTCTGAGAAATGCAAAGGATAGGTCTTTCACCTGTATACTGTGTTCATTTTCATCTGTTTTTAGAAAGCCTTTCTCCTCCTAACTAAACTTTTTGTGTAGCACAACATTTTACATTTTAGCTGGTTTTGAGGGGCAGCTCTACTTTGAAATAGCTATCTACTGAAAAATACTTAAATCTGCTGAAAGATGTGAACCTGCTGAAACCAATCTGAAAAGGACTTTTTTAAGTCTCAGGAGCTTAGCTGGGTTGCCAAGAGGCTTTGTGCTTGTAGAAGGGGAACGCTCTGTGCCTAGGTGCTCACATGGAGAAAACTGTCTGTGTTTTGTTTTACTGTTGTAGCTGCTTCATCTGAAAATTGTGACAGAGGCTGCTGTGATCATCAGCACTACTGGTGATGGGCCTGCAGACCAGAATAAACTCATTGTAATAAACTCTTATTAATGAAAGCAATCTATATTTTTCAGGTAATACTTTTCACATGAAACAAACCCGGTGAAAGCAGTGACTTGATGCAGGTGGGCTTCACTGGATCAGTAAAAAATATTTACTGAAATATTTTTTTATCGTAAGTATTAACAGGATCCAGCTTTTTTTCTTCATTAGGTGCTTGCAACAGCTTTGCGGTGTCAGGAGAAAATAAGATCTTTTTCATTACATTTACAAGAAAGTATCTGAAGCTTTTGGTTGAGAAGGTACCTAATGACTGCTCAAGTTCAGGGGTGAACAGTCCTCTGACTGAACAAAAGTGTGAGTGAAAAAAGGTTTTAAACTTCATTTAATTAACTCTAGGCACTAGGGACTTTAGAAGGAGACTGAAGGTGTACTTTCATGATAACCTAGTTACATTGTATGTGCTTTAAACAGCTCTGCCTTCAGGAGGTCTTAAAAAACAATCATCCAGTTTTAGTAAGGGATCAAATGCAACAGCATGGCTTCAGAGAAGGAGAAGGCAGATTGTGAAGTCCTTGCTCAAACAAAACACTCAGTGGTTTCAGTCTGAGCTTTCTGTCAGTAAAGATGTGTCCCCACATGCTGAAACTCGGTATCTCAGCTTTGCTTAAAAGACGTGCTTTAAACCAAACCAGCTAGGAAAGAGAACAGTGGTGATTCAGGATGGTCAACAGAAAGCCTGCTAATTACCAGCACTGGGGAAAGAACTCTGCCAGATATTGTTTCTCTTAAAAGGAGTGTTTTGTTTTCTCCAGTTTGATGATACAATTTTTATGAAAGGTCATTTTCATTAACCCTAGATGTGCACCACCCTGCCTCACTGCCCATAGGCATGCTGTTATTTACAATTTTCCTTCATCCTGTGTAAAATTAAACAACAGTGAATATGAAGTTAATGTATGTTAAGTGCCTCAGGCACACTCCAATTAAGTATTAACATAGGTTGGATCACTTCCAAAACATTTAGGGAATACCACTTTCAGTCATTTTCATTTTAAATTAATAGCAAGAGTTTCTTTAAAAAGTAATGTACTCTCAACTGAGGGACTAATCAAGGAACTTCAGGACACATGTATAGCAAGCATTTGAATGAAAAAAAAAAATGGGTTATGTTCCAATCCGCAAACACTGTACTTGGTATCTGCACGTGTCTCTGCAAAGGTGAAGAGAGGACTTTATATGCACTGTCTGTATCATGGCCTGATTTTGTGAAACACTGAACGTGTGAAAAACAGAAGGGTTTTAAGAAGTCTTGGCACTCTCATTTGGTGCTTCTGGACCATAGATATTGAGGATGTATTGATAGCAGGCACAGAAGGGATCAAGGGAAGGTATTTAACAGAGGTTGGAGATGAGGTGGAGGAAATCTTGAAATAAATGTTATTTATTTCAAGGAGGAAGAATTATTTCTCAGGTTACGGAAGACGTGTTAAAAGCAGTGATGTTAATACTCTGTTAAAAAAATCTGTGAGGAAGACAATGAATAAGCGTACCAGTGGCTCTGGTGTATTGTGTTATCATGTGTATACGTTATGAATGCAGTGTGAATGCGCTGCACTGCCCAAATTAGATGCTCAAAGGCTAAAACTATCTGTTGTGTGCAGGGCTTTGCAAGACCCACACTTTAATTAAAACTCACTTTTGTTTCAAATTGAGATCTTAAGCGCTGCATAAGCATTTGGCAGACCGTGTTTATGAAGGTGAAAACAGTCAATCAAAAAGTAAGAGTATGATCTTCCAAAGTGTCTAAATGCCTTTCACCCTCACTGCCAACAGGATAACAAGTTTCTTACCTTCTTTTGAAAATCTTGCTCAGAGATTCTGCTACTCACAATCATGTCTTCTGAAGATAAATGGGAAAAGTCAAGGGAAAAGTACTGCTAAAAAGCCAGAGAACAAAATACAGAATCAGCTATAATGTAGAACCAAACTATAAGCACAAACATGATTTTTTTTAATGCTTTTTCCAATTTGTGAGCAGCACCTAACTGGTTACTTTATTCTTAGTCATAGCTGTGCATGACTAATTCTATGCTAGACTAGCTACGTAGAGTCAATGGACTATATCAGGGTTTGTGTTCAGTAAAGATTAATGTATCATTGCTAACGAGGAGTACTCAGATGACATGTTCTGTTGAAAGCTGTAAACATTTGCAAGATCAAGTGTGAAAATTTAACACTGCATCCAAAACATTGTGGAGTTCTGTAGAATCCGTTTTGTTGTCTTTAGCTCTAGTATTTAATTGTAAAAATATTTTATAATATTTTAAAATATTTAAAAATATTTTATAATATTTTTAGCAAGACTTCCATGACACAAGAAGTTGCATCTAGAAGAGCTAAATACCTATCAGATTAAAATCCCTGACTACCTGATTGAGAATGTTTTCCATAGATATATTAAACCTCTGTAAGATTTTAATGGCTTGTATACTACTGAGCCTTCTCTACCATTAAGGGTTCACACTAAGCTTTGCTGCCTTCCTCAATGCATGTTGCTCAGAATGTTGAATTTAATGATGGGTTGATTTTTGAACACTTAGTCTATAACCAAATTTATTTGAATCAATGTTTTTTCATGTGGTAAAAATTAAAGTCTAACACACATTTAATTTTAAAAAGCTTAATTTTCAGTACTGTTATCCTATTTATGGTTAAAAGTTCAGTAAGTTGAAACATCAACATCATGATCACTTGGGGAGTGTTTTATTTTGATAACACACTGAATTTTTGAAACAAGCAATGTCACTGAACGTGGCTAATTACTGCCATTATCCAGTAGTTAGGCTGTCATGATACAGGGGAAGAAAAGCAAATAGTACAACTCGCAGTTAACAACCAGTATTTATACTGTTACTATACCAAAACCAAATTTTTGTTTAATTATGTATCATAAATAAGGCATTAATTAATAATGTAGTTCATAATACCACCAATAGATTCTTTTTAAAGTTACAGCACTCAGCAAACATAGATGGGCAACCACCACGTAAACTTTTTTCATTCCTTTCTCTTCTTGATTCAAAGGATTTTCTCTTCTTGATTCAAAGTATTTCCTCTTCAGGTAGAGTGAGAAAAGCAGTATGTATTACCCTGCTGAGAATACCAGTAAATACGATAAATGCAATGGAGATTTGCGGCATGGATTATCATTTGCTGTTATGTGGACTGACGCAGCAACACTCCTCATAGATTATATCCTGCTTTTTATAACTCATCATTACCAAAAATGGATAAGGGGAAGTAAGAGTTTATGTAATTTGTCCCACTGAAAATCCCATTCATAAAGATCTTAAGATTGAACTCATCTTTATAAGCATCTGAACTCTGTGTGCAAATAGCTTTTAAATATATGGAATATAGTTTTCAATGTTTTGAGTTTCATTTGCTGATGTTGGAAGATATGGTCAGCTTGTTTCTTTCTGCACACCAGTGTGTGTGCCTTCATTTCTCTATCAAAATATATGCTTTCTTAAAAACTTGTTGCTACTTAACCATGTTCCTGCAGCACTTGAGCACAAGGCACTTGAACATGAAACAAGCACTGTGCTACAGATTATGGGGATCTGTGGCTTGTAATTTAGCTGGCCAAAACAGAAGTCTAGCTCATCCATACTAGTCTTCCGATTACTGACGAGTACCATAAGAAATGCATACTTGTCTTATTCTGTGAGGCTCACGTTTACATGGTGTTTAGAATACCCTAAAATACAATTACACCTGTGTATGCAAAAAGTCAAGTGGTGGAATTAGGGTGGGCATAGTTTTTTAAAAGTGTGATTGAAGATCTCCCTTTGTATTTCAGTCATGCTTAGAACCACACACCTTTTTTTTAGTGAGGTCATGCTCTGCTGTGTGCATGACTCAGGACCAATTCATGTTATATATTAATGCCTTAGGTTAGATTGATTTTAAATTGTTGTGCAAAGGCAGAGAAAAACAGGTACTAAGAGAAGAAAAAAAGGATAAAAAAGAAAAAAACATCGAGAAAACATATACTAAGGATATTTGAATATATTCAGTTGATGTTAAAAGTGCAGAGATGTGAAACCAGTGAGTAGGCTGGCCCTAGTAGCGCTGGTTGCATCACATTTATGTATTTGTCACGGAAATAACGGCAGTGCAATTTAGATGATGTCAGCACAGGAGCAGACTATTCCTATAGCTATAGGAGAGATCGCAAAGCAGTAGCGCAACAGCCTCTGCTGATGTGAGCTCTGCCCAAACAGGGCAGTCTGGGTACTTGTAGGGTAAACAGCCTGTTCTTCACCAAACCTGCCAGATAAGCAGGAGGTGGTAAATAACAGCGATTTAAATCCTTCAGATAAGGAAGCTCCAGACAGTACACCCTTTTACAAATAATCCACTCCTTTGTTAATTAAACGGTGCTGACTGGCAAGGTCATTAGCTGCAAATGTTTCTTAACTAATGAGGACTGCGAAGGCCTATGAGACATTAACTATTTTGCTTCCATATTTCCCCCTTTCAGACTTACAATCTAACACCATTTTTCTCTTAAATATCTAGAGTACAGTAGAAGGGCTGCCGGTGCCCTGCTTGTGACTCCTGGGAGCCCAGGATCAATCACTGTGTGGGCTGTGCTGCCTCATAATCCACTCTTGCCTCTAGGTTTTATAATCCTGTATGGTCATTAGTCCAAGCACTTATTTCCTTCTCTTCTTCCACATTCCCCAAAACATTCACATCATTATTCTGGCCTCTTCTTGAGCCATGCCTCCTTCCATCCTCTCACACACCAATTTGCCACAATGTAAGATCAATTGAACCAATACATACACAACCACCAAAGCTAATAATCCCAACAAATTATACTTTAGTGCTGTTTTAGGAAGTTTTTCCTAACCATCCTTCCATGTCTGGGACCCATCCCCACCAGTCAAAGAAGTTTTTCTCCAGATATTTCATGTAGCATCTGAAATTTATCTTGATTTATATGTACATTTATTTCTATTCTCTGCTCTTGCTCTGCATATGTACAAGAAGTGCTGTTAACTAATATACATATACCTCCTTAAGCAATGAGCACATAATCTAATACCATTCTGTTTTGCAGGGCTACCTGTGATGCTTGTTTTACCTCTAACTGTAAGGCTGAAACAGCATTACCCATCTCTTCTACTGCAGCAGAATTTTTACGATAGCTCTCTCTAATTCTGATTCTCCTAGCCAGGGGAGGAATGTTTATGCAAACGAGTGGAAGCCAGTTTGTCAAACAAGAAGTGAATTTTGCAGTGTTTTGTATTTTGTTCGGTACCTTGGGGTAAGTTGTGCCCATCATTCCTGAACAGGTCTGGATGTATTTAGATACCAGGAAAAAAACATCCTAATGGACAACTGCCAGTCTAATTAACAGGCAGTATTTTATAGGCACTAGAGCCACATACCCAGCATAATCATTCATTCTCTAAGGTGTTATCATGTAACAATTCTTACAGGTTAGTGTACAACCAGTAATATAAACCCAAATGCAAAAATATCCCAGAGCAAACTGAGCTACAATTTCCAGAAACAATTTACAGCTTCAGGTGATAACAATAAAGTCATCAAAGCCTATTTGCAGGGTTGTAGTTTGCACTTCTGTTGACATTTGGTCGAAGGAAGTTCATCCGGATCGTCCACCTGTGCTGTGACAGGTGAGACACTCTGCCTTGTGTCCGACGGTGGTGTGACCCTTTCACACTGGGCAGCACGGATCCAGTTGGGCAGGCCCCCTTGCACTTCACCACAGTATTGGTAATTACCAGTACCTGATAAGGTCCCTTCCAGTGCATCCGAAGGGCGTGTTTTCACTGGTGTACCTTAATGGAGACCCAGTCTCCTTGTTTCGAGGAGTGACAGACTTCAGTGCAGCTGAGGCTTCTTTCAGCTGTTTATGGAAAGTCCTTACACATTTCATTAATGCCCGACAGTGTTTTAGAAGAGCACCATCTGTCAGTTGTAAACTGGCCTGTACGGGAGTTAAGGGTGCTGTGTAAGGCAGTCGCATGGGTCTACCCATTAAAATATCTCATGAGGTGACAGCCCGTGTTTTCTATTCACGGTGCTTCTTATGTACATTAATGGGAGAGGTAACACATCCAGGTATTTCAGGCCAGCCTATGCACAAACCTTTGCCATTTTGGTTTTCAAATTGGAGTTTTTCTTCTCTACAGCCCCACTGGATTGGGGGTGATGGGCACAATGACGCTTTGGTTCTGTTTGTAGGGCTACACAAGTGTTCTGCATTACTTGTCCAGTGAAATAGGTCCCCTATTGCTGTTAGGGGGATACTAAACCCAGGAATCTGTTCTCACAGCAACTTCTTTGCTACAGTTGTTGAATCCGCACATTTACAAGGACAGGCCTCTACCTGTCCTGAGAAGGTATCTAAAATGACAAGGACATACTCACAATCAGAGCATTTAGGCATCTGAATAAGGTCAACTTGCAAATTTACAAGTTGTCCCCACGGTTTAGGGTATGCAGCTATGCTCGTCTTCTGCTGCCCTATATCGTTTTGTTGAAAGGTGTCCTAACAATATGAAGATTCAAGAACGAGAACAATACTAACAAGCTTCAATCCTTTACACCAGTAATTTCTGACAAAATGAAAGCCTCCTCCTGGTCATTCACGCTATAGAATAAATTAAATACAAATGTGTATGAATTATACAATCCATAAATTTATGTGGACTATAAAAAGGAGGAAATCACATATTAAAGTACTTAAAGTTTCCCTTTCTGTTATTAGTTGTATCTGTAGATATACCAACATTTTAATGATGTAGTCATTAGCTCAGTGACTTCACTAAAGCATTCCATTGCTTTCATCCAATTCCAAAATAATGTTGAGAATAGACAAATAACTGAAAAATACACACACGACAAAAACTTGGAGCAAACCAATCCTGTCATATAGCTGCAATCATTCCCCCTTTGTTGGTGTGGGTCAACTGAATGGGCCACACAAGCAAGGGCAGGTATATCTGTTTTTCTTCTTGCTGTAGTCCCAAAGCTATTTTGCCAGTAGTTTGCAGGGAGCTGAAAATCACTCCTTCCAGGTTCACTGCAGGGTCTTTCCTGCCTTCTGGGTAGCTGTAGTACAATTAGTGTGAAATGATCCAGTGAACTGGAACTCTGGCTTGAAACCAGAGTGGGAGAGAAGTTTTTCGAACATAAGAGAGTCTCCCCACCTCGTCTTTACTATCTTCTCAAGAATATCTACTAGGGAGAAATCCCTGGGCACATCACAGTAGCTGTATGGGGTTAGGGGGATGCCTTTGTTTCAGTTGACTGACCCGACCTTCTTCATCCTTAAATACCTGATCTCAATCAGTGGTAGTCGAATAGTTAATTTAAAGCATATTCAGTATGAACTGTAACATTTAAGGCAAAGTTCCTGCTGCTTTGGTGAATAAGCCTGGTGTGTCTGGCTCCTTGGAGGGGGGAAAAGTCCGAACGTTATCTCACCACCTTTCCCTGTGCTGATTCCCCTTCACCAGCGAGTGCCTTTAGAGTGTAAATTCAAGCTGTGTGTGTGTAGGGGGGGGTGTCCTGCAGGACAGCACCGAACTGGCCCATCCCTGTGCCCAGATTGTTGTCATTCTACAGGGCAAAATCTTTTAAAGGATCTCTAAAAGGGCTCAAGCTCCTTAGGAGAGGAAAAAATATTGGAAAAAAATAATGTATCTCCTTGGATCAGGGAATTACGCAAACATCCTTGGACACAAGGACCTCCTGTGCCACTGACAATCATACTGGCTGACCCTGGTTTCTCCTGTCCAGCCACCTCGTGTTTAAAAGCAGGATGGTATGGGTTTGTCTAACAGGCTCCACAAGACAGTTCCATTTCCACTAGGCACGTTATTTGCGGAGTTAGGTGATGTTTGTTCCCCTCTAATTCACTGATTTCCTCTGTAATGCTCAGTTCTACTCGTCTCCATCAGGTTTAAATCTGTTTAAGCTGAGGCTCTTCCTTTGGAAATGAACATTTACCTTTTCTACCTGATTCTTTACAAATTTGAACACTCAACTTGTAGAGAGCTCAGCCTTAGCCTGATTCTCTCAAGTTTCCTCCTGTTCTGTAGCCAGTACCGTTATCGGTTTGATAGGTGGAAGTGGTCTGTTACTAACTGGAGGTCTAGTACCTACTCTGAGCTCTTTTCATCCCCCAAAGGACAAATCCCAGTTACTAGGCCTGCAGTTTGTGTAATGTACACTTCTTATTGTCTTTCTAATGTTTTGTAAACAGCCTTCCAATCCACTTGTTCCAATTAATGCAAGAATTTACTAGCACAGGTCCCATTTGGGTGCTCACGTAACGTTTTAGAAGTTTGGTAACAGATTTATCGCTACAGGCACATTAGCAAAGGTTCAGTCCCCACATCACATTAAGTTTATATACATGTAATCTCAGGAATACGCACAACTCGACCAGATCCTGCCAACGACGCCAGATGATAAGGGATGTCAGGAGCGCGGCCGCCTGCTCCAGCCCGGGACTGCCCCTGCCCGGGCTGCGGGATGCGGCTGGCCGCTTCCCAGCGTCGCGGTATTGCAGCGTAGCCCAGAGACACACGGAGAGGGGACACCGACACCGCCGGTCACAGACCGACACGGACAGGGCGCTGCCTTCAGCGACACCTACATATAGGACTCGCATGTAACATACACACAGACAGCCCTGTCCCCTTCCTCCTCTTCGGCTGCTGGAGGCAGAAGGTCACTAGTGCAGGCGCACACACATCCCTCGAAACCGGCACGGCCCCTCTGTCCTCTGGGGACCCCTGCCCGCATCCTGCCCGCCCCGACCCTCTTCACGGGCCCTTTATTCGCCGGCTGGCCCGGCCTGATGCACCGGACGCGGACTCACACCCGTCCCGCAGGCACTTCACGCTCCCAGTCATTCTCCACCTCAGCGGGTGCCAGTAAGATTTTGCCTTTTCAGGCAAAAGGAAAGCCACACTGTTTCGGCGGTTGCCGGGTGGGGTGTTTTTTTTGTTTGTTTGGCTCAGGGTTTTTTGTTTGGTTGGTTGGTTTTTTGTTGGGTGTTTGGGGGTCTTTGTTTTTAACTCCCCTTTAAGATGCTTTACTTGATCTTTTATTTTTTCCTGAGAGTCTCTCCAACTTCTGCTTTGGGATCCTGTTTTTCTTTTGGAGGCCTCATTATACAAATAAATGCATGCCACTGAAACTGGGGTACCTTAGGTCTTCTGGACTCCAAGGCACTTCCTAAGTGCACCATTTTATCTAAGTTAGGGTACCTTCTATAGGAAACTTACCTATCTGCAGGTTTCAGGAGAGCAATACATACACATAAAACATCCTGGAGTCCCTTTTGGCGTACCGGGACTTCTCCTGGTTGTCCGGTCCCCATTTTCACACATTTCAATGAAGAGTGTTACCGTAAACTGGCAGATGAAGAACTCTCTAAGACTCAATTTGGAGTTTTAGAAAGCAGGCATTCTTTATTGCGGCGCCGGGTGCAAGGTGGAATTTCCACAAATTAAGCACACCTATGGCTAGATCACCGTTACATTTCTACACAAAAATTATAAGGTAGTACACTCCCAGTTACAATGATTGGTTAATGATTTACATATAATATTGGTTATGTCATTCTCTTCTGTTACTACGCTTGTGCGGGGGAAGGGTCTTCACCTGGGCAAGGGTCTTCTTGACCTGTGGGTGTGTTTTTTAGTATTATAATGAAGACCATTCACTTGAGGACACCTTAAAAGTAGGTTTTGTTGCCAAGTTGGCCAACCAGATATCTACCTTGCCAGGTTGTCAAATAACTCATCCCATAAAGAATAGAGTCTAGGAGCTCTGGTTATGGTTTAGAGAGTCCAGAGAATAGAGAATAGGGACTTCAAGCAACACAGCCTCAAATAATAAGTAACACAGCAACCTATACATAACGCTACCATAAAGGCTAACTTATTAAAATCAAAATGTTCTTATAGCTGATTATTTCATAACCTAAAGATTCAGTAAAACTTAAGATCATCTTCAACAAGAGGACCCATGCCTGCTGGGTATTGGCTCTCGGTCTCTGCTGCTGAGGTGTCTCTCCAGCCCGGCAGACACCGGAGACTTCAGGGAAAAGAGACAAGACCCATGGGAGGGTCTTCCTGGTCACAACGTCTAGCCCAAGCCCACCGTGCCAGTCGAGGTCGGGCCGACAGCATCGGCACATGAGGGGTCTCGTACTGGAAGTTGGCAGTCGGGTTCCGGACCGACCTGTACTAAAGCTGGGGTGCAGCCGTCCCCGCACACCGCTGGAGCTGCAGACGATGCTCAGGTGAAGCTCCACGAGGGGTTTCAGGAGATGCCGTACCGCACTGAGGGGCAACAGGGGCTTTCGGCGGGAGCAGCCTGCCATCCTCCCCGGCCAAGCGGGACGTGCCTGTTCGAGTCACGGTGTTACCGTAAATCGGCAGATGAAGAACTCTCTAAGACTCAATTTTGGAGTTTTAGAAAGCAGGCATTGTTTATTACGGCGCCGGGTGCAAGGTGGAACTTCCACAAATCAAGCACACCTATGGCTAGATCACTGTTACATTTATACACAAAAATTATAAGGTAATACACTCCCAGTTACAATGATTGGTTAGTGATTTACATATAATTATAATATTGGTTATGTCATTCTCTTCTGTTACTACGCTTGTGCGGGGGAAGGGTCTTCACCTGGGCAAGGGTCTTCTTGACCTGTGGGTGTGTTTTTTAGTATTATAATGAAGGCAGTTCACTTCAGGACACCTTAAAAGTAGGTTTTGTTGTCAAGTTGGCCAGCTAAATATCTACCTTGCCAGGTTGTCAAATAATTCATCCCATATACAATAGATTCTAGGATCTCTGGTTGTGGTTTAGAGAGTTCAGAGAATAGAGAATAGGGACTTCAAGCAACACAGCCTCAAATAATAAGTAACACAGCAACCTATACATAACGCTACCATAAAGGCTAACTTATTAAAATCAAAATGTTCTTATAGCTGATTATTTCACAACCTAAAGATTCAATAAAACTTAAGATCATCTTCAACAACGGCACCTTCTTTCGCCCTGAAATACTGGCAATGCAGTTTAGATGAGGTCAGAGCAGGAGCAGTTTATAACTATATGAAAGACCACGGAGCAGAAGCCCGACAGCCTCTGCTGATGTGAACTCTGCCGAAATGGGGCAGTTATGGGGTTTACATACCTTTAGGGTGTACCACTTGTTCTTCACCAAACCCTATAAGATAAGCAGGAGGTGGCAGTACTGAAATCATTCCGACTGGGATGCTCCAGACACTACATCCTTTTACAAATAATCCATTCCTTTGTTAATTAAATGGTGCTAACTGGCAAGACCATTAGCTGCAAATGTATCTTAACTAGTGAGTCCTGCAAAGGCCTGTAAGACATTAACTATTTTGCTTCCACATATTCCTATTGCTGTTGAACAAGGAGAGGTAATCTTGCCAATATACAGGTTTTTGCCAATGTCTTATTTACAAAATAGTAAGTGACACAAATGCCAAAACTCAACTGATCTAAATCTTACAGTTCTGCTGAAGTAAGTGGAGCTGCATGGACTCACAAGGCAAACACATTTTCAACCACTTCATGTAATGTATGTTTTAAAAGCAGCTGCCTTTATGATTCTGTTTTCAGAAGTAGAAATCAAAGTGTCATTGCTGCCTTCATGAAGGAAGGCATTTAGCAAAGCATTAGGCATCTAGAGTTCTTGTCTTTGCCAGTAAATGCAATGATAATGTTGCAACTGAATTTATATCTCTCTATATATACACGTATCAGTTAGGCAGTTACAGAGATTGCTGTGATGGAGTGTTTAAAAGACTGATGAATCAAGGTCAGTTGTAAACTCTAAAAAAAGCTTTGCTAAATTAATTCATTAGCAACACGACCCCTAGTAACGATCAGTTCTTACACAGTATTAATCATCATAACTACATATACAAAGATGTAAGTTTTCCACACTAATACCCTGAGTGAGCTATGAGGATGCAATACCAAGGGACTGATGCCATACAGTTAGGGCTGATGGCTGGGGTACCTGGTGGCACTTGGTCATGGAGGTCACAATGATCAGGCCTGAGAGCTGTTGAACAGGAGAAGCCAGAGCCAGAATGGGTTTGTCGTCGTTTTTTCCACTAGCTTTCCTTGCTGAGGCATGATGGGTTTAGGCTATTGCCTCTTGCCTGAAGGAAGGTCTCTGCTTCCTTACTGATTATCTTGTTTTCTTTTGTCTTGCTACTAATCCTTGTCTATTCAGAAGGATGTCCTGCCTGTTTTCAGTCCCCTATGCTTATCTTGTCCTTTGTCTGGCAACTTTTATTCCTGGATGTCTCTTCTGGGCAGCTGCACCCATGTTTCCTTCTTCGGTAATCACCTTGCTCATATAGTTATGTAAAATTGTGTTTGGCTATGCCATTGCAACGTTAGAAAATACTTGCATACTATTGTCAGTTTGACTATTTTAGTACCTTTATATTGAGATTCAAGGTTAATTACATCCTTTTGGGTACTTTTATAATTTACAAGTGTCACAGACCTCTGCTTTGCTACGTAACTTTTATTTTTCTCTGGATAGTATGATATCATTTCTCCTGCTACACAGTACTTGCTGTGTGTGCCACAGCTGCATACACTGATGATGCACAGCCCAGTACGATAAGTTTTGCTCCCACAGCAAATTCTTGATCACTGCTACAGGAAGCTCTTGCCTTCACCTATCATTTCTGCCTGCATGGTTTATGTGACCAGCCATCGTGGAGCCCATGCTCTCCTGAGAGTTGCAAGAGGAAAGAAATCTTTCATGGATACCATGGCAGGTTGGAAATAGCTATGCTTCAGATATTTCACCGCTGCCTTGTCTCTTCTATGACTGCCACAAAGAAAACCAGAATGAGTTAAGATAACTTTCCATTTAAAGCCCCACAGCTGTAGTACTTGCTAATGAGTTATTTCATTACTGCCACATTTACTAGGATTGTTCACTGAATAAGAGTTCATTTCTTTTATTTTTTTCCCCAAATATTGTTTTGAATTTAGTTTTTTTGGGAGTGTAGTTTGATAGTGCTCTGTCAAGGCCAGCAATTTTACTAATAGCAAATAGATAGAAAATAAGCCTTTTGGAGAAGGCATGGAGGAGTTATCAGCAGTTACCAACAATGGAATTATAGCAAAGCCAGGACAAACACCTGATTAATAAAATGGGTCACCTGTAAATCAGTGGTGACTCGTCAACTCCTAGAGTAGGCCAGAGGACTTAGTCTCATGAAAGAAAGGCAGTAGAGATGTGGTTACAACTGAAATGGCACTGGAAGTAGCTAAGAAAATTTTTTAAAACATAAGGGTAAATGAAGAAGTTGAGTAAGAGGACAGTCAATAGGAAAAAGTAGGCTGTACACTGCCACGTTGTCAAACTTTACGTTTTTTTTTTTTTTTAATAAAAGCATTAGGAACCATTATGGTACTTGGAAATCCAAACATTCGTGTCAAAGAGATGACAAGGTAATGATGCTTGTAGTCAAAAGGCCACACAGGCTTATTTAGTACTAAAAGTGTAAGGTCATACTAAAGGAATGAAGAGATTGTACAGAAAGTTTTGGTGTTTTGTTATTTAGTCAAAATCGATTTAACTGGCCATTTTGTTTGTTTATGAAGACCTAAAGTCAGCTTGAAGAAAAAGGCTTCCTCCCACTCCATGAACAACAAAAAAAAGTAAAATAAAATTAATTAAAAAAGCATGAAAAATCCTGCTATCAGTTCCTTTCTTCTTGGAGATTTTCAAGAATTTAATAGCAATTATGGGATCAAAGTTGATCTGACACCAAGTACTTTTGAAGTGCTACAGTACTTACTAGCAGGGATGCTTTTTACTGCTGAGCACTCAGCAGAGATTATTCTTACTGCAAATATTGTTAATACAATGTAGCCCAGATCATTTTATAAGCAAAATACGAAGTAATGAATTATAGGTAGAACAGAGGAATCTTTTTACCAGACTATCAGAGCTTCATCAGAACTAGAGTCAAAACTCTATCACTCATACAAAACTGTATAGTGTCTCAAGTATTTGTTGCTGAAACCAGACTCACTAAACCAACTAGATTGTAAAACAAGGGTGGACTTGCATTATGCTTGAAAAGCAACATGTGCATGCATTTTATTTTACCTTCCAGTAGGCAATATCCATAGGAAAGTGCCTTTGCAGATAGTAATTTGTCTAACAAGAAAAACCTGCTTGAAATATCCAAGCTTTGAGGCTTTTGTCTTTCCACCACACATTGTGTGCACAGAAAGCTTCACCCTAGGAGCTCAGTATTGCTGATGGAGATTTCTGTTTCAAGGTTTCTGGTTGCTATTTGAGCTAGTATATTGCTCCTTTTGCCCTCAAATTCCACTGTTGTTAATTTTGCTTATCATCTGCTACTCTATATACTTTTTTGTTGTTGTTTTGATACAAATAAGATAATGGTGCTGAGAATTTCCCCTTCTTGAGGTAGAATAAGCTGATGTAAAAATTTTCTGGTATAATTAACTATGGAGAGTTAGCAATGAAACTCCAATTCTTTCTTATGTTGGCTTTACTATGTGGGCGAATTCATGCCAAACCACAGTAGAAGCAACTACTTTATTACCTTTGCTGGCTTCAGCCAAGACTTGGAAAGATCTTGAGAGTGCTACCACCCCTCAGGTGTGTGCTGCAGCAAACAGAAACACGGTGTTGTGTAGGCACTTCCAAGATGCAGAACTTCAGTTAAGCCCCACTGTATCCAACAGTAGGAAGCAAGCAGGGAGGTCTTTTTAAGTCCCTTGCAATGCAGCACAGCAGTTAAGTGCATTTGAATGAAAATGAGAGAAAGACTTAAAAACCTCACTGTCTGTACTGTGTTTTCTCTTAGACTCTCTTGAGCTTGCCTGACTGAAAGACAGCACATAGAATATATTGACTCCAGTGATTATTGTGGTAATTTAAAAATGAATTGTGAGTCTGGATCTGTCACTCTTGTAGGGTCTTTTAATCATAACTTTGTGGAGCTATCATGCTAAAAAGAATCTGTTCCGATTCTTTTTACATCACAGGAAGTATGCTTTAATAGCCTGTATTTAACTATTGTTAAAAGATAGTATCAGAGCAGCACTTCTTAACCATTGTTTTGCTCTAATATGAAAACATAAAAGCCAGTGTGAACAGGGAAAGGGAAAGATGGACAAAGCCCACTAGAAGACACCAGGTGATGAGTGGTTCACATTGCTGTAGAATGGCAATAGATTCTGTTTTGTTCCAGCTGCTGCAAGGAGAAAGTCTAATTTCTGGTGAAATAGGCGACAATGTAGATACTCTTTTAAATCTTTTTAGTCTCAAATTGTTTCTTTGTCTACTAATTAAAGTTACTAGTTTTGAGATGATCATGAGGCATTATCTGCTTTTATTACAGACCTCCTGTGTATGACCTGGTGTGTTAGATTCAAGGGTGTCACGGATGGAGTGGACTGCACTTCATTCAGTAAGAGAGAAGCAACAATACACTTTATTGGTATAAAAAGTGAGCTAACAAAGTTCAATGGTAAATGCGACAGTAGTTTAACAAGATTCGATGGCAAGGTACACTTGATTATTTACTGCATAGAGGACAGGGTCCTCTCAGGGAGACCCTCCCGTTGAGTCATGACGTTCAGAAAGGCCCCCTTGCTTTCTAAACTCCTTCTCGGAGAGGAGTCTAGGTGCAGCTGGATCCAGCCCTAGTCCCAGACTTGGTCAATGGTTTATGTCTAAAGGATTATATAAGTCTAAAGGATTATATATCTTTTATATCACTTAGCTAAGATTTCAAAGTTTAGCATGCTATTAGTCACTTACCGAGTATCTGTTGCAGCAAGGAATCTCTCAGCCTCAAGGAGTAACCTTTAGAGGCGTCCCTACTCAAGGGGAGATCCCACCATCCATCCCGCTGCCATGCAGGAGAGCTCAACCAGCTCTGCGCTGTCCACTATTTAGCGAGTAAGATGATTGACTTATAGTGGTATTTGCATACCAGCAAGACGTTTGGGTCACTGCTCCAGACAGCCTTTGGCTACTGTGTTGCCATCCATCCCTGAAGTCCCGCATAAGCTGGATGCAGCCCTCACGAACCTCACTGGTGGTCATTGCTTTGTGGGGTCAGGGGGAGCACACCGCCACAAAGGGGAAAACATAATCTTGAAAACCCAAGGTGCCTTCAAGAAGTGTTCAGATTGGTCCCTTCTGTGCAAGAAGGCTTTGATCTCTGAAGTTGTAGAGTCTGCTACACTGGTGGGAGTTAAAAGGAGCAGAAAGCACTGTGCAAGACTGAGTTTCAGATTCAAGTCAGTTTTGCCGTGGAGTCATCCAGACAGCAGAGGAGGATATAGGCTTTGCTTTTTCTAGAATGCAATCACTTTTTTGGTTAGAATAAATTAATGGTTCCATGGGATTGTTCATAATGGAGAGGGAACTAGGAATGAAAATTCCAAGAGTGGTGAGTGATAAACAAGATAGTTTCTGCCACAACTTACATTTTCAGTAGTGTAGGTATTTTAACTTTACTTTGAACTCAAACCTAAATAGTACAGTACTTGAAAATATAATGCAAAAATCCATAACGATATTAAACATAATGAGAGAACAGGTTACACCACCTGGAGTATTAGCAGCATTATGACCTTATACAAGCTGACTGGCATTAGGCTGATATTGTCCCTCCTACAATTAAAAGAAGCTCTAATTAGTGCCTGAAAATGGTGAGACACACTTTAGCCTTTGAACATCTCAATGAATGAGAAATGAAAGGAAATGACAAGCAACAGCCCAAAGTCTCAGTGACATGCAATTAGAAAGCAGAACATTTTTTACTTTAACTTGGGTAGCAGTTGGAAATAACAATTAAAAGTCATTATTGAATTTATGGTTCCATTTCGAACTGGTGAGCTAAATTTCTGTCTTCTTCATTTTCTTTTCGTAACAAAATTTACCTTGTTTTAGCAAGGCAAGTGACTTTTGCTAGCGCATTACCTATGTAAAATCCTGAAGTGTGTTGCATTTCTGATCTAAGCTTCTTCTGCTGTGCATATTCTGCAATACTGATCTGCTAGTCACCATTCTGCCAATATAGCAGAATTTTGTTTTGTATGTCAGATAAGTATTAGCTCAACTCTTTCTTATTTTACTCTGGGTAAGATGGAAAATCTTACTGATTTAAGTTAAGGTAGGGTAGGATGCGTAGGATGCAAAATCCCACTGGCTTTTATTGAACCATCTACACTGTATAACTTTATGCTGTGTTAACTCTATCTCAGCTATTTTCCAGACCAGCGTGGGTGACAAAGTGCAATGAGTACCTGCAGAGAGACTCAAATGCAAGCTCCGATAGGTGTTTTGGTTCATGGTTTGAACAGGGCTGAAGATTGCGGTCTGCTGCAAGTGAATTGCCCTATACAGTGACCGCATGTTGTAACTATGCTCCTTATGTTGCTAGAGCTCATTCATTCAGTACCAGCTGAAGGACTGCTGCTTGATCATGCATTGTGCCATGCAGACATGCCATTGAGCTGCTAAATGACTTTTAAAATTGAGGCAGTGGCTCTCCAGTACCACATGTTATCTGAAACATTCTCAGGACGATACCTTGCAAGATTTCCTTTTTTTCATTCTGTGGCTATTCACAATTTGTATTTAGTCCTACAGCCTCCAGGTTTAAATTGGAGCAAATTCAAAAGAGTTGTATAGACATGCCCTGAATGCCAGGGCACCATAGGAGCTGGGGGCTGCTGGGGGCAGGTATCCAAAGAAAACAGTCTTTGGAATACCGACGTTGAAGGGTCACACTAGTCTACCCTCTAGTTTGCTGAGCCTGAGGACAGCACAACTTTGCATCTGGATGTGCTTTAGTGAAGCAAGCTTTCTATTACTTCCCTGACAGTCACTGATGAAATGTTCAGGAGACAGTGCTTAGGTAGGCTGGCAGAGGGAATGGGTAAAGCTGAAACTTGGAGTGGTGACAAGAGCAGCAATGACACCAGGGATGTCTGCCCTTCTGGGGGAAGAGGTAAAAAACAGCACCTTGAACCAAGACAACATAGAAAGTGCAATATAAGAGAGGGAGAATTGTAAGGAATAGATCCTTTGTACGTTGCACAGAGGTGTGAGAGGAAGACTGAGTTCAGGAGTAATATAAAACCCCATTGGCTGATTTACCCTTTTCTTAGGTTTTCTCTTGAGGGTTTCTGTCTCTCTTCTCTCCCCTTCCTTTAGTATAGTTTTATTTGGCTAACACTGAATCTCCATCCTTTCAGGAGTGGATATACTGTTCATCCTGGTGCACAGAGGTGACTTCCAACGTCTTGATGAAGTAATCTACCTCCACCAAGCCATGACCACTCAATGATCACGTCTGCCCCAAGGTTAACATAAGACCTAAGGGGAAAAGGATAAAAGGTTTTATTAAATTTTTGCCTTTTGTTTGTCATGGATGAAGAGGATGAAAGTCAGAAGTAAAATACATTTACTTTACTACTGTTCATTAAAGGTTATGCTTTTGACGGGGAGCATGAATGTCTTTGTCACTGTGCCTTGGCTTATGTCTGGTATCTTGTCTGTGAACCTGACTGCTATGGACATCCAAGAAATATGTTTACAAGCTTCAAGCAAAAAGGTTTCCTTTTCTTTTGTCTCCATAAATAATTGGACCCCACTTTTTTTTTTTTTTTAATATCAACAACGTCCAATTTCATAAAATTATTATCAAAATCGATGGGCTTAATATTGCAAATCCGGAATGCAATATTGACTGAACAAATGGGGCAGGAGAGACTGGCAAGCTGCAAGGAGCAGAATATGGGTGTGGAGGGATCCCAGACTCCTTAGTGTTGACATCCGTTTGCCTCATGAAAACGAGGGAGAAATATATGCCGTGTACAGAGGTGACTAGTGGAGTCTTTGGACTGCATCTTCTCCCTGACGTCTACTTTCTATTGCAATGACTCATAGGTATAGTGCTAATTTTCACAGATGTAACTGAGAGGAGGAACAAGTTCTTGGGCTTGTTTTTTCCCCACCCTCTTTGCAATATTTGCTAAAGCGTAATGCAAGCTTTCTCTCTGGCCACACAGGCGTCTTTTTCTCTTCAAAGCCCATTCTCTGTGTAAGACAGTTCTTGTTCAGTGAACACAGAGGCAGCAGACTAAATGATGCTGTATGTGTGATGAACTAAGGATAAAATACAAGATTAATCCAAGAGCATGAAAAATTATCAATTAAGAATTCTCATTAGCTATATTTGGTGCCTTAATTGGCCTTTTTGGCTGTGTAATCTCAAGTGATAATTATTTGTGGCATTGGCCTATTCCTCTGTGAATATTATCTTTTAATTAATTCCAGAAACTGATTTCACTCCTTTTATCCCTCCTTTCTAGAGAGTTCTTTCTTGGCTTTTTTTAGTGTAAACAGCATACCTTGAGTTTATTTAAAAATTGTCAATAAATAAAGACTAGTTTCATCAGTGACCAAAGATAAAGGAAAATCCTGAAAGGTCATGTCTTACCACTTGAATCCTATATTGTGTGACCTTGTAAGTGGGGGTTGTAAGTGAAATCCTGCCCTTAGAGAAGTCTCTGAGATTTAATACTTTGCTCTCTGTAGAACCAAAATTTCTTTGTGAGTGTGTTATGTAGTTTTCAGTAAGGTATATATTAATCAAATAAAGTGAAGCAAAGGGAATGCGGAAGATGATATTTAAGATTCTACATCACCACAGATAGCCTGATCTGTGGCTGAGTGGTGTGAATAACTCTCCTATTAAAATAAATAGACACTAAATGTCTGAATCAGCTATACAATTTCAAAATGTATTTGGAAAATTATTGATTGACACCTGCATATGTGCAGTTCTAGGGTGCTTAGATAGCGTTCGTGCTGTAGCACTGTTACAATCAAATTATCTTATTAGTGTGTTCAGAAAGAACAGATGACTCAACTTTCTTGATATTAAAACTTGCTCAAACCTCCCCTTTAGATTGGAATCCATTAGCTTGTGAGGTACAAAACAGTTTGCTGTAACTTTTTTTTAATTTATGGGGGGGGTTTTGCCTTCTTTATACTTCCATCCTGGTAGGAAGCAGAAGTATCTAACTTCATCAGAAATTTCTGTTCTCATTATTTCTAACGTAAACCAGGATGTTCAAAAGCTTACAGTAATGAGTAACTGTTCTCACAAGATTTCCAGCCAAGTTTTGCCAGTCTGAGAGGCTGCTACTGGAGTGTGGTACTCAGCAAATTTTATTATTTGGGGATGTGCAGATGGTTTGTCTGCCTTGGATCTCTGCGAGTTCACTTCTTTCCTTTGGAATCTGTGCTAACATCAAACTTCAGTGTAAAACTCAGTTGTAGCCACCACTCTTAATTGTTACTTCCATGTGCATGTGAAACTGAATTGATTTATCCTTCAGAATAAACCTTTCACATCAAAAGTTTACCAAGCATCACTGGCATTATTCCTGGATCCTCAACATGGCAAATACAGGCAGCCTTGTGATTATGACAGGGTGCTAAATGTATATAGAGGATTCTCACATATATGAATGTGTCCTGGGCTGTTACAGAGATATACAAATATGCAGAAAATACAAAGTTAGGGTAAATTCTGCTGCCGGTTGTGATATTTTCTTTCCATGTCATATGTGATTGGTAATTCACATCCAGTGGACCGAGATAGTTTCTAAAGTGGGTAACATTGATAGAGGAAGGAAAGATGTTACCTTTCTGAACAATCTGGAAGGATGGGTTTGCAGGGCTTATATGGAAAGCTAGGCAAAATGTCTAATAATGGATGGAAATGTCACTTTCCTGCCTTAAGTGAAGTGTTATTGTTAGTACAAAGAGATGCTCTCCGTTTGAATTCCCAGTGTATTATTTTGTTGGGCAATTTAGTAAAAGAGATTTTACTTCTGCAAATGTTACAGAGTTCAGGTCTTGTGACCCCACAAATCCTTCACCTATTTGAGGTTTTGAAGGCCTAGGCTTTTTTTCTCCTTGACAGTTTTGACTTCTTTCAATTCTCCTGCCAGGGTCTGATATAAACCTGTTTGCAGATTGCAGGCGAACATCACAATTCTTAATCTTAATTTCATAATGACCCTCTGCCCGCCTGTCATTCTTAGCAAGAGAACAGACATAGCTTTCCACAGCAGCTTGCCTTTGTAGAATGGTCTTTTGAAATTAGCCTGGCCACACCACTCACATAATTAGAAATAATTGAATTAGCTACACTCTGGCAAAGAGGTGAGATCAATATTATAACTAAAACTGCATTCCTTTATACTAGATCTGAAAAATGAAACCTCTAAAAGGTGAAAAATCTTTCATACTTCTTAGAAGTAATTAATATTTGTATTAAATTTTATATTTTAACAATAATCCAGAAAATATTTGATATAGTCTATCATTTCTGTTAGTATCATTAGCTATTTTTGTACAGATCTTCAACAAAGTTATTAATTGTAATCTTCCAAAGACATAGGACTTTGCAAGGCTCTATGAGGTACCTGTCAAAGACAATGAGGCCCAGGTCCTACAGTCAATGTAAAATGCAGCCATTAGTTCTGAACAGCTTAACAGCTGCTTTGATCTGCTGGGGGCGTTGGGCCATTGCTTTTGGTGAAAGCAGAACAGACTCCTAAACATTTCATTCCTCACTTGGCTGTGTGAGCTGCAGTACTTGCAAAGAAAATAGACTAATTTTATGAAAAATTCTCCAACAGCTGTATTTGTGATAGATATCCATCCATCCATCCATCCATCCATCCATCCATCCATCCATCCATCTATCTCTCTATTTATGTATAAAGGTTTGCTCTGTACTGACCAGAGAAAATGGATCTTTGATCATATCAGGTTAGACTGTGGTAAAATTTCTACTTTACTTCTTAATTTTCCAAAGCAAATTGAAGCAAAAATGATCAGAAAGAACATCGATTGAAAAAGTTTTCTTTTTAGAGCAATCAAAAATATTTTTATGTTTACACAATATAAGATTCAAGTGGTAAGACATGTCTCTTCAGGATTTTTCTTTATCTTTGGTCACTGATGAAACTGGTCTTTATTTACTGACAATTTTTAAATTAAAAAAAAGCACCCTACTTAGGTTCAAAGTCACATTTTGTGTTCCAACACTTAATGCATATTTCAAAACATTTCAAAATAAAATATCAAAATGTTTTGCCTAAAAGGTTCAAAGCAAAATGCTTTGGCACGTCAGAACTCTTTCCTCCGTTCTCTTTCAGGTTTTTATTTCTGAATGATGAGTGTAACCCAAATAAAAATAATTTCAGCTAGGTATCTCTTGTGTGAAATGTGTGAAAGAACATTCCACAAGTGGTTCTTCGATGGTAAAAGTTGTAGCTCAGAGGACATTCAAAGCCCGATCCTCGTTGCAGGTAAAATTTAGTTTGCTTTAGTAAGAGCTCTATTTGGTGTCTTGATGTTGGCAGTTAATTGCAGTTTCTTTCCTCCATTTGTCTGGTGTTAGGGAATCCAGTTCCAGGCCACAGTTTTGTGTTGCTTTGATTTTATTTTTTTTTGGTCTGACTTTTTTGCAGTACTGCTTTTCACATGGACACCACACTCTTTTGAGTAATACTTTATCAGTGTGTCCCACTATGATTTATTACATCAATACATCATTGGAATGACAGCTGGCTCTGGTGATGCATGATCTAATACATCATAAGAACAACATCTCATTTGGATTATACATTACGTAAGATTAATAGATAATCTCCCTCCCCTTTTTCTTAGCTGTAGGCAGGACTGTTACTAAGGGCTGCAATGGCATTAGAATTAAAGTGAGATAGTATTTCTAGTTCTACTTTCTATTTTCATTCTTGAATATGGAAAGGAGCAATGTATGTCAATAATTTTAACTGTAGCTGCAATAAGTAAGGGAAACTCAAAGGAAGCCTTTCCTTAACTCAACCCATAGTTTCCACATACAGAAAAAGGAGGGCAGATGTTAGACAAAATGCAACACTTCCCAGTATTATTCAATGCAAAGTTTCTAAAATAATTGTGTTCTCTCTTGCAAAGTGAGGCTATTTCCACCGGCAGCCCAGTTAAAGCTGCGAGAAGTCAGTGGAAAGCATTGCATGGACTTCAGCGTGCTTCATGTCAGTCACAGAAGAGGAGAGCAGGGCAAGGTCTGAGAACCACACTGCAGGGTCTCTAAGAAATCACCTTCAGATGTTTTTCAGATTTGGAATATGCTGGACACTTGGTCGAATAAGCAGATGCATTAGTTTACTGCTGCTAACTGGCTCAGATTTACAAATATTTAATAAACCATGGGAAAAAAGCATGCAGAAGAAAATGGTTTTCTTTAAAACTAGCTGAACGTACGGTGCCTCTTTTTCATCTCTCTAATACAGGAAATGAGCTAATGCAGTTACAAGGGAGAGATTTTTACAAACAGATCTTAGCTACAGGAAAAATATGCATACTTTAAAGTTTATTTGGACGTTTCTCACCTCTCTTAGCTGTAGATAGGAATCTGCAGGTACATTTACATTGTGGTGTAAAACAGAAAACGTGGTGACACAGATTATTAGAAGTGGAGAGGCCCACAATGACTAAATTTGTTAAATTCACCTGTAGAGAACCCCCTATTGTAACCACAGGAACTAAACTGCTTCATCTTGAAAACAAAAAGGACTGATGTACTTGGGGTCTTCAAAATACACAGCAGTGAGTGAGCTTTTCTTCCCTATTTCTTCCTAGTCTTCCATTCAAGTAGAAAGCCATTGCAGAGCAGTTCTTACTGCTTCACTAAAAGTGAGAATGAGAACTTTTTTCCCATGTGAAGCTCAGAGGTCTGTTCCAGCTTTCCCCAGTGGCAGCAGAAGTGTTTCTGACAAATGAAACGTGTGAGTTATTGCTAGCTGATTTAATCTGAACAACTACGTTTCACTCCTTTCATCAGTTTTGGATAGCTGTGGTGACAACCGAACTCAGAACATTTCTCATCATTTGCTATCAACTAGTCAGCCTCACACAGAAAGAGGGAGTATGAGGAGCCAGAGAGTCTGGCTTTGCCTTTCTCGTGGGGAAAAATAAAAGAAAAAGAAAAAGAAGGAAAAAAAAAAGAGCGAGAATACGAAAGGAATACTCAAAAAGCTGCAGGCCATTAAACCTTAAAATGAGCTGGCTGGAACATAATTTCCACTGACCTCTGTTGAAGTTACTGGAACCTGTGGCCCTACTTCCTTGCTCAGGATCCTTCACAACAAAGGATCTGCAGTAACACATGCAGCTGAGAAAATTAATGATAAAAAGTCATTGAACTGACTCCCCTTGATTTCTGTGACCCATTGCATTGACTGTGCACAGGCTTGTAACTCTGCATTTGTTTTAAATACTTCAGCCTTTGTTGTGCCAAAGAAGACATCAGCTTTACATAATAGCAGCTTAGGCTTAGAGGTACATTTTTTGTAAAACACCCCAGAAACTAAGGCTTTAATTCCTGAAGACCTGGGAAGGTACTTCAGTGTGTGCTTAAGTCTGGCATGAATTTACGGAAGCCTCCTAGCTTAAGGTGTATCCCTGAATTGAGACATTATGGATTTTTAAGGCCAAACAGGACGTGTCTGATGTTCCTGTTTCTTTTCTTTAATTACACAGCCATAGAATTAGTTTTTGTTTACCAGAAAATATGTAGCAATGCATTAGTGGGCCCAGATGTAATTCCAGGCCTCTGGGCAAAATGCATTGCATGATCTTTTCTGGATGACTTTGCAAAACTCTAATGGGGATTCCAAGAACAGAATGAGCAGAAATGCAGTTACAATCTGTCCAATTGTAGGAGGAATTTATCCTTAGTTTCTTGTTAGGTTAAAGAAATCCCTAACCTAAACTTGCCACCAGTTGCTTCCACATTGGTCTGTCAGCCTACAGTAAGTCATAACTATCGTGCTGGTGCTGCAAGCCAAAAATGCAGTTTTTAACTCCTTAGTCTTTAGTAGTGCTTCTAGACCTTTGCTGCCTTGGTTAGAGAAATGAATAGATTTATGGCAATATACAACTCTCATCTCACGCTAAAAAAAGCATGGTGAAAAGAGAGGTGGTAATATTTTTTGATGGTGAAAAAAACTTCTTTCACCCAAAAAGGTTATCTGAACTGTTGACTCATTTCAGTCAAACCTCGTCTCTTTCCTAGAAATTCAAGCCTTCATTTCAGTTTGCTTTTCTTTACTGCAAAATAGGTGATACTTTAGTTCTGAAACATGTCTATGTTTCACTGTCAAACAGCTTTTAAGAAATCTCCAAACTATCTGAAAACTAATCTAACTGTTTTCAATTTAAACAGTTTTTAAAGCAAAGCAAAATTTTTTATTTTTGTCAATCCCAAACTGATTTTTCCTTTGATTTTTGTTCAGCAAACTGAAAAATAATTTACGGGAAAAATGTAGTTCAGTCCAGCAATTAAAAAATGAAGCTAGAAAATTGCAAATAAAAAATAGGCATGCATTTTCTAACAGCAAGACCTATTAACCCCTGGAAAAAGTTTAGTTAGAATCATGCCAGGTGGTTCATTAGTTGAATTATTTCAATCAAGACTGAATAGCTTTCTGAAACTGTCATTGTAACTCAGCCCGAATTTGGTGACTTGATGTTGGGATTAGTGAGGTTGCCTTCTGTGGTTTACTGCAAGTAAGATTATGTGGTTGCTGTAGATTCATATAGCCTTACAGATCCATAAGAGTATGCAGCTCACAATAGGAATCCAGAATTAGACTGGGAATAGTTAAAGCTCTTTAATTTTTAGGAAAAACCTATTCCTTCAAGAACAAGTAATAGGGCTTCCTTTTCTTTGAGATCCAGTGATAGATATCAGACTAATCTGCAAACCATTTCTCTTAGCTGATCCTATATTACTTGCAGTGTTACTTGGGGTTGGCTTTCAAAATCAAGTGACTCTCCTCCTGCTTTCCCCTCACACACAAGCCCCAAATGGAAATAAGTAATTTTTTTTTCATATATATAGCAAAATTAGTTAAAGAAAGGAGCTATGTATTGAATTCTAAATCCAAAGGCGTCAACCTTGTACCACTCAGGCAGCCAGGGAGACAGACCTGTGCTTTTAGTACAGAGACACACTGTGTGTGAATTGCCATGCAGCAGGATGCTTTAATTCACTTAAGGACTTAAGGTCACCCAACATACAAATGCGGAACGGCTTTATTTTCCTTCCCCCTTCCCTTTTCCTCCCTCCTTTCCCCTTTCCCTCCTGCTCTCCCTCCTGCCCTCCCCTCTTCCCCGCTTCCTCCCTCTCTGAAAGCCTCTTGGACCTTTTTTCCAAAGGCTCAGATTGGCCAAACATGCATACTGACCCCTTCTTTGCCTTATTTCCTGTTTTAATTGAGTGTCGAAGGTTATACATTGCTATTAGACCAAGACATGAGTGGCAGCAGGGGTCAGGGACTCTGTGGCTTTCTATTAGAGCCATAAAAACAAAATGGAATGATAATTTCACCTGCTCTAACCCCAATTTTTCCAAGATGTGATAGATACTGACCTTAGTGTTTGACTGCTATTGACTATGTAAACTGCAGCCACCCTAATTCTGCTTACTAAACAATAAATGTGCCCTTTATGACCAGGATGGGAAATAAAACAATAAAACATACACACAGAAAATTCAAACAAGCAGACTAATCCAGGTGACATAAAATGATAAAATAATGCCTCACTGGGGAGGTCAGACCCTTTCTTTGACTGGTGTGCCCCTACAGTTATTTCTTCTACCAATTTTCAATTTCTTTTCTTTGGCAGAACATCCTATATCCATCTCTAAGTGTCGGGACACAGGCAATAAATCTTAACTGCTAGAGAAGTCCTATCTATGCCACTTGAAAGGTTTGTGGATCTCAGGGGGAGTGGATTGTTTTATTTTGTGTGCATGTATTTTGGAGAAAGTAAAAAAAAAGTGTTTCATTTTGTTTGAGGAAGCTTTTTATGAAATGCAGGAATATTCCTAAAAACCTTCCTGGTCAAATAATAAAATTAATGAAATAAAGGCTATATAACACCAAAAGTCATTATTTGATATTAAGATGTTAAAATATTAGTATCCATTTATCATGAATGTCTAAGTCGGGGTTTGCAGCTGGAGCCACATCCCAGTCAGATCAGCTGAGGTACTTCCTTTTACCTGGTCTTTGATCCCGGTCCACAATGAGGAAATTCCAAAATATGGTTCTTTGCTGGTTTATAACTTGAGAATTACTTTTAACCATATGGGATAGCTGGTGTAAAATGACAAAATTTAATTCCAAATTCATTAGTTTCAAAAAGTGTTGACATTCATTCCCTTTTGAACTTCTACTTCTGGCTTTGACAGGGACCTATGAGAAAGATATTTAGTAGAATAATCCATTTGTTTTACAAATTATCCTGAAGTTTGAGAAATCTTCTAAAACTGTCATCAATCACAAATATTCACTTGTTCTGCCCCAGAAGTATTTACCCATCCCTACAGAATACTTTTGCCCAGACTTTAGATTTTAAATCAGATTATGCAAAACAGTACCAGTGACATCTGTAAGCTTTGCCATAGCAACAGTGAGGAACTCCAGTGGGTCAGAAAGGAGGACAGCCCTCTTTCATTTCCTATTGATGTCAGTATCCATGGAAACCCATTTTAATAGTATCTGCATCAGGCTGAGAAAACAGGTAAGCTCTCTTCTAAAAGGGAGTGCATTAAAAGAACACAATCCTTTGCAAGGTCAGCTCTTGAAAGCCATGAAGAACCCCTTAGCTGAGAAAGCTGGAGGACTGTAAATCCTCAGTTTCTTTGCTAAGAACCTCAGCTACAGAGAGTCACATTAGCACTCTCTAACATGGACAGAGGAAAGTAAAGCCTTTGTTCCCTCCCTGTTGCACCCCTGAGAAGTCACTTCCTTCACTAGGAGAATATACAGAAGAGGTGATTACGTGAACCAAGAGTTTAATTATGAGCAGAATTCAATGGGGAGAGACTGACACAAGTACATGCACTGTATGTTCAAAAAAAAAGAAAAAAGACTGAATTGCAGGAACACCATATGGCAAGTGCCCGTAAACTAAGAATACGTACACAGGAATATTATTCACATGGTAACATTTTAAAATATCTGTAAACTCAGCATTTTACGGATAAGTGGTTTGGAGGAAATGGTGCTACCTCCCTCTCCCATCTGGGCTGTTTGAGAGAGAAACAAAAGTTATATTTTTAAATCATCATGGTGGCAAGCCATCCCCGTCTCCCACTTTTGATTTCCATGACTAAATTAGTATGGACATGATTTTGAGTAATGAAAGGTTACAACTTTATCACTTTGTGATTCATTTGCAAATAAGAACTGTCACACACTAAGGTTCAGTTAGGAAGCAGTTTCTGATGATTTTTAAACCCAAAGTATTATCTAAAGTTTGAAAAAAAACAGCAAAAAATGCACTAGAAAATATCAAGACTGTGTTAAATTTGAATGCAGTATTTGCATTAAATTCACTAGATTTGGGACTACATCCCACAGGGTAAATTTTTATTATACTACAATGAGAAAAGTAATCTTCCATAACAAATACTACATTTTAGTTAATTGCATAATGTGGCTATAAATGTGACATTGGGACAAACCTTTCCCTTTTTTTTTCCAGACACACTTGCATGTCACTGATTGATCTCCTAATCTCTCCTTCCTCGCTGAAAGAAAAAAGAATCTGAGTTCTCCTGATGAGTCAGCAGTTTGTGGCTAAGGACAGAATATATGGATTGTATAGTCCACATGACACACAGCCTGTCAAGGAAGCAGCTTGAGCTCTAATTGATGAAGGAATCATGTTATTGGAAAGATCTTGTGGTTTAAATTATAAAGTATTCTATACATATGATTACAAGACAGCTTCACGATATGTTCTAAGGAAACCTGACAAGTGCAAATTAGATCTGCCTTGTAAAACCATAAAAACCATGAGCCATAAGAAAATTTAACAAAAAAGTAAGGGCACTGCAGTGAAACATTTGAATATGCTTTCTGTCTGAATGCATGTAACCCAAATATCTAGAATCACTGAATCATCTAGAACAATTCAGGGTGGCAGGGACCTCTGGAGGTCACCTAGTCTAACACCCTGCTCAAAGCAAGGCTCATTCAAGGAATTGCCTGGTTGAGTCTTAAAACACCTCCAGTATGGGACATCCCACAACCTCTCTGGGCAACTTGCTCCAGTATTTAACTACCCTCATGGTACTTTCTGTTTTCCTTATCAGGCTTTCCTATTGCAAAAGCAACAACTTTTGCTTGTTGCTTCTTCCTATCACCGTGCATCTGCAAGAAGACTCTGGCTTTGTCTTTTCCCATCAGGCAGCTGCAGACAGCAGTGAGGTCTGCCCTTACCATCCTCTTCCCTGGGATGAACCAGTCCAGCACCCTCCACTTCCCCTTGTACATCCTAGGCGCCAGACCTTATCATCGCAGGGACCCTCTGCTAGACTCGATCCTATACGTCAGGGTCTGTCCTGCGCCAGGAGCCCAGACCTGGACCCTGTGCTCCTGGTGTGGTCTCACCAGTGCTGAGCAGCGGGGCAGGATCAGTGCCTGTCCCTGCTGCTGCACCCATGCTGGTGCAGACCTGGGTGCCGGGGCTGCTTTGCTGCCCTGGAGCACTGCTGCATCCTGGCAACCTGCTGCCCCTCAGGGCCCCAGGGCATTTCTGTAGAGCTGCTGTTTTCATCAATGGTAGTAGCTTTCTGAGCCCAGCATTCCAAGCAATTTTCCACCCACTTTACTATCCACTTACACATCCCCATATCTCATCAATCTGATGAGAAGAAAACTACAAGAGGCTGTGTTAAAGGTCTTGCTCAAATCAACGTATGCAGCACGCACTGCCCTCTCCTTGTCCACAGTGCTGGTTACCTCATGACAGAAAGCAATCAGTTTGGTTGGGCAGGATTTGCCCTTGGTAAACCCATGCTGGATCTACCCAGATACCTCCTTGTCCTTCGTGTATTTAGAAATGGCTTCTAAGAGGATTTGCTCCTTCCCCTTCCAGGGACTGTGGTGAGGCCCAATGGCCTGTAGGTTGCCTGGATCCATCCTCTCCTCATCCTTCTTTAAGACGGGTGCAATGTTTGCCTTTCTCTTCTCTGGTCACACAGGCTTCTGTATGTGTAACTGGCTTAAGTGCTCCCTATCTCAATCCTCCGTCCTGTGGGTACTCTCACCCTCCTACAAGCTCCAGCTGGGAGGAGACCTTATTTTCTCTGAAAATGCCAAAATCAGCAATTCTGAAGTCCACAGTTGTAATTCTCCTTTGTTGAATTCTCTTAGGTCCTTAAACTTCACAGTCTCACGGTCACTGCAGCCAAAGCTGCCCTTGATCTTCACACCTTCCACCACTTCTTTCTTGTTTGTGAGTAGCAGGTCCAACAAATCATCACCTCTAGTCTGTTGATTGATCACTTGCATCAAGAAATTGCCTGGAGTAAGAATACGTACACAGGAATATTATTCACATGGTAACATTTTAAAATATCTGTAAACTCAGCATTTTACGGATAAGTGGTTTGGAGGAAATGGTGCTACCTCCCTCTCCCATCTGGGCTGTTTGAGAGAGAAACAAAAGTTATATTTTTAAATCATCATGGTGGCAAGCCATCCCCGTCTCCCACTTTTGATTTCCATGACTAAATTAGTATGGACATGATTTTGAGTAATGAAAGGTTACAACTTTATCACTTTGTGATTCATTTGCAAATAAGAACTGTCACACACTAAGGTTCAGTTAGGAAGCAGTTTCTGATGATTTTTAAACCCAAAGTATTATCTAAAGTTTGAAAAAAAACAGCAAAAAATGCACTAGAAAATATCAAGACTGTGTTAAATTTGAATGCAGTATTTGCATTAAATTCACTAGATTTGGGACTACATCCCACAGGGTAAATTTTTATTATACTACAATGAGAAAAGTAATCTTCCATAACAAATACTACATTTTAGTTAATTGCATAATGTGGCTATAAATGTGACATTGGGACAAACCTTTCCCTTTTTTTTTCCAGACACACTTGCATGTCACTGATTGATCTCCTAATCTCTCCTTCCTCGCTGAAAGAAAAAAGAATCTGAGTTCTCCTGATGAGTCAGCAGTTTGTGGCTAAGGACAGAATATATGGATTGTATAGTCCACATGACACACAGCCTGTCAAGGAAGCAGCTTGAGCGCTAATTGATGAAGGAATCATGTTATTGGAAAGATCTTGTGGTTTAAATTATAAAGTATTCTATACATATGATTACAAGACAGCTTCACGATATGTTCTAAGGAAACCTGACAAGTGCAAATTAGATCTGCCTTGTAAAACCATAAAAACCATGAGCCATAAGAAAATTTAACAAAAAAGTAAGGGCACTGCAGTGAAACATTTGAATATGCTTTCTGTCTGAATGCGTGTAACCCAAATATCTAGAATCACTGAATCATCTAGAACAATTCAGGGTGGCAGGGACCTCTGGAGGTCACCTAGTCTAACACCCTGCTCAAAGCAAGGCTCATTCAAGGAATTGCCTGGTTGAGTCTTAAAACACCTCCAGTATGGGACATCCCACAACCTCTCTGGGCAACTTGCTCCAGTATTTAACTACCCTCATGGTACTTTCTGTTTTCCTTATCAGGCTTTCCTATGTTCCAACTTTTGCTTGTTGCTTCTTCCTATCACCGTGCATCTGCAAGAAGACTCTGGCTTTGTCTTTTCCCATCAGGCAGCTGCAGACAGCAGTGAGGTCTGCCCTTACCATCCTCTTCCCTGGGATGAACCAGTCCAGCACCCTCCACTTCCCCTTGTACATCCTAGGCGCCAGACCTTATCATCGCAGGGACCCTCTGCTAGACTCGATCCTATACGTCAGGGTCTGTCCTGCGCCAGGAGCCCAGACCTGGACCCTGTGCTCCTGGTGTGGTCTCACCAGTGCTGAGCAGCGGGGCAGGATCAGTGCCTGTCCCTGCTGCTGCACCCATGCTGGTGCAGACCTGGGTGCCGGGGCTGCTTTGCTGCCCTGGAGCACTGCTGCATCCTGGCAACCTGCTGCCCCTCAGGGCCCCAGGGCATTTCTGTAGAGCTGCTGTTTTCATCAATGGTAGTAGCTTTCTGAGCCCAGCATTCCAAGCAATTTTCCACCCACTTTACTATCCACTTACACATCCCCATATCTCATCAATCTGATGAGAAGAAAACTACAAGAGGCTGTGTTAAAGGTCTTGCTCAAATCAACGTATGCAGCACGCACTGCCCTCTCCTTGTCCACAGTGCTGGTTACCTCATGACAGAAAGCAATCAGTTTGGTTGGGCAGGATTTGCCCTTGGTAAACCCATGCTGGATCTACCCAGATACCTCCTTGTCCTTCGTGTATTTAGAAATGGCTTCTAAGAGGATTTGCTCCTTCCCCTTCCAGGGACTGTGGTGAGGCCCAATGGCCTGTAGGTTGCCTGGATCCATCCTCTCCTCATCTTTCTTTAAGACGGGTGCAATGTTTGCCTTTCTCCTCTCTGGTCACACAGGCTTCTGTATGTGTAACTGGCTTAAGTGCTCCCTATCTCAATCCTCCGTCCTGTGGGTACTCTCACCCTCCTACAAGCTCCAGCTGAGAGGAGACCTGGGAAGGCCTGAAAATGCCAAAATCAGCAATTCTGAAGTCCACAGTTGTAATTCTCCTTTGTTGAATTCTCTTAGGTCCTTAAACTTCACAGTCTCACGGTCACTGCAGCCAAAGCTGCCCTTGATCTTCACACCTTCCACCACTTCTTTCTTGTTTGTGAGTAGCAGGTCCAACAAATCATCACCTCTAGTCTGTTGATTGATCACTTGCATCAAGAAATTGCCTGGAGTTGCCAGAAAACTGGATTGCTTGTACCTGGCTGTATTGCCTTTCCATAATATACGTTAGCATCTGTATCTACTTTTATAGATGGACAGAAATTTCAGATTGGTTGAGTTCACTGCTGATAAACAAAAGAAAGAAAATCTCCACTGGGCTTTAAAACAAGTATAAAAAATTGATTTTTCAAAGAACTGTAGGAGAATGGAGAAAAAACACCCTTATTCTGCTTCGTCCTCTTCTTCCCATTCCTAAAACCTGGCTAGTTTGGTAGAATAGGTGTGGGTTAGACACCAGAGCCAGTACCAGCCAATACCAGCTGTGAGCAAGAGTGCAAGTCCTTGAGGCTCACACTCTTGGACCAGCTAGATTGAAGCTTGTAGGTAGGGGTCCTGCTTCTGGAGAGAAACTAGCTTTGGGGAATAATCTAGACTTTTAGAAAGTTTCTTTTCTTACTTTCATACATAAGGGATCAATAACCAAGATTTCGAGGTCCAATATAGCCAGTTTTTATTTTTGAAGCTGGGAATCAGTCAGCCTGGAAAGTGTGAATCAATTGACAAACATATATATTCCAGACACAAATATTCTGAAAAGTTTTGGGGGAAATAAGCATGTGTATGTGAACAGTCCACTTACATATAAGAGAGGAATAACAAAACACTATTCACATTTCACAAATAGCCTGGGCAGGTAGATGATGTTTCTTATTCTTTGTTCTAACCAGGCAGCTTTTGGAAAATGGCTGAAGTAATGTATGAAAGTTTAAGTTGTGTGTGTGTGTGCATTCCTGTGTTTTGTTATACTTAAGGTCAGAATAGAAGATCTAAGGTTACTGCTGGCCTTTAAAAATCTTTGTCTGATTCTTTCTGACCAAGTTCAAGTAAGGAAAGAGACTTGTCTCCCTAGGCAAGGAGAACTGCCTGTGTTTATACCCACAGGATGTGGATTTTACTTTATTTTTACTCATCATGCAAGGTCACTTATGAATATTTCGACTTTTAACAAGAAAGTACAAGGGCAAAATGACATCACTCACTTCAAGAAGTCATTCACTAGATTGCAGTGCAAGCCTGCCTTTCAGAGTTCTTTGGACCACGCTTCTATTTCTTCAGTGCAAAAGCAGTAGCCTGAGCAGTAGAAGAAATACAAGTTCCTGTGGCACAGTTTTACTGAAAGTAGAGCCATTGCAGTATATGCAACAAACCTACATGAAATATTCACTAAGAACTGCTTTTGTCTGCACAAATGATCACACTTTTCTGTGACTGCTTTGCTAAAGGCTAATTTAATTATCATTTCACCATGCATTGGTATTCTGCTAGCCCAAGTCTGAATATCAGGCTAGCAGTCAAAACTGCTCGTTGTTCTTCATAGTGGAGTAGCACTGGAAAAGCTTATACACGTAGGAGTTTGTCCAGGAGAAGACAACAATTTTAACAACTGCCAATTGAAAAGTTAAAAAAATAGATGAAAAACTGTATTCCTTCCCATCATTGTCCTCTAGAGTAGCTTGATTCAAGGAGCCTTTGTGGAGAAGGTGACATGCTCCTCAGGGTCTGCTGCGTTTGCATGGGACACTACGTTGGATATGAGTGTGAGCACAGTGAAAGAAAATATATTTGAAGAAATAATATTTTCATGTATAAAACTTTTATCCTCAGATAACGACCTCAAAATGAGAGACTTGTGAGAGATCTGGGAAATAAGGCCAAAAGGACAAAGCAGGGGAGGGATTTGGGTATCCCAGAAAAAGGCTAGGAAGACAAGAGCTTCTGGGTTCAAATTATCCACAGATCATCTGCATAGACAGCAACACCTACTGCTGCTAAATGAAAGTCATGTAATTTTTTGTGTATGGAAAATAATTTTTTTGTGTATGAAAACTGTCTTCATCCCCAAGAAAACAGTTGTGGAAAAGAAAATAATTTTTTTACAAAACTTATATAAATGCACCTTTTGTTCTCATCTTCCAGGCTGCTCCAAAAATCTCTGTCCCAGAATGCTTAAAATATATTTTTTGTTTCCTTTTCCATCTTATAAACATTTCTTTAGTGAAAACACATATTGTTGTAACAACAAAAATTGTCTTCAACTTAATATAAGACGTTTCCCTAAGAAGCATGTGTTTGAGAACAAGGACCATATCCATGTTCATGGTTGCTAACCAAGTGCCATTAAATGGAGCTGCGAGCTGCAAGAGCATCTGATAAGTGAAATTTTTGCATGTAAGAGACCATACTGTTTTATAAGAGCCGTGGCAATTTTCCAGTTTTCACAATCAAAGCAGATAATCATGACAGTAAATAATCATAACTGTAGATCAAAGATGTTTAGGTGGCACAGAATTACCCCTGCCCCCATGCTATTTGAAGACATCTATCCTGTCAGACGATGGGCAGTGCTCAAGTACCAGTGCAGTCAATCGATACGCAACATCAAGGGCAGGTATAGCGCTGTGTCATAACATATATAACAGCAGCTAATTTCAAAGGAGACAGTGTTTAGAAGTGCCTAGTATTGACTGATCAGGATGACTGGCTGACACTCTCAGCAATTGTTAACGTGTTTTTGTAGCTTCTCTGGATTGATGTTGTTCATTCGTATATAATAGGTTTTATTAAATCTGAGAAGCTGTGGCACTCTCACTTTGTAAAACTCCTTGAGGGGGTGTTGACTGCACAAATCAAACTATTGTTAGTATTGTGCTGAAAAGGAGATGGTGGAGAAAGGGGTATTACTTTATTCCTATTCTTGTCTCTAGTTAAGAGATGTCCCATCCTTTATAGGAAGTCTGTCATGGCTTAGGTTAACATTTTTGTTTTCTGTATCCAAAAAGCACAAACAAGTGCTGCTAAGTGACATCTAAACTGCTTTAGTTCTGACCTGCTTCCTACTCAAATATCTTTCCTAACCTAATAATTTGCACTGACTTCTTCAGATTTTTATTCCTGATGTTTTTCTGCTTGCCCATAAGCCCTGCTAACTTAATCCTCTACTTCATTTCCCCATGGAGGGGAACTTTCCTCCCAACTTCCGTCTACCCAAAAGATCCTCAACAGAGTTTAATCTTACTTGAATTTTAGTTGAGTCAGGGCTTGCCACTAGCCCTTATCCATGGCTTAAGCTCCCAGGTAGTCCTGCAGTGCAAGAGGTAATAATGCTGTTCTCCCCTGAGATGAGAGATCTCATCTCAGAGCACGG
>NW_008825208.1:4063223-4082944 GCF_000699105.1 Pygoscelis adeliae
ATGTTCATGTTACATACTATAGTCTGGCTGCCCAAAGTTGGGCAATATTATTTAAACAAGGCTTGGCTATCTGTACACATCAGTGTAATTTTCATTACAAACGTACCAGAAACAAGCAATGGTGTATCAGCAAATGTATTAATTCCACTAGTTCTCTGCCTAGCTTCTTCATGAGCATAATCAAGAGTGACAAGTACACTGAAGACTGAAGGAGGATAAGGACAGAAGGGGAAGGTAGACAGCTGTAGAGTAAGGCTGATCTAGCTAGTCCTTAACTAAATTTTCCTGAGCGGAAAAACTACTCAGGATCTGGTTGGCTCTGAATACAGACAGAAATCTGAATCAGCGCAGGGTTTAAATATGCTCATCTATCTCTAATAATAACTCTAGGCTTTTCCAGTCCCTCTACTCTTTTCTTCCCATCAGAGATTACTTTGTCATTTATATTTGTTTGGAAGCTCATGTTCTAAAATCGTACATCCAACTGAACTGACTAAATGTACAGATTTCTGGCACTGTGGCACACTTCATGGCATCCCACATCTTGCAGAGACAGGCCATCACCACATCATGAAACCTTTTATATCATACCAGATTTAATCCTGTGGTTACTGTCATCATAGAATCATAGAATACGAGGTTGGAAGGGACCTCAAGTATCATCTGGTCCAACCTTAACTCTTGCTAATAAAAATAGGATCTGCTTTTGTAATGTTCCTTAGAACCACATTAACCTTGCATTGGATTATCAAGGAATATCACTGCAAACAGTAACTAGTGCAGCTGAATCTCATACATTGTGATAGGAGGGAGCAGCAGAAAAATGAGTCAATGGAGCAGAAATGTGTTTAAGGACTAACCTTATATGAAAACAGATACTCCATTAAAGGTTATCTCTAAAGGAAGGCTTTGCTGTTTTATTAAAAAATTATCATTATTTTTATTGTTGTTTTATTTTATGGCTAAACAGTTTGTTTAGTTTGTAACAATGAAGAATTAATATTTACTTAACCTTTTGGGGCACTCAGCTTCCATTAATAAGTTTATATACTACTTAGATCATAGATATTTCAGCTTATTAGAATACGAGCCTTCGATGTGCATTTTTCCTGTGCTCTAGACAAAGTTTAGCATTTATGGCTTATTTTGTGGTTTCCAAGAGATCCATCTGTTCCTTGCAACATTGGGTATTGTTACAGAAAATAGCACTCTTGCTATGTAGCTGTTCTTAAAAAGAGGAATAATTGAAGGAAACAGAAAATTTAAAAAGCAGAATTTGTTCTAATGCTTTGTAGAAGCATTTTCTTACTCTTTTGTTACTAAATTCCCAGGCTTTCTATGGGAAAATTTATATGGGAAAACATTATTAGCAAAAATGAAATGTGACAGCAAAGAAACAGTGATATAGATGGTCCCGTATACAGCTGAATTCAGCAGCGGGAAGGGAAGGGAAGGGAAGGGAAGGGAAGGGAAAGAGAGAATTTTGCTTGATTTACAGGGGAGGGGGGAAAGCCACCCAGACAAACAGTAGTATAGCGTAATTGCAGTAGACTGAATGCATAGTACCTTTATAAGGCTGTTTTGCCTTAATACTAGTGTTAAGTATTTCTGTGCCTGTATCACTGTGTTAAAGGATGAGCGTCTTCCCTGTGAATAGATTGAAATAAGATTCAGTTGTCCCCTAAAATCCCATCATTTTCAGTACCTCCTGGCAGACCGTATTGGTGCCTTTCATGTGCAGTAGCTTTAAAAAAGCTAAGGTGCTGTTGTGGGATCCTAACAAAAATTAACTTTTTCACTGAAAAGAGTTAAGAAACTCAAAGAGATTGATAAGTGCATTCACCTTAGAACTATCCTTTACTGAACAGATGAAAGCAATATTTAATAGGTGGTAAAATAGTAGTTCTGTTACTTTTAAATAGGACTCAAAACTCTTTGCCATCAAATTTGTATGTTTAATGAAACTAGTCCATGTACTGAACAATTGTGCTGATTTCTACCAATTTATTTCTAATTTATAGGCATTTTTTAATTACATCCAGGGCTTCTTTTTATACTGTCTGACATTAAAAAATATTGTTAAAATTAAATGAGCAGCATTTTTATCTGTTCTGTTCAAACCACAGATGCTAGATTTGATTTCATTTCTTACACTGAGATTGAAATTCTATTTTAATATGCAGAACTACAGTCTAGGGAGTCATAAAATGCAGAGTGTTTTCATTAGATGATGGCTCTGCACCTCTAGTTAACAGGAAAGCTGATTCATCAAACAGTAATGATCAAGACACTGGGGCCTAAAAGGGAAATTGACCACAGAGAGGAAAAAAGGATGTACCTGTTTTGCAGTATGTAATTGTTTGCTTTTGGGTTAAACTTTAATTCTGGCAATAAAACTTTTCTTTAAAAGTACAGCCATTTGTTACAGATCAAGGCAATGACAAGGTTGAAGCATGTATTATTCTTCCATTTACAGACTATTAGTTATGGAATTTTAAGGGTTGGTTTCTAAGTGGTGACTCAGTCTGGTGTTTCTCTTGATGCCTGCATAATTTATGGGGTAGGTTTGTTTGCTGCTAAAAATGTAGTAAGCGGATTAAGAAAAAAATCAAGTAAAGCCAGCAGAAAACTGCAGGTGCAAAACTATTCCTGCATATAGCGGGTAGTATTTTAAAGAATTATTTTAAATACGAATTTTGTGATTTTCTTATCTTGATTTCACAACTTACATGAGCTAGACAAGTTAACTGGCTTGGTGAAATGTTGCATTCCTGTACCAGGAGGCACTGACCAGGTTCTTCAGTGTTAGTTATGGTTTGATTGGCATTTCATGGAGTGTGGTGATGCAAAATAATAAATTGGAATTCTCTCTGTTTTAGGGTATGAGATATTATCTTTTGTCATGACACACAAGGTACTGCTCCTTGTGGTTTGAAACTGGGGGCACATTTCTGCTTCCCATCAGAATACCTTGGTATGACCAATATAGAGAGAGGTCTAAAAGCGTATGTGAGAGAATGCATCTCACTTGCTGAATAACAAGCAACAACAAAAGGAGCAAGAAATCCAAGAGAATAAAAGTCTCCCATGCAGAATGATGCTTTTGCATTATATATCTTTGCATTTAATCTCTGTTAGCTCTTAAATATTCCTTGTAAAGTGCTAGATGCTTCTCAGTCTCTGGTCTTGGTTCATCCCAGTAGCTGTTGCAGAGCTCTGTTTTTCAAATGCAACCTCTAAAGAGTGGCTCAAAACTACCTTTATGTTTAACAATCCAGTCAGTTGGATTAAAACAATCCTGTTTTAAGTGGCTGGTTACGGTGTCCAGACCAGGGAGCGCTGCAATGTCCAGAAATAACGTCTATGGTAAACTTCTGTCTGTCAGGGAGGAACATGGTTTCATATGCACAGTCCACAGTGCAACCGAGTGCTCTGTCATCCTCTGGGGGTTGTGTTACATTTGTGGGAGCCAAGATCCTTAATTCATGCTCCTGAGATGGGTGCATAAAAGTAGACAGCATATAAAACCCCATCCTTGTAATGTCCTGTTCAAAGTGACATTAGTGACATTTTCTTAGTTTCTGCATATGTATTCAGATATACCGAAAAATAATTCCTAAACTTTCAATTTATTTAATCTTCTTGCTCAGTAAATCATATGAGTACGTATTGCATCATGAAATGAGGCTACACATGTCCAGACTTGCAGTTTCCCTGCAGCAATTTATTAGCAATGATATTTTAATTGATCCCTACAGTATTTAGGAAAATATCAGCTAGGCAAGAGCATTTGGAAATCCTTTGAAGTAAAGAAATCTGTGTTCATATTCTCCCCTTCTGCATGTATTTGTTTATAAATGAAAAGAGATACTATTTCTCCCACTCCCTCCCCACATGGCAATGCATTCCCTTGATTTTTTCCGCTGTTTCAAAATTATAATATAAATGATAATTCTAACCAATTATAGTTCTTTTTTAAAAAGGAAGAAAAACAAATCAATCTCTGAGCTGGGGCCTTGAGCCCTTCAGAAAAACTACATAGCTATTGCCCTGAGAACAGTTCCACACTCTTGAAATAGAAGAAAAGTGAAGAAAAAAAATAAAGATACTAAGAACAAAATAATTTAAATTAATCCACTATTCTCTGAAGCCCATTGATTTCTATGTCTTTGGGTCAAACTCCATAGACATATTTTAAAATGTTTGATTATTTCTTTTTCTTAAAGGAAGGGAGGGGGGGAAGGAAAACCAAATCAGTTTTCCAGACTAAGATATAAAAATACACAATCTCCTCCTTGTTATGTATTATTCCTTTTGACCTGAACAGCTTGATAAAACTTTTTGCGGAGAAATGGACAATGGAGTCAGGTTGTTTCTTTGATGCAACTCTGTTTAATAATATCTACCAAATTTCCATGAAAACCATGAAAAACATTTTGCTTGTTCAGAATTTCAACTGTTTTTGCTCTCTCTCTGGTCAATTCATTCTCCATTGCTCTGTCCCTCGGCTGTCCCTTTCTGCCTGCATGTTCCTGTTGCCTTTTACTTGCTCACAGGCCAGGTCCACCCTTTCACCAGATGACAGCACATTTCATCTTTGTGTGTGTATTTCTGTTGTAGCACTGAGTTAGAAATGGGAGGCAAAGGCTGACTTAGATCTCTGCAGGTTTCATGCTAATGTGGTTTTTTTTTGTTTTGTACTTTTGTCCAAAATGATGCAATTACACATGAAAGTATTACAGGGGTTGTGTCCAATTAATACCTGTTCTGCCTCAGGATCACAATAGGAAAACATGGCCTCCCTTGCATCCTCACATTTCAATTCATATACCCTTGTATGTGCCATTTTGCCATCTTTAGACCTTCCCAAAAGGCCTGTTCCCTTCCTTCCAGGAGCTCCTCTGCTCAGACTCCCAATTCCATTTCCTTGCCTTATTTCATGTGGGGTGTCTGAAGAGTTATTTTCAAGAAACAAAGATTTTTATTGGAAGAACAGCAATGTATAATAAACTAGAAAATAAAAATGCTTTGCTTGCAAGATTTCAGAGATTCAGAAATAGGGCTTAGATAATACCAGGCTGAAAACTTGATCCCATGTGACTACAAGAAATAATCACTGACAATAATTCAGAGTTTATTACCAATATTATTACTGCTTATGCTTTTTGCCTATCAAATGGAAATATTTGAGTTCCTGCAAACCAAAATATTTGTCTCAGCAATTAGTCTGCAAGTATTATAAAATTAACATTTCTTACTAAGATTCTTTTTTTGTGCGTTTTAAAGTTTAAAAGTAAAATTTATGAGCTCAAAATATAAAAAAACTGAGACTTGGTTTCTTAAAGATTTTCTGCTGCTCAGCACTGACCTTTAAGAATTTCTCATGGTGTCACTGTACATTTCAGCCATATGAATGAATGAAGATAGTTGCTCTGCTTTAGCTAGTAAGTGCTTAGCTCTGAGGGCCTCCCAGCTCTTGGCTGGTCACATCTTCTTTTCAACATATGACTACCAATACTGGCTTATTGTTGAAAGATGCTTAATCTCTGAAGGATAACCAACTGAACATGCACAGTTATGAATTACTGAGCATACAGATTCAAGGAAGATTTCCTACCTAAGCAAAAGTGTTTTGGCAGTATTGGTATCAGAGCTGTGGTGAGCAGATGGCTTCACCCAGCAAATAGTGAAAATGCTGTAAACACAAAAAAAATCCGATCTTTTCTTGCAGTAAACCTTGTGCAGGAAAGTGAGGGATCTGTTAAGGAGTCAATGAGGATATATAAGTAGAAATCAGAGGAGCCTGGTGTCTATTTCTGATGGGGGTTACAAGAATGCATTGCACCACAATTCATGCACTAGTGCCTTTCTGCTGCTGTTCCTCCTGTATGCTGCTCAGAGCCTTCTCGTGAGAAGGTCATCCCTAACAGAGGACTTCTAGGCTTTTGATATCACTGGAGCATAAAACAAAGGAGTGCCTTGGTGAAGAGTAATTTTTTGCTACTCATACGATTTTGAAAGTCCCCGAAGTTACCTGAGGTCTTTGTATGTTCAAGGAGGAACAAGGGAAAAGGAGAAGCTGTAACCCCTGAGCTGTGGGTAGATCCCAAGTGCATCCAGTGTCAGTTCCCAGACTGGGGGGACAGCTGCTGGGCATGACCAGCAGCTGACCACACTGACACAAGGGTTGTTAGCAGTGAGCAGGAGAGCTGGTGAGACCAAGGGGCAGCTGAGACCAATCTTGACAGTTCAGCTTCAGCTGCAATCCCCGGCCCACCCGCTGCACAATGATGGGGGTTACAAAAAGCTATTGTCATCTCCTGCCTTGGGTCCACCTCTGGATTTGGCAATTCCTTGGATTTCCTAGATGGCAAAATGTGTAACCTGAGGTTGGTGGAGCATGTGGGGATGTTGATGGGTGGTTTGCACTGTTGGGTGTGTTGGCCATGACCTGCAGTGATGTTGGGGTAATGGGCAGAGGAGCTCTATCATGTGAGCTGACATAACTGGAGAAGTTTTTATAAATCTCATGCCCAGGCCAGCGATCAAAAAATTTTATGTACTGTATTTTTTTTAATTGTTGAGATGCTTTTTTAGTTGTGGTTTTTTTTTTTCCCCTGATAATTTGTATTTGTGTTAAAGCACTTGTTTACACAGTGCTATCGGTATCCTTGGTGTCACATGAACTGGCAATGAAAAGAAAAAATCTTTGCCTTCCATTGGAAACCTAGTAGGGCATCATTAATTCATTCTAATGACTAGGAGATCAATTGCAGAATACTGACTTTTAGCAGTCAACAAGCAATGGGAAAAACACAATTAAAAAATCAAGGATAATGTATCATTAAAGGTACTTTGTTGGTTTAGTTGACAAATGTAATTTGATTTAAATTATTTATGGTAGTACTGCATTTAGTAGTAGGCTCATAAATGCTCTGTAGTACAAGCTGTAAAAATAAAGCAATACATTACATTTAAAAACAATTGTACTAAATGTGATACTTTATGTACGTATAGCGATATATGTGTATCACTAATGCATGTAACATTACCTGTAGAATAGTAAGGTATGCTGTATAGAGTTCAATTTTCTGCTTTTTATCTTTTGCAATTTTCACACAGCATTTCTGCTATACTCTAGCATTATTTTTGCTTTCCTTTGTTTTGCCTATCTCAAAACTTGCAGTGAATTAGTAAAAACCTTCTAAGGGCTCTTTGTGGGTGGGGTTAAGTCACTTTGGAGCACATTTTCCATCTGCTTTTGGTGTTCCTAAGTCACTTAAGAGCCTTCAGTGTCTTACCTTTTTCCACCAGGTGCAATGGTAATAGCAACTAATAAATCTGAATTAAAAATCTGTCAAGTACAATGAATAATACACAGAACTATGTGTGCACAAACACCAAATTTGCACGTATATCAGATAATTGAACTGGGAGATGCCAGGCACTTGAAAAAAAAAAAGAAGATATTTAGGGGTAAGTAATTTAATATAACTTTGAAAAGCAGGACTCCAATGGCCAGTGAGAAACCATGTGCCAGTGTTAATTGACTGGGGAAATAGTTTCATTCTAGGAAGCGTATTTGTTATGGAGGTTAATGCTCATTAGAGCACTGCTACACACCATGAAAACTCATAGTTCTTACTCTTTTTTAATATTCTTGTTCCACTTACCCTGAGCCACACATGTTTCTGTTTTCTTGGGTATAATTTGTGGAGTCCTACACTTTGTTCAGAATTGCTGTTTTAAAAGCACAGGAAATATATTAATAACAGCATTTTTTTTCTTCCTTTTTTATATTGGAAACTTAAACTCTGTAGCATTTTTTGGACATGAGAAGTGGAGATACAAAACTAATTCTAAAGGTTCTAGTTCCACTTCTTTATGAAACAAGGAGTAGGGCCTGGAGCAGTGTAGATTTAAGCAACCAGCCATCAAAACACAGGCATGAGGCATTGCAGTGATTTGTGACCTGGCAGCTGGGGGCTGGAGGGGGCTATCTGTGTGCCTATAGGACCCTAAAATGTAATTGTTACCAAAAGGACACTGTTTACTTTTTTCTACAGGATTTTTATGTAGGCAGTAGTCCTTTCTGGTAAATAAATAACAGGGGAGTTCTTAGAAATTAGTTAAATCCAAATGTCTCGTACTAATCTAGGCGAGGCTGACCAATAAGCAATTACATTTTACGTAAATGATGCTGTAGGTGCTGCCTTTCAGTGAAGTGTCTTATCTTGGCAGATATTTTCACATCTAAAAGTGCTGCTGATTGAGATCTGTAGGACAAAATCTGCATGACTTGGAAATCAATAGGAAACATAGGGAGCACAGTATTTCCAAATATTGACTAGATAAAAATAAACTTTTGTTCAGCTATTCTTTAAACATCTAGGGAAATCAAATATATTTTCAAAATAATGAAAAACAATAGTACAAGACCATATGTTTAGCACTTAAAAATCCATGCTCTAACGCAAATGCACTACAGAAGTTTTTTTTTCCCCTGAAGAAACAGAAAAGGTGCTCAAGAATGTTTTGATAAAAAGTCCTTATTGTGGAAAACACAAAGCACAAGAATCTGGAGACAAAGAATACTGTATGGTGTGATGGATTTATTAAAGAGGAAATCCAGACTAATCTGACTAATTTGTCCCCTTGATCTATATTATCAAAATTTCCCAGGCATTCTCTGCACCATGCAGAGCACTGAAATAACTCCCAATGTGCTTTTGTAGTTGCCTCAGAAAAAAGGCACAGCCACCTTTATTGCTACTCAACACATGTAAGGCTTGGAAAGAGTAAAGAAAGCAGCTAAATCAAACACTTAGCTGGAGGAGAGGCAAAGAAAGCAAAGAAAAAGAATCCAATTATTTTGTGTTTGTTTTGCTAAATGGTTTTTCTCTCAAGGATTGCAGAGAAGAAACCCTTCCTTCCTCCCCCTGCCTTTTCAACTTGTTTGTCTCTATTCTATAAGGTTGGGAGCAGACAGTACCATACGACTAGCTATACATTGCTGCTGAGACTTCTGCCAACACTAATTAACCTCCTCCTACAAATATCAATAAAGTACAATCTAGGCTTTGTCTGCATATGATTTAAAACAACAACAATAAAAAAAAAAACCCAAACCTTTTCCAATCATCTTGCAGTCCGTAATTGTTCGGTTTCTTTCCCTTGAAAATGATCCTCCAGCTGAGGAAAATGTCCGCTCCCTCTGCCCCCACAAATGCTTTGTTGCAAACTCAAAATCCCAGCTGCAGGTATAGTTCAAAGAGCAGAAGTGCTACAGCCCTCAGGCTCTCTGTGGCTGATGAAATTTGTCGAAATCTTTTGGAACCTGCAAGGTGCTGAGGGCTTAAAACACCCCACCAAACCCCCAAGGGGCATGGAGGATGCTCAACGCTTCTCAGTGAGGACTCTGATTACTTCAATGTTTCCCTTTGGACTATCAGTATACCTTAGGGCAGGCAAAGCACACTGAGATTCCATGAGTGACAGGCAAAATCATTTACATGCAAAGGTTTTGCTCTTCAGGTTTGTTGCAGTGCAAAATTTAGGAGTTAACGTATGGAAGCAGTAGTCATGCAGGAATATGGCTGGGATCAAGATTTGGACAATTTGGTTCAGAGCACCTTAGCTGAAGGGAGCCGCAACGAGTTTTGGGCAAGACACAGGAGCAGGCAGGGGCGGGCAGCAGCCGGGGTCTGGAGGCAGGACTGGCAGCACAGCTGGTGCCGCTGGAAACCAAGGTCTGCCTACACCAGCTGTATCACCAGCGCTGCTGGAAACCTCATGGGAAAGAGCTCCTCGCTAAATCTGGCCAACACAGGGCTTTTCCTCTGTGCTGAACTCCTCTTTTATTAACCCGCTGTTCAGCCTCTGAAAGGGTTGACATTTTTTTGCGTGTCACTGAAAATGACCAAATGAGGGAGATGGGGTCCTGTGAAAGTGGTTCAGTGTTAAACAGTAAGGCACTCCTTTCCTTTAGAAATGACTGATCATTAATATGCAGCTATCTTAAGGCATATCTTATCTTAATTATCTCTGGGAAAAATAAAATACAATTTAAACTAAATGAGCTAAATATTTTCAGAATGATTTCAGAGGCTGTTAAAGATATGTGCATAAGAAAAAAAGGTATCACACCCCCCTCTCTATTCTTAGATCTGTACCAAAACCTTACTTTTGTTGTGGGTTTTTTTCCCCTCTCTATCTGTATTTCTCAGCCTCCAAGATATGCAGATGTTTTTCAAGCAAGATGATAAGGAACATAATTGGTGCAAACTATCTCTTCAGGGCAGTCTTTCCAGAAAGATTGTTTTAGTTACATACTCGCGTTTAACTTTATGTATATTTTTCCTGAAATGTTTCTTTTAGTCTCTCTCTAGAATTTCTTCATCCAGTAACTATGAAGTTACTGGCAGTCATTAAGATGAATCCAAATTATGGTTCCATCTGCCTCCCCCTAATTTGGAGATTCTGATGTTCCTTAAGCGTGGCTGGGTGGGGTCATCTCACAGAGTGTAAACAAAAGATACTTATGGCTGTCACAGTGCCTACTAAAATTTGTGTGTTTGTCTACCTTCAATGTTATTTTTTCCTGCATTAATCATACATTTCTCAGAAATCTATAGCTTGACAACTGTGCCTTATGCCTCTCATGATGCAGATTAACACTATGGTTCATTATGAGCTTGCACTTGACATTGGAGGCAACAGGGGCTGATTCAAGTGCAGGGTCAGGCCTTATATTAGCTGCAGCTTGAATGTAGCTTTTCTCTGTGGGTCAGCAACAAATATAGATAAATATGGCAGGGCTTACATAAACACCACTGAAAAGAAATAACGTTGACGTATATAACATGCTTAGCGTTATACAACTTCTCCCACTAGAGAGCCAGAGTCAGACTTTGGCTACATAGAACATGTCTTATAGGTTTTACATAGCTCTATTTCAGCGAAACACTAACTTTATTTCTGGCTATAACTATGTGATTGAGGGTGTCATCAAAAAGACTGGCCACATGCTCAATATTAGATGTTTGCTTAAATACTTTGCTGAATTGGGGAATGAATGTTCCTGAGACTGTGGAGCTTCTGAATCCCAGAATAGACTTGAATAAATCTACTCAGTTATAGAGACATTTTTTTCATACTGTACAGTATGTAGCATTAGACTTGACATTTTTATATATGCACTATCACTGAGATGTAGTTGCTGTGGGAGGTGTAATTTAGAATTTTCCAACCCTTGAACATTTAAACATCTCCATCACGGCATTACACTAATATGTTTATATTCATATTTCCTTATTTTTTTATCTGAGAGTTGTACTGTATATCACTTTCATAGAGCTCTATAAGATGTATCTAATTAACCTTAAGCATGTTACCCAATTATTTGGGTTTGTGTGGTGAGGAATGATTTTGACCCTTGAGGATCAGATGCCTAATTCAATTGTTTAATTTAAGTTTTATTAATGTTCTTAATCCATTCTCTTCTGAATAAAAATAAGAAACCAACAATATTTGCTTATAGCAATACTTTTCAGCAAAATATTAAAGTAGTTAATTTCTTATCAGGATTTCTATGAATGATTAACCAGGTACTTTCTGTCCTTTTACTCTGCATACTGAGGCAACAGAGCTGTTCAGATTAAAAAAAAAAAAGTCTGCATCTATCACGTCTTAGAATAACCTTCAGACATATGGCATAGCGCATAAATAATTTATGCCATCAAGGCTTATGTCAAGGTACAACACAAACATTTAAGGTACATTTGACTTGAACTAACAGGTGAACATGAAGACAAATGGTATTAAATAAAGGTGCATTTTTTCATGTCTGCTGTTGGCATTGCCATTGACTTTCTTATGGGAGAAATTGGATCAATAAAATCAGGGCATTAAATGTTTAATAACTTAAAACATTTAAATTTTGCTGCAGACAGACCTCTCTCAAGCAGTGGCTTAATCAGTAGATAAGAACAGAAGACTGACTGCTCTGCAGAAATGGTGGTGCTGACTGATAGTCCTACATCAGTCAGTACCACATCTTCTGCGAGCTGCTAGCAGGGTTGGTCTGGCAGGTTCGTGGCTCACCAGACTGCTTTGCTTGGTGCCTGCCTTGGCACATATGTGAGAGATGTCCCAAGCATCCAGGTATCTCTGAGGCTTCACAGTCTGTCCTTGTGTGCATGTCTCTTCACCAGGGCTAAGCTGGGAGGAGTCTGGATGGATGGAGAAACAAGGATGGAGAAGTCAGCATAGAGAGGAGAAAACGGAGCAAAAACTACTGCAGAAATTCTTTCTCTGCTTGTTTGACCTGTGGTCTGAGGCTGTGAGGCCACCTTTCTCTTCTCACTATCTCCTTCTATGATTTGTTTTTTCCAAGGCGAGATGCCTGGGAGTAGGGAGACCCTGGCCCCTTGGTACCCTTTTCACCGGCGGTATGTATTGATGCGTTTCAGGCATATTGATGCTTCCCCTTGCCTGCTGTCCCTTAATCCCTGCAGCTGGAAGTTGTTATACTTCATTGGAGACACGTGGCCTGGGAGCAAGCACCAAGCTGTGACTATCCACATGGTGAAAGGCAAGATACTGCCCTTTGTCATAGCAATACAGGGCACTAGGCTGGGGGAGCTGAGAAGGAAAAACCTGCCTTGTTCTCACTGAAGGAATTGGTGCAAGCCTCACAGTTTAGGAGTCTCACAGAGTGTTGAAATTTAAAAGTCATAAAAAATCAGAATTAGAAATGCATGTTACTGATTAGAAAAGGCATGGCAGAATCCAAACCATACTCACATCCAGTATGACAATTGAAAAATTCTCAATTTTATTTCTGTCTCATTTTTTTTCTCCTTTTTTCCCAAAGAGGACATTTAAGAACATTAATAAAATATGTACAGTTAAAGGAGAAGCTTATTATTTTGGGCCACAACAGCCTGCTCGATAAATTAGTGACAGACAGACTTTTAGCTAGAAATTTCAAATTCCATCAGCAACGTATTGTGGTTTATTTTAAGTATAATAAATGGATTGCATGTAAGATGAAGTTTGTTGCATACAGCTATTTCTATCATATACCCCCAAAAATATGTCAATAATATATGTTGAAGAAAACAGCATAAATAAATCACCAAGTTTAGCCTTTCTATATGGAATTGAAATTTTCAAAGGCTACATTCTCAAAAAGGATGGTGATTTATAAGAGGCTTTAGGAGAAGACTGGCTAGGATTTGAATGACTGTAAATGTTTTTCTTCCCAAAACACTGCATCCAGAAACAGTACTTAATTTTAGTTTAAAGAATGTATTTATGTCAGGCTTGTTGACTTCTTCCACATAGTTTCATATAATTTATTTAACATAACAATAATGACCAGCCATATCAGTTCTCCTTGGTTCTTGGCTTCTAAGAACCCTGTGTGGGTTCATCACCAGAGAATGGGTATTCTGTAAGGCAGAGGGTCTCATAGCAGGAAATCACATTGCTGTGGAACTTTTTGCAGAGCCATGGCATCATGGAGCCATGTAGGTGGGCAGGGACCTTGGGCCTCATCCCATTGAGGTTTGAACATCGCTGAGGCTGGAGACCCTACAGCCTCTCTGGGGCCTGCCACAATGCTCTGTCCCCATTGCAGCCCCCCATGAGGGTGCATACAACAATAGCATCCCTGTTGTGGTTTAACCCCAGCCGGCAACTAAGCCCCACACAGCTGCTCACTCACTGCCCCCTGGTGGGATGGGGGAGAGAATCGCAAGGGGAAAAGTGAGAAAACTTGTGGTTTGAGATAAAGACAGTTTAATAGGGAAAGCAAAAGCCTCACATGCAAGCAAAGCAAACCAAGGAATTCATTCACTCCTTCCCGTGGGCAGGCAGGTGTTCAGCCATCTCCAGGAAAGCAGGGCTCCATCACGTGTAATGGTGACTTGGGAAGACAAACGCCATCACTCCGAACATCCCCTCTTCCTTCTTCTTCCCCCAGCTTTATATGCTGAGCATGACGTCACATGGTATGGAATATCCCTTTGGTTGGTTTGGGTCAGCTTTCCCGGCTGTGTCCCCTCCCAACTTCTTGTGCACCCCCAGCCTGCTCGCTGGTGGGGTGGGGTGAGAAGCAGAAAAGGCCTTGACGCTGTGTAAGCACTGCTCAGCAGTAACGAAAACATCCCTGTGTTACCAACACCGTTTTCAGCACAAATCCAAAACAGAGCCCCATACTAGCTACTACGAAGAAAATTATCTCAGTCAAAACCAGCATAATCCCTCATCTCCATCCTTATCCTCATCCCATTCCCCTCCTCATCCCCAGACTAAGCCAGCCCAGCATCCTCCACCTCCCCTTGTACACCCTCTGCTCCAGCTCCAGACATCACAGGGACCTTCCAGTGGACTATATCCTGTACATCAGGGTCTGTCCTGCACCAGGAGCCCAAACCTCAACCCTGTGCTCCCAGTATGGTCTCACCAGTGCCGAACAGTGGGGCAAGATAGTGCCCAGCCCCAAGCAAAGAAAGCCCGCCATTGCCATCCTTTGCTGCAAAAGATCTCTGCGGACTCTTTCTGCCCACCACGACTCCCAGGTCTTTTATTGAAAGCTCCTTTGGCAAGTTGGTCACAGCCTGTATTGACCCACAGGATTATTCTGTACTGTTGTACCACATGCAGGACTTTGCATTTGCCTTCACTGAACTTAAGGTGGCTGATTGCCATCAGACAATTTCTCAGCCTTCCTGAGGTCCCCCTGAATGGCAGCCCTACCTTCCAGAGTATTGACTGTGCCTCCCTGCTGCCACCCTCCCCACCCCTACTTTGATGTCAGCTGTAAACTTGCTAAGAGTGCACTCTGTCCTACAATTTAGGTTGTTTATAAAAACATTTTACAGTTTTGCCTTTAGTCCCTTGTTGGATGCCACTAGCTACTGGTGACCAATAGCACTCATCACAGCTCTTTGAGCCCAAAAGTCCAGTCTATTTTCCACCCAATTTATCATTCACTTATCAGGCCATATCCTGCCAATTTGGCTATGAGGTTGCTACCAGAAACCATGTGGCCTTGCTAAAGCCAAGGTATGCAACATCCCTTGTCCACAGCACCAGTCATCTCATCACAGAAAGCAAGCAGCTTGGTCAAGCAGAATTTGTCCCTGATAGATCTATGCTGGCTGTTCCCAGTCAACTTCTCATCTTTCATGCGCCTGAAGGAAGCTCGTTTCATTATTTTATTGTTGAATTAATACCCTGCTGATGAGGTCCTCTTGGAGGACGCAATCAGAAGTTGGACAGATCATTATCCCCCAAATTATTTCCCTGAATTTCAGCAGCTGGGTCCCACGTGCCTAAGTGGGGAAAACTCTGAACTGTCCTAAATAATAATTATCCTTCAAATAAATTTATAATATACTAAATTCATCTCAGCATTTACAGTACACAACTCTTATGTGAGGCTTTACAGCAGTGGCAGACAAAGGAATTTAGGAAACAGTCTAGCAGTTCATTCTGACTTTAATTTGTATGAAAACAAGAGCTGTAAGTTATCCAGATAACTCAGTAAAGGAAGTTATCCAAATAACTCAGTAAGGGATACATAGTCAAATGAGGAGGTATATTTCTGTATCCTGGAGCTATAAATCTGATCTAGTCTTGGGATAGGAGACATCTTACATGTAATGCTAGAGCAGAAGTCTAGGTCATAGTTGGTGGAGTAGCTAGAGGACCCTCTCAAGTAATGTAGCGAGAAGTATCCAGCAAAAAAAGTGAGAATAAAATATGCTGTATTGTGTATTAAGGCAAAAATCAACCCTCAGATCCAGTCCTATAGGATTTCTGAAATAGTCTGGGTGGGCAAATGTTACTACTCTTGTGGCACTGAATGAACAAGGCTGCTTGTGTGTGGTGGACTTACAGCAAGGCTGTAACAACATCCCTGAGCACTGCATTAGCTTTATCAGCCTAAAGGAGAGATGTGAAATGTACATTCATAACCTGATCTAAAAGAAGACATTTTGCTGGAGACTTGATTTTTCTGCTAAAATCATTGCAGCTGATAAAAGTTTCCATTTACTCCTTTGTGCCTCCTTGCCCTGCTGTATATTTATGGTATGTTATAAGTTGCTAAGTGACCAGTGGAGCTGGGCTGTCCAGGTGCACTGGGCATTCATCGCCAATATGCTTTATTGTGGTATTCGTAAAAGTAAGACTTGTTGCAGGCCATAATATCAGTATACTGTTGGGTTTTTTTTTACTCCTTTGGGGGGGGCGCATCAAATGAATTTGAGTGTGGAACTTGGAATCCTGCTCACTGCTTTTTAAATATGCGGCTCTTTAGAAAGCCTCTTCACAAAAGCAGGTAGGCAAAATATTTGAATATCCTGACTTTACTTAAATGGTATGTGGGGATAGCACTGCACTACTGACTTCATGAACAGGGCAGGCTCAGAAGCAGCAAAAGGTTGTAATAAAATCACAATGCATGCCAAGAATCATAGAATCACAAAATGATATAAGTTTTTTACTAAATAAAAAGACCTGGGGGGTTATCTACTCCTACGCCCCACTCAAAGCAGGGCTAATGAGAACAGATTGCTCAGGACGATGTCCAGTCAAGGTTGGAACATGAATGGAGACCTCCACAGCCTCTCTGAGGCACATCCCATTGTTTGTCCACTGTCCTTGTGAAAAAGTGTTCTTAATGTCAAACTAGAGTTTCCTGTGTTCAGAATTGTTCTTGTTGCCTCCTGTCCCTCCACCTTCAACACGGGTCAGACAGCAGTGAGATCTCCCCTTCCCCTTCTCTTCCCCAGGCTAAACCATCCCAGCAGCCTCTATCTCCCTCATACATCCCGTGCTCTAGCCCTGACCATCATGGGAACCCTCCACTGGACTCGTTACTGTACATCAGGGCCTGTCCTCCACTGGGAGCCCAAATCTGGACCCTGCACTCTCTGTGCAGTTTCACTGGTGCTGAGAATTGGAGCCATGTGTTGAAATGCCATGAAACACATGGACTCACCATGAAATGCATGCGTGCAATTTCCAGTCTTGCAGCTCTTAATCAGACAAATAAGGACTGGGGAAAGGTTTATCAGTCTGATAAGTGACTCTGTGGCCCCTCTCTTCCTTTTGGCAAAGCAGCTATGAATGCCCATTGACAGAGTTTCTCTTGTTAAAAGTCTGTTCTGTTATCTTTGTACTACAGACTTGGAACAAGAAGTTTTGTCCATCCAGGTGTGATGGGAAGGACACACCCTTCAACAAACAGTGCTGTGTCACATCTCTATGAAGTAAGGTTTATTGGGGATTTTATACCTGTGTTCTGTGTTAGAGTTCCTCCTCTTAACCTGCCTCTGAGCTGAGTTAATATAAATCACAGAGCTGCAATACAGCCTTGAGATCTGTCAGACCATGAATATGTTTTGGTGGGCTGACTTCTAGTGTTCATGAAGCATTAAGTTCAGACTGAGAACTGATGCCTTCAGCCCAAAATTCACAGTCATAAAAATTTGCTTCCTTATATGTTGATGAAAAGTATATATTTTAATAAGCTTGCTGGCACCCAGGTGTCACTTTTTTTCCCCCTGCTGAATACAAAACTGGCTGATATAGGTATTTTAAACTTATGTGCTGCAAGCAAAATAATCTGCCCCAACAAAAGCAGGATTCTCAGTAATGATATTTTCACTACAAAGTATGCCAAAATGAATGGGCAATATTCATTTTCTGCAAGAGCCTTGAAATTAAATTAACAGAACATTGCATTTATGGCAGAGTGTGTGTAGTTGTATTGCTTCCCCCAGCACATAACTTGTCAGCTAATACACATTAGTAGAGCTATATTATATATTTAGTTTCCCAGGCTTTTAACTCGATGTGTGCGTTCATTGAACCAATCCCTTTGTTGCTCACTTATTGAATCTCCTCCACTCAGCAGATAGTAGAGGTAGTGGTGGGAGGAAACCTAAACTTGTTTACGTCTCTTTCTGCAGAAAGTAATGACAGAATAATTGAATCTAAGAAATGTCTACTTTGCAAATAAATAAAAAAAAAGTTTACCAAAACTTAAGTCCCTAAGGACTACTAAAACTAGAAAATTTTTCAATGATCGTGTTGAGTGTTGGCTCAGACCAAGTCCATTGTTTAACACTGAGGACATGAAGGCATTAGACAAAATGCTTTCTCATTCCATTTAACTGTCAAGCTCCTCTAATACTAATAATCTAAAATGGTGCCAAAGTTTTTATTGTTCACTCATATGTTCTGCATGTATACATGGGCAGTTCATTACCAGTATATGCATGAATAAATGAACTTACTTTACTCTTTGCTCTTCTGTGCACTTTGGGTAGATCACCTAAGACCAGAACGTGCCCAGAATACTGCTCCCACTGACCTCAGTGAGCCTAATTTCTTTAGCTGCTTGTAAACTGATCCCACACTTGCAGTAAAGAAACAATAAATCAGGATAAATGGGAACCTGGAGGGACCATTCTACCTTTTCTGGTCTGCAAACAAGAAAAGTAGAAACTGTGGAGCTATTCCACACTTTTGAGTTTTAGCAGCGTGTGTAATTTGATGTTTATAGGTATTACATATTTGCCTGTTTTTTCACCACTCTGAGACTCACTTCATGCACTGTGCATTCCCAGGAGTATGGCAAATCCAATCATGTATTAGATATTTTCATGGAAAGCTTCATATTCTTTCAATCTTACAATTTGTAAGCTCAGATCCGTTCAAATGGAGGTTTGTTTGTACTTGGAGAAGTAAGTACGCTGAAGATAGACACTTGTGGAGTGATGTTATCTGTCAATATGCTAACAAGGAAATACTTGACTGTTGCTATATTTAATTAGTGCTTAATACTGGCTACTGTTCAGTGTTCAGTGTCCCTGCTGCTTAAAATTTCACAAAAAATAACCTGTCCTTTACTAAGTAGCTCCAACAAAGCATCTCAGAAATGTGTGTCAAGAAAAGACACAAGTATACTAGTGTGGAGACTCCAGCCACAGAAGTGCTGTGTTGCCCAGCCCTGGAGCCATTTCAGGGTGGTGGGGTTAGGGTGAGGCAGGCCCTGGGCACTTCAGACCAATGTGCAAACCCTCTCATGCTGCTCCAGTGACCCTCCCCAAAACACAATGGTCAAAAAGCGCCGAAGACATTTGGATACTTAGTGCTATATCTGATGTGTGCCTTTTAATCTGTGAATGGCACAGGTTTATATCTTTTTTTAAATATCCATTTCTTTTAAGAGTTAACTTTCTTGTTATATCACGTACTTTTCACATGTGATGTTGAATATAGCTTTTCTTATTTGCTGTGTCCTCTTTTTCTGTCTATTTATCTATTTCTGGCGTGTAGATACACTATAATGACTCCAGTGTTTTATATCTGCCCGATGTAAGGGGAGTCATGTTTTATAACTTAATGGATTTTTTAAAGCTAAAATGTAATCTTGTTAACTAGATCATATTTTTTTCCCTATAATTTAAACAAGTAGATGCAGAATGTGTATAATGTATGGTATAATTTGCCAGCAGGAGCTTCAGACTTTTTGATAACTTGTTATGTATCCTTCACATATAAAATGCAGGAAGATTTGAAAGATATTTTGTCTTCTATTATTTTCCTCATTCGCCTTTTTGGTTTAAAGTGAAAAAAATATTATTCTAATTGATGAAGTGTAAGTCTTATTAAAGGTAAAGAACTGAGTCAGAATAAGG
>NW_008825208.1:4082956-4084727 GCF_000699105.1 Pygoscelis adeliae
AAAATGAAATACAATTAGGTTTGGTTTCTTCCTGGTTTAATTTAGTTTATCCCCTTAGGAGAGATCCATTCACCATATTTAATTTAGCTGTAACACACTGTAGTAAATATTTTCCAAAAAGGAAAGCTTAATGAGTTGAAGACATGCATCACAAGCTTCCTATTTTCCCCCTTACCTTTTCAAAAGCTTTTTTGTTTTGGTTCCATTAAAACTTTTTAAGGAGAAGATCAGACCTCCAGAAATGTTCTTGGTTTTGCATCCTTAGTGAAGAGTTTGCTTATTAGTTGAGGCACAATCCTAATCCCACTGAAATCGCAGGACCTTCTCCCCAGAGCTGCCCCCGGCCCCACCAGCATCACTGCTGGGGCTCTGCCTGCCTGGGGCAGGGCTGAACAGTGCTCCTGCCCCGAGCACATGTGGCCCTCTTGGCTCCCCTCTTTTACATGCAAGAAACCTGTACTGAAAGTCCCACTCCTGTCTTCGTCCCACTCGTGTCTTCTTCATCTGTGTGACACAATGCTTGTGTGTCATCACAAGCATTCAGAACCTCCAAAAATAAGACTTGAAAGCTATGAGATTTTAAGAAAGGATTTTTTTTAATCTGCCTATTAGATTTCGGTAAAGATGGCTTATATTTTAACTTCTTTTCTATATTAACAGGGAATTAGATCATATACATTCTTTAGAAAGTTTCTTATGAAATCATTAAATATTGCAGGATTTCACGGTGAATAAATGACCTGGAATCACTGCCTGAGACATCAGTCCCAGTGACATTAACAACAGATTTACAACTAATTTGTATGCAGCCAATATTTTTTGCCACTTTGATTCCAGTCTCCATTCTGGCCAGACTGCTGCTGGAGAAACTGATGGGAATTTTGCTGGGAATGGATCATTGACATGACACTTCCATCATGTGCTGAGAGATGTAATTTGCCTCAACAAGCATGGATTAGGTAGAAATACAGATCTCATATTTATATTCCTTGTCAGGTGGATACTCTTCACACTCTGAAAATGAAGGTGTGAGAAAGGAACGAAATATCAGAACTGACTTTTACACACCTCTAAGTTTTCATTTTTTAATAGCATAAATCAGAATGCAAAAGTTGAAGAGAGAAATGAAGCAAAAATCTTCAGACGTATGCAAATTTTATCCCTGGAAGCTGAAGAAAATCATACAGTTTATATCTGCCTAAAGATCTGACCCTTTTTTGCTGCTGCAGTGTTAAATGAACAGCTCTGCATACACACAGGATTTTCTAATCCTGATTTGCTTTATAAATCTGTAGATTGATAATAGCTTGATGAATTACAGCAATGTCAATATCATCCTGAATAAAGGTGTAATAATGTGCTCTGCTAGACACTGTTTTCTGTAGGCTCAAAGCTCTGATACTTCTTAACGTCTTTCTTTTTAAACTGCAGAACCTTTAAGTCACAAGGCTGTAGTTATTTTTACATTTTATAACCTTGTACGAGGCTAATGACACAAATGCCTTTGTCAAGGGTAGACACCAGCATTAGTGTATTGGGACCAATGACTCAGTCAGTGCCTTGCTTGAGATGAAGTGTAGCAACCTGCACTTTCATCACAAATCAGCAGGAGAGGCAGCACATTATACAAACATTAGCACTTAAGCAAAGCTTTAGGCAAGGCCAATATGGGCACAAAAGCGGGGGAGAAGAGCTGGTGCAAATCAGGGGCTGTGTTCACCACAAAGGCATGCAAAACCTCCGTGACACTGTTCACACACCTCTCAAGTGT
>NW_008825208.1:4085565-4126980 GCF_000699105.1 Pygoscelis adeliae
CCCTGCCCTTGTGCACATTGGCTGCAACTCTCAGAGCAACCTCCAGCTGATATTTCTCCAAGCCTGAGGGAGTACATTTAGCTCTAGGCTGTAGAGAGATGTTCCTGCTGCTCCATGTGCCCAGAATGGACAAGGAATAGAGGAAAAGTGACCACTGCCCTCACTACCTACATGCAAGAAACCTGTACTGAAAGTCCCACTCCTGTCTTCGTCCCACTCGTGTCTTCTTCATCTGTGTGACACAATGCTTGTGTGTCATCACAAGCATTCAGAACCTCCAAAAATAAGACTTGAAAGCTATGAGATTTTAAGAAAGGATTTTTTTTAATCTGCCTATTAGATTTCGGTAAAGATGGCTTATATTTTAACTTCTTTTCTATATTAACAGGGAATTTTTTCATATACATTCTTTAGAAAGTTTCTTATGAAATCATTAAATATTGCAGGATTTCACGGTGAATAAATGACCTGGAATCACTGCCTGAGACATCAGTCCCAGTGACATTAACAACAGATTTACAACTAATTTGTATGCAGCCAATATTTTTTGCCACTTTGATTCCAGTCTCCATTCTGGCCAGACTGCTGCTGGAGAAACTGATGGGAATTTTGCTGGGAATGGATCATTGACATGACACTTCCATCATGTGCTGAGAGATGTAATTTGCCTCAACAAGCATGGATTAGGTAGAAATACAGATCTCATATTTATATTCCTTGTCAGGTGGATACTCTTCACACTCTGAAAATGAAGGTGTGAGAAAGGAACGAAATATCAGAACTGACTTTTACACACCTCTAAGTTTTCATTTTTTAATAGCATAAATCAGAATGCAAAAGTTGAAGAGAGAAATGAAGCAAAAATCTTCAGACGTATGCAAATTTTATCCCTGGAAGCTGAAGAAAATCATACAGTTTATATCTGCCTAAAGATCTGACCCTTTTTTGCTGCTGCAGTGTTAAATGAACAGCTCTGCATACACACAGGATTTTCTAATCCTGATTTGCTTTATAAATCTGTAGATTGATAATAGCTTGATGAATTACAGCAATGTCAATATCATCCTGAATAAAGGTGTAATAATGTGCTCTGCTAGACACTGTTTTCTGTAGGCTCAAAGCTCTGATACTTCTTAACGTCTTTCTTTTTAAACTGCAGAACCTTTAAGTCACAAGGCTGTAGTTATTTTTACATTTTATAACCTTGTACGAGGCTAATGACACAAATGCCTTTGTCAAGGGTAGACACCAGCATTAGTGTATTGGGACCAATGACTCAGTCAGTGCCTTGCTTGAGATGAAGTGTAGCAACCTGCACTTTCATCACAAATCAGCGGGAGAGGCAGCACATTATACAAACATTAGCACTTAAGCAAAGCTTTAGGCAAGGCCAATATGGGCACAAAAGTGGGGGAGAAGAGCTGGTGCAAATCAGGGGCTGTGTTCACCACAAAGGCATGCAAAACCTCCGTGACACTGTTCACACACCTCTCAAGTGTGCAGCACCTGCACCAGGGGTGAAGGTGTGTAGGGACAGCATCACTTTGACAAACTACAGACCTGGGCAGTTTATCCATCATCACTAATGAAGCGTGCTGCAGAGCTGTTTGTGAGAAACCAAGTAACATGGACGAGCCCTGCAGGGGACACAGATGTGTAGGCACCATGGGGGCCAGCTCAGATCTATTGATCTGGGACATCTAGGGTCAGGCTCTTGGGGAAATAAAAGGAGCATGATCCTGAGTATTGCTAGGGACTGTGCTGATTCCCTCAGCTTCTTTAGGCTTTTGTGTAGCCTTAGTGTAGCTGACAAGATAAGTTTTACCATGTGCTAATCAGGTTGCATTGAAACCCAGCCTTTTTGCAGCATGCCTTGGTCATGACAGCCCTGAAGGGCATGGGACAGTGCAGAAGCTGGGCGGGTTGCTGAAGAAGTTCTAAACTACGGTAGTAAGTAGGATCAGGGTCGGTATCCCTGTTCGCTTGTCAGACCTGGCTGCTAGATTTAACCTGACCTAACTGGGATTTACTCAAATGCCTATGTATGTGAACTTGCAATGCACTTTCCCGGACAGTAAAGCCAAAGAGTGAAAAGCACCAAGTATTTGGTTTTGGGATTATATGTTTCTGAACTTAAGCATTCTTACTTGAATTTACTCACAACTAAGCCCACCCATTAGCTGAAAATACTGAGAGAACAAACAAACTTACATACAATATTCTCTTTTGTGATGTTTCCCAGAGAAATATTTGGGGAGAGTGAAACAGACTTATATTCTCCTTTTTTCATCTTATTCTTCTAAGAAAGTTGGGTATAGTTGTAGCTAGTAGGGTAAAAGAGGAATGAATTTCTTAGCCCAGGAGGTAAACCTTTGTATATGGGAGAAATTTTATAGCAGTTTATCTTCAATTTTGTAAAAAAATACATTGAGTAAAAGTAGTGCAAATCTTTACAGTGATTCTTCCTTTAAAATGTTGGGGAAGGGTTGTGTTTTTTTTTTTGTTTTTTTGTTTTTTTTTTTTTATAATTTAGCTAAAATCAATAAATCTGGTCTTTTTATTACAGATGGAAGCAAATATGAAATTATTTTTTAAAACCGTAAAGTTGCCACAGCTTGAATCCTAAGAATAAGGGAATTTATAGCAATTTAAAACTGATTTATATCTGTATAGTTTATTATCCTTCCTGTACAGGGGTAGCTGTGGCAGGTAAGGCACCTCTGAAGTGGTATAAAGTGTCCACACTAAGACAATAATCCCTTTCTAAAAATGCCAGTATCATTAAAGCAGGTCAGTTTTCTATAATAGACGAAGTCTGAATAATTTATTTAATTTGCAAAAAGCAGAAGCGAAACATCCAATGGCAACTTTAAAGTGTTATAAACAAGGTTATATCTATGCTGCAGTGTCTGGGTGGTACTGCAGATACAGCTGAGCTGGCCAAACTACAGGTCAGTGCAAGCTAATTTATCTTCCACTCAGTGCTGGTGCCTCAGCTGCTGTGGGTAGAAAGGTATCACCACTCAGGATGGGTGTGAGCCTACACTATACCACAGCTCCTCCTTTTTGAAGCTAGACTAGTGCAATTTTCTCAAAGGGATTTTCCTGATTCCATCACTATTTTGGAAGCCAAAAGTAAAATACTGTTTACCTGCAGGGTGAAAAGGCAGGTTTTTATTTTTGGCTTGGAACATTTATCTTTTTTTTAAAAAAAGCCAAGTTTCCATTAACAAGTGTATGGTATAAGTAAATTGCCCAAGGAAGTATGTTCTAGAGCATTTTTCCAGTATAAGCAGTGAGTAAAAAACATCCCAAACCCAAACTAAAACAAGGAACTTGAAAAAAATACCTACAGGAGCAAAACGCTAGCCTTGTTTCCCCAGGTTTTGGAATCTCTTTTTTGGTCCTGGGATGAATGAGAGTTATTTGTGACCTGCTCTGGGGAATCACATCTGGAATATAAAAACAGATGGCTTCAAACCAAAGAACTGCTTTTCATGAAATGCAAAAGTAAAGCATATTTTCCTTGCACTCCTGACTGCATTCAGCAATAGTTAGCATTATTGGGATAAGCAAGAAATGCTACATGTGTTTGTGGTAAAAAGGAAATATTTAAGTTAATGCTTCTTGTTTATTGCAGCATCAGTACAGTTTAAGCAATCCGAATTTAGATGTTGCACTTAAGGTCTTGTGCTAAAGGCACAAGGGAGAAGGTGTTTGTCATGGGAGATACTGTGTTCTAAATAACTACAACACAAAAAAGGAAGGAAAGAGAAGGGAAAGGAAGATGAAGGGATTGTCCAAGAATCACACAGTAAATCATGGCAGAGCTAGGATAAAACCTAAATTTCTAGGTTCTGACTCAGTAATCCCAGCTATTGAATATGCTGCTTCTCAATGCATAACATGAACATGCAGTACTTTGTAAAGAAACATGCACTAGACATTTTGGTGTTATTGACTTATTTATTCACAATAACGAAATCCAAGGAGGATTTAAATCTGCACAAACAGGACTTTTGAAAGGAATCCCTGGTATGAATCCTGACAGGGTAGTTAGGTTTTCAGATCCCTGAGCACAGAAAACCCACTGAAAATATCCCTGTCACTAAAGCAGGTTGTGCTCTCTGACAGGAATTTCATAGTAAATACTCTCCCTGCAGTATCTGCAGATGCAAAAGCTGCAACAGGGGAATTTGGAAACATCTTTCCTGTACTATGCAGTTTTAAACACCAATAAACAAACAAAAGCAATAATATGCTTTTCATAACTACTGCTGAACATGCTGATGCCTAGTGTCAGGGGCTGCAGTGATGACAGATTTAGAGATTAGAAAATGAAACACACAGAATATTTTATGCAGAGCAGGGGACTGCCTTTGCTCAGCAGAGAAAAGGCAAAGTCCCCCGGTATCACACAAGAGTTGTCTATATTTACATTTGCCTCTTCAGGGACTGCAGGAAGCTCAGTGCTCTCATGACATCTGGCAATTCATGGCCATGTTATCTTTAACGAGCTCAGCCTCAGCCTCAGGACAGCCTGCCTGCATTATCTGCCCACCCGTGTGGCACATGGTGTTCCTCTTTCCAGGGAAACCTTTATACACCCGTGTGTCTGCCTTGCACTGGCCACAGGACAGCTCCTGGACAGATGTGCAAGAGACCACCATGCAGCTGTGCTGTGTGAGAATGAGCTGCTCCATGCACACTTTCAGGTGTATCCTGATAATCAGGATGTGCCCCAGAATTCCTTTATGGGGTAACCAGTGGGGTTGCCCTGGATCTGCTTCCCAGTTGTTCCTGCCGTTACATAGCAGGAAACAAATTCAGCTCTAGCATCATGGCTATTCCAGCACAGCAGTGCCTGTGGAGGCACAGAGAAGAAAAATGATTGAATGCTTTTGAAAGTCTGGCCTCTTTATTTAAGAGCCTATGTGGAAGCTAAGCCCCTCTGAAAATAAGATCCCTGAACAGATGGAGACTTATCTCAATTTCCTACTCTTTTGAGGTTCATCCATTAGGGTAAGAATACAGTTAAGCACATGGGAAAATACACCCTGCTGTGGTCTGTTGCAGTCTTTTTGTAAAGGCAACATACTTATATCTCAGCTTCACAGAAGAGTCAGAGATAAAGACCACCACAGCACACAGTATTAAAATAATCCTTAACTATTTCTTTCCCTGATCAAGATTTCCAGGGTGGCTAGTGATTTTGAGTATCTCTGCAGCTTATGAGGTACCTGATTTGAAACACATAAAAGTGGCTTAGCTTTCAGAAAGAAAGACAGAAAAATTGCTCAGGACTTTCTGTTGTCCAGTCACAGATTTTTCTGAATCTCTTTGCTGCAGGAGACTTATACAGAACACCTCTTTTGAGAAAGAGTTTTTGGTGCTAGTGGCTCTCATCTTGGTTGAAAAAAAATACAAGATGAGCCTTTCAGTATATCCTGGCCAAATTACAGCTGCCTAGTCATTTAAATTAATATACTAATTTCACTTGCACACATATTCCTAGTTTGCCTGTTAATTTTAATGACTAAAGAAAAAGTTTGTACCATCTGGAAATTCTCGCTGTATTTTTCCCCATGTTTTCTGAGGTAGCGTATATAATTACTTGGCAAATGGTCTACCTAATGCCACTACATCTTGTCAATAATTTGTATGCAAAAAATGAACTCTTGTGTGAGCGATAGTTCCTTTGAGGCAGGAGAGAGAGCAGAGGAAACAGTTTTAGCTGAACAAAATGTAAGCATCTTGTAAATATGTTGCCAAAGCACTTGTTCTAAATGGTGTGTCCGCAGAGACTTGTATTAATGATCCAAAATACCAGAGCAGCGTGAAAAATGACTACAATGCTGCCACTGTTGTGTAGCTTCCATTACAGCGAGTGATGGCTGTCAAACAGAAGGGCAGGGTGGTGAGCAGGAGTAAAAGGCTGCTGGAGGAGGAACTGGCAAGAGAGGTGTATCAGAGTTGGGGAAGCACCGGGCTTCACCCCATGGAGCGGAAAGCGGGCTGGTAGTGGAGATGGGCATGCAGATCTTCAGGCCAAATTCACTTGAGCTCATATTTAACCACAGCCTCCATTTCCCAATTTTTCTAGTACCCATTTTTGGGAAAGGTTTTGTCTATAAGCAGCTTGTTTTCCTCACACTCTGGCTGTTTTCTCCCCTTAACATTATTTCCCCTTATTGTTGCTCAAATCAAAAGAAGGAAATTATTTTCCTCTTACTATTGCTATCTGGCTGATTTTTTTAAAAAAGTTTTTTATGAGGGGGGAATAAGGCAAGTTTTTTTTTAAATTTATTAATTGTACCTGTCACTCTGACTTTTTCAACTCAATCATTATTAGTTTTCATTTACAAATCTATTACAAAAATAGTTCTGCTTGACTTGACATCTGCCTTTACCCCCTTGCAACACTCTTGCCACTGCCAATCACTTGCAAGTAGTTTCAGTCATGTAAAGATAGTTTGCTTTTGATGGGAATGTTACACATATCAGAAGAAGGGAGCACCACATATTTAGGGTGTCATAGGAATTTAGCAGAATACTTACAGGTATTCTTTCACTGTTTTGCAATGAAGTTTCAGTTCAGCTCTTCTTGGCAGGAAACTGACTTAAACCACAAGAGGGTACTTACGCTACCCATGAGCGATGACTCAGTGACTTGGTGTTCGTTTCTGAAGAGGGACCATCAATCTCAGTTTATCACAGCAGCAGTAACTTTCCATAAAATGGGTACAATGAAAACAAAAGGAGCTAGTAAAACTACAAATGCAGATGTCAGTGTTGGCAAGGAGACTAAGGGTCATATTAGCCTAAGGAAGTAAATTATTCTTTTATCCTTAGCATTTGCACCTTAGCACTGGCACCAAATCAGGGCTGAAGAATGAATGTCTGAGACTAAACAGAAGCCTTTACTGCCACAACACATGCTATAAATAAGTTTTCGTGAGTGTTAACTTTAGAATTAAATTCCCTTCCAACAGACTAGAACTTGGAATATTTTTAATAGTTTAGAAATATTAATTATATTCCTTAAAATTTTCTAATAGTTTTCTAGTAATTTTGGTCAAGATTTTGAAAGAGTTTTGAAAGCAGTTGACTGTAAAAAATATCATGAAAGTTTGTAGGTTTCTGTATATATATATACACACAAATATATATATACACACACACAGAGTAGTTCATATAAAATAATAATAATACCTTGGACTTTTGGATTATCCATCAACATAATCTTCTAAACTGTACACACTTTTCCCACACAGCAGCTGTGCAATCTTGATATTGTTTTTATTCCTTTTTCCTGTCCTTATTAACACATACGAAATTTTTCATTCAGGTATCTATGTTTATTACCTTACAAAAATATCTGCTTGTGTTCATTCCATCTCTTGGCATTATGAGTTGAACTGCCATGTATAATCTAAAATATTTCCCTTTTTCATGTCATCAAGCTGCATTTGTAGGACAGACACTTTACTCTTTGTAAAGCTTCCCCTTTAGAAAATTCTTTGGATCAAAATAATTTTATTTAAATTTTAAATATATTATGTTTACCACTATACTTATTAAATTATAACTTCACATTTCTTAACAGGAATTCTCATTTGCTTAATATAAGTCCCATACCCAGAAGGTCCAAATTCTACAGAATTGTATTGGCTATTCACCATGCATTTTATTATAACTGTTTCTTCAATCAGCAAATGTTAATTAACTGTCCTGGCTTTGTTTTATATCTGTGAGTCTGCTGACCTAATGTAAAGAGAAAACCAAGAAAATAAGTTGAAAATAACCTTTGCTAATGCAAAGAGAGGAAGCAAAAAAGATGCTATGGCTTTTTTTGTCATATTGTAAAAAGGCAATCTAGTTTAATTATTACTCTGTCACTGTGCTAATGACTATTTAGCCTTTACAAATGACAGTCTACACTAAAACAGGGAGCTGACCCATGCTTTTAATACGAAAACCATTTTTCTCTTTTGTGCTAATTTCAATCAGAATGGAAAATTGTGTGTAATGTTATTACTTAGACTGATTACAGTCATATATAAAAACCTTTGAAGCTTTATGCATTATGTCGATGAAATGGGGTACTCTTGAGAGAATGTAGAGGTTTCTGTTAATAGTTTCAACAGCAAGGTTTTAAAAAGGCTTTTGCAAAATAGAAAGTTAAACCAAAAATCTACATATATGATGTTCCATCACACCAAATAAATTTCTGCTAAAGCACTGAATCCTTGCAGCAGAACTCCAACCAGTATCAGATAACACAGTCACATTACAAATATTCCCATCTACGTATGTGGAAAATCACACATGAAAATGCCAGACCCTCCTGGTTCTCATTTTTGCTGGGACTGTGAAAAAACCAACGCATTCCTTCAGCATGAACTGGTTTTTACAGCCTGTCCCTGCTCTGTAGTAACCACTTTTGTGCACCCTTTTATCCCAAGCTAAGCACAGGAGCGATTACTGCTTTTCTATTGTTATCTAGCACTGGCTTAGCATAACTTGGCCATCACGCCTCTGATGGTGCAGTTTGGGCTGCTTGAGGGTTTTGACGGGACCTCTTGACCTGCTGGCACTGGATGAGCTGGGACAGTGACAGGGGTTAGTGCCCTGCATCGCTTCTGCAAATTGTTGCTACTTATAGCAGAGGTGACATAACAACAGTTGAAGCATAACATGAATGTTTACATGGTGTTGGGCTTTTTTTGCAGACTGAGCTAAAATCAATGCTGGATTTAATTTAAAGCTGCAGTGGTTGAGGATTTGATTCATAAGATGTCCAGCTGTCTCTCCAACAGGAGCAACAATCTTCAAAAGGGATTGCGTATATGCTTCCAAAAACTCAATATACATATATATCTGCTGAAGATGAACCTGCTTTGATAGAATATTTTTTTCTCATTTCAGTAGTAATTATCCTCCCAAAGCAGGTTATCTATTGTAATAAAGAAACCAAACCGAGGTCTGTATGAAAAAGGCGACCAGTATAACTGGAAAACAGCTACAATTTCCTGCAAGATGGATGAAAAGGGGAGGAAGAAGAAACAACACCAATCCAGAGTGATTCTATATTATACCAGCACTCCCTAAACATTCTAGTGCCTTATTAATTTGCTGGCCTTGTGCTGTCTTTGAATATGCAATTGAAATGGAGATAAGGTAATGTGATAGATGTGCTGCAGGATATGTACTTCTTGCATTTCTGTTCACTAGAAAAAACCAGTTTTAATTAAGTTGCTTTCAACTAATTCAGGTTCTTTTTAAAAACATAAGTAAGATGTGTTATAAGTGACTGAGACATCCTATTCATTTGAAAATACTGAAATGGAAGTAAAAGTTTTTTCCCCCTTTTCCATGTGGCCAAATCCCCGCTGTGGGAAGAACATACTGGAATAAAATAGAGTTGCAGTAGAAGTAGTTTCTGTGTTTTGGTTGGTTGGTTTTTTTTTTTTTTTTGGGGGGGGGGGGGGGGGGTTTTTTTTTTTTTTTTGGGGGGGGGGGGGTGGTTTTTTTTAAGTTCTTAAAGGCACCAAGAGAATATTTCTTTTTTATTTTTGTATTTTTTATACCTTTTACCTGATTTGCTGTAAAAAAAGAACCTCTGTTTTGGGATATTGTGAAGTGGTTAATAAAACCTTTATGTGTACAGATGGCTAAGTGCTGCTACCTGAGGGGCAAATGATGCAGATTTACTTACGAAAAGTTCCTCTGAATGATTTTTGTATACTTAATAATATCCCTAAAGCTCTTCCCGAAATCATACTTGTGCTAACTGAAGTCAGGTTAAAACTACACAGAAGACAAGGTCTGATATCAACAGAAGCAATTCCAAGTCTGAACCTGAGGTGACAGACAGCTCTGTGAGAGACATTCACCGAGATGCAGAGCTCATTGACCAGGAAATAGCAATGTCACTCTGCTCCTAGGAGCTTCAGCACTATTCTGTGCATGGTCATTTTTTTGTGGAGCAAGAAGTGAAGAATACATGTTATTTGCTGTCGCCTTCACCTTTCTGAGCAAGGTGACATTGAAGGCACGTTACAGGCAGTGTTTTACAACTGGAATAAAAGAAGAGAAAAATGTTTAGTGTTCTGTGACCTCACAAACATGTTTTATGTATGCAGGTAACCTACAACAGTATTGACTTATTTAGGTAGACTAAGAACCTCATCTCAAACGTCTAAGGCTCTAAGTCATGCTGATAAACAATACCATTTCCCCTTTCTCAAATGGCCTTTGGGTATTTTGCTTGTAACAGTGTATTTCACAGCTGGCCTTGGGAATCTCTGGTATGTTATGACAAGCTTTGCTAAGCAACTCCTATAAAATGCAGAGCTTTTGTGACTCAGTGTTTGGTGCCATGCAGGAAGATGCAGTCTCACGGCACAACAATATGAACTGGGGAGTAAGGGAAACTTCCTTTGTTCATGATACAGAAGGCAGCATCTTTTAATGGATTTGAAAATTCTGAACCCCTACTGAGAAAATCTGCCACCCTTGATATTTTATTAAATACAATCTTAAGAAAATGATGGATTTGTCAGATAGAAAAACTGATGGAAAAATACAGACTGCCAGTAGGTTAGGAGGGCAAGAAACTTGTGGTACCACTAGAAACCAAAAGGTTTATTTGGAAAATCATTACACAAAGGTAGTATATGCAGAGTGATCTACAAGGTCTTGACAGAAGTGTTGATCAAATACAGAGGTAACAGTTTAGATAAGAATACAGAATTTTATGTGCTTAGCTGAGATTAAACGAACCATTATGTTGGCCAGAATTTTTTTTCAGCATTTGATACTGGAAGTTATTTGCCCATTTCATTAAAACTGCTCAGAGAAAAGGCTATCTCTGGGCCAGAATTACAACATGGGAGATGCTCCATGATATCAAGTAATTTTAAGATCAAAATATTCCAGGATGAAAAGGAGAGAAACTTTTTTTTCCCTTTTGTTGGTTGAGCAGAAATGCTTTTTGAGTAGTGGACTTAATTACTAAGCACTGCTGGGCTGACAAAAGATGGCCTGTTCTTAGTGGCTCATTTCACAACATTGCCAGGATTGATGTTTCTTGTTCTTGGGTTTTTTTTGTTGTTTGTGTGTGTGCATTACTTTCATTAAGAGAAGAACACAGCACAGCCATTAAACACAATGGAGTCTTCAGACTTCTCATTGTGTTGTTATTGAATTGGTAGAATAAACTGTGAGTTTCTGGAAATTCATAGTATTTCCAGTTGATAACTTGTTTTTGCTTCTGCTTTCTTATAAAGAAGCTTTGCGCAAATTCAAACATCACAAAGAAAAAGTGGAACAAAGAAACAGCACTATATAACTTGAGGTAGAATTTGAAAGTTTCCATTGTAAATATTATTCATTTTGGTGAAATAATTGCTACAAGCTCACCATGCCTTTCAAGTATGTGCTCTGACCAGTAGTACTTTTCAGGAGAATTAAGCAGTTGAAGGAATTGCCTAAAAATTTTAATATGGTAAGACTCCTAAGAGTTATACAGAAAAAGCAAAGAATTTTAAAAGTGTATCAAAGATCTTGGACCCAATTTTAGCTACTACTTCTGATTTTGATCTTGCAGTTTCCCTGACTTGAACTGATGGAATTTAGGTACTTAATCATTGAATTAGAGTTACTTAAGAAATGTCTAAACTTCTAAACAATTGCATCTAGGCTGTCTGGGACATCCAGTTGATTGTCGGCACAAAATTGCAAACAATTAGAGACTGAGGTAAAGCTGGTGATGCACCATGGAACTGAGGTAAATCTGCTGCTGAAGCATGGAAAGTATGAAAACGTCTAGTCATTTAAAACATTGATATTGTAAAAAGACTGCTAAAAAGTTGATGGTTCTGGATAATACTATAGGTGAAAAAGAAATCAGCTTAACAGCCAAATTCCATTATAAAAATCAGCAAAAATTGCAAGTGTTCTGATTTTAAAGATAAAATTTTAAAAGTCAGAATAACTGCCCTCCGAAGTTCTTGACACACACCCCCCCTTGGCAATGTTGCTATTTTTGTTTTGTCAGCAGCACCAATGAATACAGCTACTAGACTGTATAAAATAATTGTATTGTATGGCAGATAAAACAAGGGGTATGCATCAGATTATAAATAATTTAATTTTACAAAGGAATTTTACATCTTAATCTGTTCAACCATCACTTTCACTTAGACTCTGAAATAAAATTATGTTATTGTATTCCTTGCTATAATTTAATACTTCACCCATAAGGAAATGTCAGGTCACATTTAGAGCAATCTAGAGGCCTCTAAGCCAGATTGGAAGGTCATTCTGTTTGAACATTGTAAATGAACCTCTCCAACAAAGTTTTGGTTAAGGACAACCAAGGACTCATTATACAGTCAATTTACCCAAATGCCAGCAAAAGCAATGCCAAGGCTGTTACTGACTGTCCTTTAAAATTTGAAATGGTATCAAGCATACAGGAATTTATCTTTTATTATCAAGCCTGGGAAGAAATTGTTTTAAAAAAATATTTTTGTAGAAGATCATTATGTTACAGTGCAAATAACATTAAGCAAAATAATATTTTGCTAAAATGAGACAAACTATTTCAGTATCATGAAAAATATGGGTGTACGTTTGTTTTCATAAACTATAGTAGGAGGCTTGGCTATCTTTTATAGCCTTCTTAAACTGCTACACAGATGTGATTAAGTTCTAACAAAAGACTTTTGCAGCAAACTGTGACTCCCTTTCTTACATATGATTGTGTATGTGTGCTTTCATTATACACACCCTCAGGGAACATGACTGCAATCTTGAAAGCGGTTTCCACTTCACTTAGCTAGTGTTGACACTAGAAATCAGGAGAAATAGAGATGCAGCTGAGAGTGGTGCCGAAGTCACTCATCAATCTGTGTTCCTCCATAGGCAGAAAGAAGACAAGAATGGTATTTCTTTGCAAATTTGTGAAGGGCTAGGGATTAGTTAACATATTCTGGTTATACACAATACCTTTTGTGTTCTGACTATTGCTTTGCAGTGGTATTTGTCTAGTTTGTAGCATTGCAATAAAGACTCAAAATCACTAAGTTAGCTCATCTTTTAGCTGAGATTTCCCAAGATGGTGCAAAAAGAGCAAGTTGCTGACTAATTCCTCCAGTGGTAAGCCACATATTTTGAGCTATACACTGGTAAACTGAGTCAAAGCATTTCAGTGCTTTCCTAATATTAATCAATTTTACCCATCCTCACCCCTATCTGCTTTCCTGATTTATATGAAACCTCTACCTATACATATCAGGTGCAGAGATGATTCTGCTTGAAAAGAAAGCTAGTATAAACTAAAATATTGGAGTTGTATACTCTGATATGGGCACTAGATAGAAGAGCTCTAAGGAAGAAGGAAGGTTTTTCCTTTCTGGATCATCACAGTCTATTTTGACCCATGAATAAAACTAACATAATTGAACTGAGTTAATTTGAGCAATTGGAGCTGTCAACAAAAAAATAAGCTCTGTCTTCCTTTTCTTCTTCCAGTCAAAGTGCTATACGACTAGTTTTGTCATGATATCACAGAAGTTCACATGATAACAGAAAAAGGGTCATATTTAGAGCTAAAAAGTCCTTTTGGCTTTTGCATCATTCAGAAAGGGAACAAGCCTTATTCTGATAAACTGAGGCTCCTGATGCCAGGAGTGTAGAGAACACATCGGGGAGAATGTATTTTCTGTAAAAAAGACAATATTTCTCTGTTTACCACCCTGTAGAAATTTCTGCATTCTGCACTGCAAATCCTTAAAGTCCCAGTGCAGTAAAATGCAATGTATTTGGTTCCCTGCACAGCACAGTGCTGTGAAACTCCTGGAAGAAATTGAACAATCTGTCATGGCTGGTAATGTTTAGTGATCTTTTACCACACCAGGCTGATTTCTTGATTCTCTTGAAGGCTGCTTTCCTCCTCCATTTCTCTGGAGAGTTGTAATGAGAGACCTGTCAGAGTGCTGAAGACACGGTAGATTGTAAAAGCAAACTCTTTGCCTAGCTCAGAACAAAACTTTAGCAAGGCAATATTCTTTTGTGCTATTTTTAATGTTAGGCATGTTGGTCACAGGTCTGGCATCAATGTTCTCACGCGTACTTCATGGACATCCATAGCTCTGTCAGGGCTATTATTATTATTACTGAAGTGACTTGATGTGGGAAGCAAATAGTTGTAGTACTCCAAGGGCCAAAGACTCTCGTTCAGGATCACACATGGGTATGAGTTTCACTAGAACAGGGAGGTTTTCTTCTTTAGTCTAATATAGCAAAGACTCCGTCAATTTCTGTCAAGAAATGTTGTAAGACCTACAGTAGAGCCTGGGAACTTGAGCATGGTGAGGTACAGGCAGATTATCTTCTCCAGGCTTCACCCCTTTCCATCAGAGATGGGTTTGGCTGAAGGAGAGAGCTCGCAGGGCAGTCAACACTAACTCGCCTGTCAAATTCTCCTGCATTAGGAATAATGCTTTCAAATATGGTAGACAACTTTTATGAAGTCCAAGAGTGGAAAAGTACACTCATCCACACTGAAGACTTCTATTATTTTCCCACTGCTGATGTAGGGTAGGTTCCTGAATTCATGGAGGGATAAATGGTATTGGGTAGTATAAATGTCCAAGTGAAATAATAATAAATGCTCCAGGTTCATGTTGTGTTTCCTGCAGGTCTAATTGAAATTTCTGGAAACAATGTTGGAACTGCTGTTTACCAGCAGCTGTGGTGTCATTTCTGGAAGTGCTATTTTTTTAAGAGAAGCTTATTAGAAAGGAAAAGTGTGCAGTAATTAATCACTGCCTTACCTGCACATATCTGGGTGAAAAGGGAGCTGCTGCAAAGTGAGGCCATCCTTCCCTCTAGTGGCCTCTAAGGGGCCTGTGGACTCCAGCATGGCCAAACATTCAAGAATTCTTTATACTTCAAGCAACAGAGAGAAGCCAAAGTGCTTACCTGAGGCAGGGCTATCACAAGGGCAGGGAAATTATTCTGATAGTGTAATTGCTCCCAAATATCCTGGGTGAAATGTTTCTTTTTTCCTTATGAAATGCGATGTTTAAGAACAAAATGGAGGGAACTGTTAATTATGTATTTAGTGATTATAAGAAGTATGAATAAAGTATGACTGGTGGCTAATGGGCTCCCTAATTTCTACACTGCTTCTGTAACCATTCTACAATTCAAACAAAAGTCCTGATGTATTTAATACATTTTATGTTTAACAGGTTGTTATGAGGCACTAGTCCAAAGAGCAGTCAAAGAATTCTGCAGGTGTACAGAAGCCTTTCATAACAAGCTGTAGAAGAGGTTAATTTGTGGCACTTTCAAGAAGGTAGCAGATAGCATGTGTGTCCCATTATTTAGCAGAACGAATTGTCTCTTGGATCCACTCCCTTTGCTGTTTGTCAGCCAGCCGCCCGGCAAAGGGTCTGTGCCTTCAAGCTTTTTCCCCTTTAAATGGTGCAATCACATTATGCATTCCTTTCCTGTAGCTTTTCCCCCTTAAATCAGTCCCTGGCATTTGACACTTACAAACTAAAAATAAAATGAGCTGAGTCCCTAGTTAACGTCTATTTATTAAAGATGGTCTTTCATGTATAGAATTACCAGGACATTTGGCCTGATTTACTATACTAACATTTCCAATTTGGCCCTGGGTAAGGAGCTGTGCTAGTAATGCTGCACCCTATGGTGAAATAGTGCCTAATCAGTATTTATGAATAGGGTTTTGGAAGTCACTAAAGAGCAGAGCTTTCACAATGGACTGGGGAAGAGGTTTTACCTTCTTAAAACACAAATATTGCTGAGCTTTGGGAATCTATATGGCACATTAGGATTGAAGAGCTTTCATTTTTAAATTGCAGTTAAAAATGTGTAATGTAATACTGTCAGTAATTTAAATGGAGTGTACCTCTTTCAGCCATTAATGCTATTTGTTAAACTTTGTAATTACTATGCAAATGAACTGCTGCACTTAAAAAATGACAATACAACAGAGAAGAACAGTTTGAAAGTCTAAAAAATGTGAAAATAACCCCCCTTTTTTTTCTTTTTTTTTTTTTTCATTTTTGAATTCAATGTTGTTTGGGGAAGATTGCATTTTGGGAAGAGAAAATAATTTTTTGGTGTTGAAAGGAGGCCTGTGGGGCTAACTCTATACAATAACAGGGTGCCAATTGTGTAATGTATATGGTTTTCCTAAATCTGGGATCAGTTCTTTAGAATGTCCAGTTCTAATACTAGCTTTTTTTCAGAAATCTGGCCTCAGGGGATGAGTCCAACAGTGCAAGGGAGCTTGATGCATAGATTCTTGTGTTACTGGTGACCCATCTAGCCCCATAAGTTCGAGTCATCTAGACATGACTAGGATCATGTTGGATCCTGTTACTTTCTGTTCTCTCAATGTGGAGAGCAGATTGCTTCTCCCTTTTTTTTATGCAGCTACCTTATATATATTTAAAAGTTATAGTCCTGTTTTCACTTCATCTAGTTATCTAAGCAAGTCCATTTTTAAATCTTTCCCAAGTTCCTATCTTCTAGACTTATATACTTTCCTTCCTCAGGAATTTCTCCAGTGATTCTGTGCCCAAAATTTATTATACCAGTTGAAGTCTTCCAAATATATTTCCCAATAGCTGAGGAAACTGTAAGAGTATGTTATTTCCATTACAAGCTATATTCCAGTTTATGCGGTCCACATTGATTATTGCTTTTTTCATTATATCAAAACATTTTTAATTGCTATTACATTTGTGATGCGGGACAACTTTTAGATTCTTTTCTGCAAACTTGTTACCTAGGGGCTTGTTCTCCTGTCTCTCCTTATGTAGCAGGTTATTCTTGTTTAAGTGTGGAAACCTGTGTTTATCCTATTTTAAAATGCATCCTGTATTGGTTTGGGTTTTTTGTTTTTTTTTTTTTTTTTTTAGTTAGTATTTTAAAGGTTATTCTGTTGAGCATGCTTAAGAAAATCTTTGGAAATTTTAGAGAGGAATATTTGCATTTAAGCACAAAATCAGAAGGTATGCAGCTGATCTGCAAAGCTCTGCAAAGCTCTGCATCAAATCTTTGTCTACTATACACAGTGACAATGACTTCCATATCTCCCTGCTGCATAAACTGAATTTGTTTCTTCTTGAATTTCCTTCAAGATCTGATTATGCCAAGCAGTAAGACTTGCACAGCTGGGCATAGGCCATTGTAGAAGACTTGTGGGAAATGCAAACAGCCTGGTTGAGCTAAAAGCATAAACCTGGAGAATGTGTACCATAATGAAAATTTGACAAATGCATATGCTAATCCATATTCTGATAGATAAGCAGGAAACATTTACGTAGAAGAATGCAATATTCAGCACTGGTGAGCTAGGGAAATAGCCCCACACAGTTGTCGCAAGTAATTCTCAAGGGAACTATAAAACTTCATATCACTGAGTATTTTCTACAGCAAGCTTGACTTTTAAATGTATGGCTTAACATTTAGAGTGTACTTTTTAATTATGGAGAATTTTTTTTTTTCTACTACTGGAAATAATTGAAAAGATCAGTGAGGTATATTTTAGTAATTGGTCTCCCTAAGGGAACCAGCAACATTGTACACTCTGTTCAGGTCCATGTCAAATGTTGACCTGAAAGAAAATCTGCTGGGACATTTGACTGTGTTTGACTTCAAATCATTTACTCATTATGCTGAAGCTTTAGTATATCTTGGGGAATCTTAGGAAAAAAATATCTTGCCCTTGGTAACATATACCTCTACTAACAGCATATGTGAGTTAGTAGATACTGCAATTTTCAGTGTTAAAAAGACATTGACTAGGAATTTAGGAATGAACCTACGCAGTCTGAATTATGAATAATTAGTTTCAGGTTACCTAATTCTGTTAGACTCTTTTGCAAATCAGAATAGCACTCTGCTCTAAATAAGCTGGGAAACTAGTGTATTTGTTTGGTGTAAAGCACAGCCAAAAGGGCATATCTTGCCCCGAATCTGTCAGCACAACTTTCTGTTAGTAATGGAAATGGTATGAACGGGTCAAGGTACAATATGGTACATGTGCATACAAAATGTCTGTGCAACTGAGCATAGAAGTTAATATCGTTGAGTTATTCCTTCTCCTGCATATATGAATATGTATTAATCTGTTTCAAACTGCATCTTTTTGCAACAGATCTTCCAAACTAGTCAGGAAAGTAGTTGCCTGATGTCAAAAACTCCGCTAGATTCCTCTGCAAGCTAATGATGTTCAATAAGAGTAAATATCAATGATTTCTAGATCTTCCAAAAACACTATAAATGAGACTAGGAGGAGTTTTCAAATATAGCCACTAAAGGTAATTCCCATATAAGGAATTCTTCTTCCTTTTCTGGCTAGGAAATAGCAAGATATTGAAAATTAGGCAGAGTGAGCAGAGGAAAAGGCTAAAATGTTAGAGGAAAAGCCACAGAAGATTTTATTATTAGATCAAGGAGCTGTTAACAAGGATGAAGGATGATCTTAAACTTCTTTTTCTCCTGTTTCGGTTTGAATGATGATCTAGCCAGTTTCAGTTCTCCAAGGCAAAGCTGTCAGCCGAGGCTGACACTTCTGTAAAATCAGAAGTGCTCACACAATTACAATATGTTAATACTGCTCACCTGCATAACATGGCCTGTGACTGCAGCTGATAGAGCAAATGAGTAAAGACAGCTATGATAAACGTAAAGCACTTTTTTTTTCTTCTTTTTGTTTTCTTTTCCTTACTGTAAGAAGGTGATCTGAGTTTTTTATTCTAATGCTGTAGTACAGAGACTTACTTCCAGGATTATTCATCATCTTAATATATGCACTAGACTGGGGAAATTAATAGCAAGACAACACTATGATTGAATTAAAAAACCCCAGACTAATCCAGTATTCTCTGCCAACACATCGGTGATCTATTCATGGAACAGCTAGTACAACAGTTTGTCTTCTGTAATTGTTTTCAGAGTGACTTGGTACACCTCTTACAAAAAAAGACTGGAAAGTCATCTTTTACAAAATGCCGTGCACATGTTGTTTAGCAGTCTAGTGTGGACTGATTCAGCCATCAGAGGCTGGAATGAGACCACATGGACTCATTTCTCTATGGTTTTGTGCTGCTGGTTCATGAAATTTATGACCCCTACATGAGCTTAATTCAGTTCATGGTGAGAAATTGTTATCAAGCAACCAAGGAACACATTCATTATACTATACAGTCCATTATACTGTTTAATCCCCTCAGCTCATTACTACATTAAGCAATCATACAAATCATGTATTTTATTCAAATGTTTTTCCTGTAGAAGCAAGAAGTACAGTAAAGGTCACAGTTAGAGGAAATTCAATGTGTACATGGGTGTGCCATAGTTTACGTGATACAGTGGTTGCTGTTGTAACATTTTGATGATTTTTTGTTGTTATCAGATGATTTCCAATCAAGAATAAATTGCATGTGCTTAAGCAAAAGAGCTCTGTAGTAAATAAAATTATTGTTGAACTCTTTAGTAAAAAAACTTTGTGTTAATGATAGCAAGAGTAATAATTTAAAAAAATCTTCATTTTTTTGTCTTCATGAATTAAAAAGAATATTAACATAAAACAGAAAAATCATATAAAGGTTGTAAGAAAAATGTTCTCTTCTAGAGAAGGCCACAGGCTGCAAAGGGAATAACAGACAACTGGGATGAATTTCCTCACTTCTTCTGCTGTATTGTATTTGAAGATACTGTTTGTCATTTGCTCAGAGATTTTTTTTTTTTTACTTGTATCTAGAACAGATGTGGATAAATGTGCTCTTTCTCCTTCAGCCTCTCTCTCCCAAACACACAAATACATACACATACCTATGAGCAGAGCAAATCTTCATCTTCTTATTCCCCCACTTTATTTAAAAATATTATCAGTGGTTTGCAGCATAGTTTTATGAACTTGGTGTCATTCAAGCCCTGACACTTGGAGTACTTCTGCAAGTTTCTTTAAAAATGACAGGGAGCAGTTTGTTTCTGGGGAGCAGCTTGTTGAATAAAAAGGGTAGTCTTTATTATTACAAAGCTGTTGTCAGAATTATCTAGAGCAGGTGTGAATGCATGTGCACACACTAACATCTATTTCTAAATTCCTCATTGCCATAGTATCCATGTGCCTTATAGCATTCAACAGGCTTGTCTTCACAACACCTTTTTGAAGCAAGAGACTGCTTTTATTTCCATTTCACAGGTAGAGGCTAAGGCGAGGCTTTGTAGCTTGCCCGATCTGACAAAGCAGCCTGGGGCAAAGCAGGGAACTGGGTCTGACCTCCCAAGGGCTAAGCCCGTTGCTCTAACCTGCAGAGTCGCGTTGCTGTTTTAGCAGAACGGGACTCTCACCTGATTAATTTGTCAGCTGAGGAAGTTTTTGCAGCAGTATTCATCTTATTGTTGTAAAGCAAAAGACATTTGAATCTGGGCTTCTAATTTTAATATGTGGAGCAGTGCTTGATTGAGACAATTGACACAGTTGGTCAGGAAATTCTGCAATATTGAAAAAAGTAGCAGAGGGACTAGTTCTTGTTCTTTAACACAGCAGCAGTCTGAAACTCAGAAATCTCTTATTTCTGCCACTAGCTAACTAGATGGGGCTGAACAAGTCTTTTCACTTTCCACTGCATCAGTTTCAATATCTATAACTCGTCATGCATTTTCACCTCCTTTGTGAAGCTGTTTGTGATCTGCCTGTGGAAGAGCTAGATACTACTGTCCACAGCAGAGGTATATTGTCTGCAAAGTATTTGGATTCCTTCATTGTCATTTTTCCAGTAATTTTCATTAGAGTTTAAATTCAATTCAGTGTCTGTTTCATCATGTTACAAACACTGGTCCTTGTGTCAACTGACAAGTACATAGCAAGTGATGCCTTTTAACTTATCTTTTTGGGATGGGATTGATCTAATCTTCTGTTTTGCAAAGGAAAGTCATCATCACCACCACTCTTGGTTAAACAATAGCAGTTTGTAGGGCAAGAAGGAGTATGCAAAGAAATTTCATTCTTTAGAATAGAAACTGAAGTGCATGAGTGTACTCTGTAATAATCACAATTGTCATTTATACCTGTCAATTTGCGCAGGCCATCTTGCTGAGGGATGACATTGATGCCACTAGTAGGGTCCATCACAGTCTGTAAACCAGTTTCAACATTCTGTAAAAGTGTTTCAACATTAAAAAGAAAAATGTCATCTTTAAAATTTTAACAATTGTTTAATATTTAAACATTGTTCTTCTTTATAGTTGTCCAACCAGGATAAAAACTAGAGGGAGACTTTTTTTGTCTCCTCAAAGCCTGTGATATGGAGTGTTAAACTGTTTAGACCATCTGTATGATGCCTAATCAGAAATGGTGTGCATCTCTCAGCAAGATGTCATGAAGGGGAATGTCAAAAAAGTTAATTTTTATTAAAATAAGTAACACATGCTTTGTCTTGCTGTGGAAGGGAAAAATTAAAGAGTGAAAACATACCTTTTATGGACCGTTGTTTAAAGAGACAAATGCCTTACTACCAAAGGTACCTACAAATGTGCAGTTTCATTATGTCTGGGAGAAATATTGAGCTCTACTCAATGTTCCATTTTTTGAAGGACTCCTTAAGGGATTTTGTATAGCTTAAGGGCTTAAATATAGACTTTATATCCACTGAAATAAGGAAAAGGGATCCCATTGACTTTTCATATGCTGGAACAGGCACTAAAGTACTGTAGAGAGAGAACTAAGAACCCTGAGGTCCTTTAACCAAAACTGACTTCTTCTAAAGCACTCCTCCAGAACATACCCTTAACTCATCTTCTGACCAGACAGAGGTAGTCAGCTTTGGTTTTCTCTCCTTCCTTTTGAAGTCAGGGAACTCTCTTGCCTTCTAGCATGTAAGCAGATAGCTTGTCCCAGATGGTAGAGTTATGTCTCAGCTCACCACAGGTTTTATTTTCATGAAGTGGGATTTTGTTTTGTGTGTTGCAGTGTTTAGAGATAGAGAAAGTGGACGCTATAGCAGAAAAGCTGCCATACAGTGCAGGGACCTGGGCATCGCTCCAGGAGACCTGCAGTACACAATGTCTGCAAAACAGACCATGTGAAGCTCAGAGAGAAAGCTTGCACAGAGAAAACAGGGGAATCTAAAGATGGAACAATGCACAGAGGAAAGTGTGCAAATTAAAGGTGCCAAAAGCCCTTTAATGTATGTACATAGCAATTTACATTAGCCAAGTAAAATCTAAAGATGGAAACAAAGAGAATGGGTCTGAGAAAAAGAGCGAAATAGCAAAGTATGTGATCAGACAGCAGATTAACACAGCTAGTACCCATCAGGTCCCAGCCTAAGTCCCAGGAATATACTCAAAGGATCTTCAGTAACTGAGATATATATAAAAACTAAATAAATCCAGGAACTCTTTTATTCAGACTTTTTAAATTGCTGTGTCCAGAATAGCAGAGCTTAGCTGGTATCCTGAGTAACGTGCAAAAAAAGTGTGCTTCTTGATATTGAAGTAAAACTGGACACCAAATACTATGTTCACCTTTTTCTGGAGCAGTATTTGAAAGGATGACCCACAGTTCCTCTTCTCTGCCCTTCCCAGTATTTCAGCTTTCAGTAGGAGTCTTAGTGATTTTTGCTGCTATTTTATCTTCTTTTTTATCTAAAACTAGGAGGATACTTATTTTGAACAATCTTTTTCTTCACCCCTGCATTCCCTATGTAGCCAGTGTAACTTGTAATACTCGGTTCTTGTTCATATCTTCTCTGTTTATGTGTTTGTTTTTTCTATACTTGATCTAAATGACTGGAAATACAAGCTTGTGTGGCTATATAGTTTCTGCCCTCAAAATGTATTTGCAGAAGCTTTTCTGGTGGTCATGAAAAGATGTGTCAGCACTGATCTTTGCAGAGGCTGCATTTTGCTATAGGAAATTGCAGTGATGCAAAAAGCAACTTACATCTTTTTTATATATGCATATACAAATGGCTGCATACTGCATTCTGCCATAACTGTGCATTTTCACTCAGGCTTGTGATATATTTGTGTTTTAGGACATCTGCGAGTAGGGGGTAAAATTGCTTTGCAGAATCTTTGCTTTGAAAATTTGACTCTTTTTTTCCCCCATTCTCAACTATGCGAAGAATCCTTGTTTTCGAGGTATTGCTCCCATAAATTACTTTTCCCTGAGGGAACTCTCAATTTATTGAAGATAAAGAATTTGCTGTTTCTCACATTAAAATCAGTGCCAAATTTCTTCTTTGGTGAAAACCCATACTTTGCTTTCTTTTGAATGGATGCTTTACCACGTCTTTAGGACATCTACTTTTCTTAGGTGTCACTTTGAAATACACAAATCTCACCTGTACAAATGGTTGACCATTACCTCAATTGCAAAAGAACAAGCTTCTTACCTTAGCATTTAATTAACATTCCTTTTAGGATTTTGTCGTGGTTTAACCCCAGTTGGCAAGATTTTTAATTGGAAAGGGTGCATCTTTGCTGAAGTTGACTTCTTTCACATGGTAACTTGAAAAGTTCATCCAAGCTAGTGCCAAAACAAGTGTAAATTGTATGGCTCAGTGACAGCAGACCACAAAACTCTGAGAAATTGTGAAATACGTAAAAAAAAAAAAAAAAAAAATCAGTAACATGAACAGAGAGAAAGTCAGCAAAGGAATAAAAAGGTAGACAGGAACTTTGTTTTCACCTGTCCACACACTAAATTTTGCGATGTCCTTCCTGGTGACCTTGGTAGAGTCCAGCTTTCACTGTAGTGAGTGAGAAGACTCTCAGAAAAATCAGAGTTGGGGTGGCGGAGTCTTTGTTCCTTGGTCTCTGATATATAGCTGAAAACAGGGTTTATAGCTGTTTTGTGGAAGCTATTCACAGCAGGTGGCTTGAAACAGCCCAGGGGAGTACATCAAACACCCCTCGTCTGCATTTTAGTCTTTTGGCTCTTAGCATGAAAGAAAGGGTGAAGACTACATAAAAAGAGTTTGTCACATCTCTTCCATACTGAAAGTAGGAATGGCAGAATTGAGTCTTTGGAGAGCTAAGACCACTTTCTAGACAGAGACTTCCAAACTAAGTTTAAGTGCTTGATCTGCACTGAAAAATTAAAGCTTTCTAATGTTTCCTACCGGTATCCTAGAACAACCACCTATAGTCTAGTCTCGCTGACACTATTAGCTGGGTTGTACTGATAATATTTCTTCCACACATTTATGATTCTCATTTTCCGGCTCCCCAGACTTTTCGGTCACTTCTATGCATGCTCTTAATTCTGTAGAAGAAGCATCCTTACAGCTTCTTCTATAGAAGGCACTCTCCTGCACTGTGCCCATACAGCTTCTGAACTTTTCAGACAACATCCCAGTAACTCATTCTAATTCTTACTGGAGACCTTGCAAAAGATTAGCCTTTTTTTTTCCTTTTAATAATGACCAACAGTTCATGTTCCACAGCTGTTTATTGCCAAAATTATCTATTGAAAAGATGATTAGAAACTTGAGGAGAACACAAGAATAAGCAAGGTGAAAATCTGGTGGAGTTTAAGCTAAAGTTTGATAATTTCGTGAAATGTATTAGATGATACCAGCACTTGTAAAAGTTGGGAGTTGAGTGTATCAATGCTGGATGTTTCTTCTATTTGTACATTTCCCCAGAAGTCTCACCACAGAGACAAAATCTTGTCTTAAGCCTGAATTCATATGAGAGTATGGTGTAACATTTTTAGAGTGTGTTGGTGTGCTGCTTTTACCCAGAAGTTGCCAGCCTTCCTCTGCTGGTATTTGAAATGCATTTTCCTCTGCTGTTCTGAGAGTCCTGAGAGTAATAGCTCTGTGTAGCTCATGCCTCTGTTGCTAAGACTGTATTCTGCCACCCTTTCCATTTTATAGTGCTTTTTATGCAATTCTGGTCACTTTAATGACAACCTTTCCTCTTATGATTTCAAATATGAAATTGTCTGTTAAAGCACTGTTTGGGCAATTATATTTCCTCAGTTATACATGCTGATTTAAGTTTCCTGCTGTCTCTTTTCTGACACTAGGTTGAGTGTAACAAACTTCTAAACAACCTACAGACTTCTGCTTAGTCCTCTTTTTCTTCCCATAGTTTATACATAGCACTTCAAGGGAATGCTTTGAGTGAGGTTAGATACTACTGTAAAGAGCTTTCTATGTACAGTGAAATCCTAATCTCCTAGAACTTGCTTAGGTTACTGCCTACTAGCATGTTCACTGTTTTTTTACCCCAGAATACATTTTGCTGTCTTCTTCTGAAAGATCAAGTATTGTGCAAAAATAAGAACATTTCTTAGTAATAGCTACTATACAACGCTAATAATCCCAATTTTTATCTTAGAGGGATTTTTTTTTCTGACAATCTTGGTGGCAATCATGTATTTACTCCTTTGCAAACTTAATTGTTGTTCATGCTTTTGCAAATTCCATGTAGGCAGAATTTTGGCTTTAGAAGAGATTGCTAGTGTAAAGATTTAAAATTTGAGTAATATTCTCAGGATCTGGACTTCAGTAAATGCATCAGAGACTCATTATCAATCTGTTTAGAAGTGCCATTAACATGAATCATAAACACATCATTTACTGGTTGATTCTGTCCTGGTGTTGTGGTTTAACCTCAGCTGGCAACTAAGCCCCACACAGCCGCTCGCTCACTCCCCCCGCAGTGGGATGGGGGAGAGAATCGGAAGGGTAAAAGTGAGAAAACTCGTGGGTTGAGATAAAGACAGTTTAATAGGGAAAGCAAAAGCTGCGCATGCAAGCAAAGCAAAACAAGGAATTCATTCACTCCTTCCCATCGGCAGGCAGGTGTTCAGCCATCTCCAGGAAAGCAGGGCTCCATCATGTGTAACAGTGACTTGGGAAGACAAACGCCATCACTCCGAACGTCCCCCCTTCCTTCTTCTTCCCCCAGCTTTATATGCTGAGTGTGACGTCATATGGTATGGGATATCCCTTTGGCCAGTTGGGGTCAGCTGTCCTGGCTGTGCCCCCTTCCCAGCCCCCCGTGCACCTCCAGCCTTTTCAGTCAGTAGAGCACGGGAAGCTGAAAAGTCCTTGACTAGTGTAAGCACTGCTTAGCGACAACTAAAACATGGGTGTGTTATCAATATTGTTCTCACCCTAAATCCAAAACACAGCACTGGACCAGCTACTAGGAAGGAAATTAACTCTATCCCTGCCGAAACCAGGACACCTGGTTAATTACATCAGTGAATGAGGTGGCATGAGTAGGGAGCGAGATACTGGTCCCTATTCTGTAACAAAGTTTTCTTCCTTGTTTTTCTTTGTAAGTTACTGGCTGAAAACTGATAGTGTTTTTCTGTCTCTGGCAACCCAAAGATATTGTCCAAAGAGGTTTATATTGAACATTTTCGGTTCGCAAGTGCCAGAAGAATGCCCTTCTCAATGCAAAATAATTGTTATTTTCCACAAAACATCAATGCTTCAAAGTATAATAAAATAATTTAAATCTATGAAAAAACATCAGAGAGGAAAATTTTCATCAGCTCCAGTGCATGTGAAGATTCAACAGTGTTTGACTCTTGAAACTGATAACTTGCCTACTAAATGATTCCAAGACCTTGGACAAATTCCATAAAACAAGGTGTTATTAGCTATTACCAACTATGTATGGTGTTTTGTAATTGTGTTTTAATAATGTTATTAATATTCATCAAGGTGAGCCACATTGAGTGTGCTTGATAATATATGTATTATGTATTAAAATACCCAGCATGAACAGACTGAAATGAAATAATTATCACAAACCTTGCTAATTTAGCACTTGTACTCAAGCCTTCGTTTGCATTGCCTTTGAGTTATAACATTGAAGACAGATTTCTTCTTACCAGATTTGAAGGGCTGTGATACTATCTGAAAAAATGTCAGTGAGAGAGTAAGAAGCAGGCAGGAACTGATTCACAGACTTCATAGCTGGTTCTGTATCTGCATTTTTAAATGCACGTGAGTACTCATGGGAAATTTCAGTATCTTCTTATTCAGTAATTTATTTGCTGTTATAGAAAAATTGGTCCTCCAGTATGAAGATGCAGCTAGCACTTTAGTACTAAAACTTCTTGATAGTTCCCATTGTAAATCTGTGTATTCCACTGCCTATGTGTTCAGGCTGAATTATATTTATTGACCTTTTTTTTTTGCTTTCCCCTTGAAAGCCCACCCAAATGTCAGTTTTAAAATAAGGAGACATTTTCATTGTATCCAGGATTCCCACCAGAGATCTGCAAGTGGAGGTACTGCCGCTGGCTCTCTGGAGCCATCAACTCTGGAAGGAGTAAAATCTCCACCCTTGGTCAGGTTAAGATCTGCCTGGTGAATGTGTATCACAAATAACATTCTCAGATTTCCTGTGTCCACATCTTGACGCTGCAACAGAGAAGACTTCTTCATTTATTGCAGAGACGGAAGCTGAATGAGGAAAGAGGTAGTAGGGAGATAAGCAATAGTCAAGGCAACTGAAACCTGCACTGAGAAATTGGATTCCATCCCTGTCACAAAATTAAACCAAAGTGATTTGGTATGCCTCATTTTTTTGAATGCCTGACTGGAGTCCTGAAATCTGATTTGCAGGAGTGCTGAGTGCTTGCAGCTAAAATGGAAACCAACACAAGCTATGTTTTGAATATGTTAAGTGCTATATGCTATTGAATTCTCTAAAAAAAGCCAAGTTATAGATGTTTAGACTTGGACAGTCAGAGTTTATGGGTACCTTTGACTCTTATCTTGCTAGACTTCAACCCTAAATTTTAGAGATTCTCCTTCTTCTCTCACAAGAATGAAACATAAATATGGGATGCTTACATGCAGTAATGGAAATCTCATTATTGTTATGTATACAATATCAGGTGGTAAGATAGTGTTTTAGTACTGGACCCAAAGTAAAGCATGAACAAAACATCAAGGAGAAAATAAATACTAAACTGATGTTTACATAAATGAGCACGAACTTCTCAGGGAAGTAAAAGGGTCTTTGAAAAAGAAAAAAAAGGATGTAATCTTCAAACTGGAAACTGCGTGTGTTCAGTTGAAGTTGAAAGGTGTATGTCCCCTGGTGTGAATCAAGGTTGTACAGTCAATTTTAGTTCTAAAATTTTAATACTTTGGAGTGTTTGTCATTGTAAACTTACTATTATTCCATTGATATTGAACATAGAGTTTGCTATGTTATGCTGTAGGTTGATTGGCTTGGAAATGGAATAGTTCTCTCTGCAAAGGTAATAAAGTATCCTGCTAAAGTGTTGTCCATAACAACACTTGCTATTTATTCACTTTTCTTTCATTAAATGTCTTCATGGGAAGTAATGGAGACTTTCTTATATATTGACAGTGCTGTTAATAAGAAGCTGGTTGACCCCAGTTGTCTAAATTCATCTGATATCAAAAGAGTTTTTACCCCACATAAATCAGAAGTGTTGTGTTCAGAGGAGTATTCAGCCCTTGACTGAGAGAGCTTTTGTTTCTCTATGGCTTCTTTTCTCTCCTAGGGGAGGGCAACCAATGTTTCCATTAAGTTTCTGTAGGAGCTCCACAGCAGTCTGCATGAGGGTGTGCTGGAGCAGTCCATGCCACACAATAGCTTCCTCTGACAGCAAAGGAACAAGTAGGGGTTGTAGGACTGAACCCAAGGCTGATATGACACATATTGTTTCCTAAGTTTTATAATTTGCAAGCAATGTTCAAAGTATGTGAATTCCAAATTCCTTTTGATATTGCTAATGTCTGTCTCAGTGCTTAGCATAATTGGATTTACTTCAGTAATAATAAATCTATACTTGGAGCAATCCTAATCCTGGCTCTGTGTGTTTGCATTGGATATAGTCTATAGTTACAGAATTATTTATTAAACCTTTCCTTGTATGTGTGGTAGAATGGAGACTGCATAGCTGCATGAATTACATAAGATGCTGTTGGGGAATATTTTTTTATATTTTTGACTTCTAATGCTTTCTTTAACTACAACACAGATTAGAGAAACAATGCTGTAAAAATTGCTGTAAAATAAAATTAAAGTTTATATTTAACTTGTCATGCAAGAGCCTTCAGAGGAGATGCTCTTCTTTAATTTAGTCCTTAACTCACCCAGTTGTACATGAATATTCTAAGACTTTATACATTAGTAATACGTAAGATAACACTATCATCTAAAAGCTTTGCAATACCATGGGCATAGCAGCACGAGATGAGCTATTCTTATCCTTACCTTCGTCTTTCAGGTAGCCAGCTGAACAGTTCAACACGGATTTTCTTTTCTTCTGTTGTTTAAAAACAATTGGCAATAGCAGCATATGTTCAATGTACCAAGTTGTTTTCACTCCTTTCACATCCATGGAGCTGCATGAAGTGTGATCTTTGCCCCACTGTATTCAAGGACATCATGTTGTGCATGTGCAGATAAACAGAGGCAAATACGTATAATATGCCTTTGCAGAACAGGTAGCACATCAGAGGTTTAGTTTGCTTTTGACACACATATATGTCATAAAACATTAAAGGAAATCCTGCTGAGTGGTATTACTGCACATACAGTTAATGGTGTGGGAAAGCTGGTTATGACAGATAATTTGCAAATTGAAGGCAAATAGAGTTTCTTTTCCCAACCGTTAGCAGTTGCAATTGGAAATCCTGAACTTATTCTTATTACTCTAATTATTATACTTTTTTATTGTGATAGTGCCAAGAGAACCTGGTCATTGTTCCTCTTGTTCTTGACATAAGCACATCAGAAGTATAGCTAGTGTCTGCCACAGAGAGCCTATAATCAGAGCAGCAACAAAAGGAGGCAAGAAATGGACAGCTAGGAAACTCACTGTATTAACAAATCCACTGTGATTAGGGTAATAAGGAGCTGCCATGCTACAACTGTGCAAAGGAATCTATTACCTTTCTTTCAAAGCCCTTTACTGAGTATATAGATATATTTTTAATGATAATGGTATTTTTATGTATTTATAAATTAAAAATAATAAGTTCTGGAGTGCCTGGAAATATGATTGCATGGTGTAAGGGGAGGAAGGAAAAGTAAGGCAAGAAAACAGTTTGCTCTGTGAAGTTTCATGTTTGCATCCTCTTCCCTCATTAGGAATAAACCTTAAGTGATGGGTAAAGGACTAACTGAGAGAGGACACATGTAGACTGTGTGGTTAGCACATATTTCAGTGTTCCCATTAGTTCCTTTTTTAAAAACCATTTTTTACAGGCAATGCAACTAAACCGTGTGTTTCTTGTATTGAAGATCCCCCTGTGTTCAGCGGCTTTTACTGTGGATCTGAATGACAATGCATAAACAGCCTAGTAAAAGGTTTGGGTAGTAGAAGAGGTGGGTGTTGAAGTGGCCCAGGAACAGCAGGAGCATGGACCAACACAGAGCAGTCCTTTTGTGTGTGGGTGTTTATTTCATGGTCCCTCCTGCTGTTTAAGCCTTGTTTCTAATTGTGGTGAAGTTCAAGTTTTTACCTCTCAAGATGGTGCTTATGGCATGTGTGTCTGTATGAAAAGTGCCACATATTTAGTACAATTTTGCTGATGCTAGCAAAAGCAAAACTCTTACAGGAAACCTCAGGCTTCTTTCCCTCAATACTATACAGCAGCCACTGTTTTAGAGAACACAGTTGGTGTGTCCAAAGTAGAACATTTCTCTCTGGGAAAAGAATATGCAAAATAGCATGTTCAGCTTTTGTCTGCTACGACTTAAGACATTTCTGGGAAAATGGCTGGAAACAGGTGGGTTTCAGGAAGCTGGGGTGAGGTATATCACTGTCCTGAGAAGGTGCCCCTCTGTTAGCTGGCTTTGAAGATCTTGAGTAAACACAAAGGGACAACTTAATATAGTACTTATCCTAATGTTTATTTAAAGCTTGTTCTATCCAGGTAAGGAAGCCTCCTTTGCACAGGTTTACCAGCTGTAGTGGATGTAAGGGACATTCCTTTTTCAGTGTGGTTTTTGGGCACCTGACAGCCTTAAAGCTTCAGTATATCCCTGTGAGGCAGGAAACTGACTCCAAATGGGGAAACAGGGGGACAGAGAAAGTAACGAAGGTTCCAGAACTCTTTGGCTTGTCCTTGAATTATTTCTCCTTTTTTTTCCTGCATCTAAAAGGTATAGTGCTCAGGAGAAAGAGACATTAAGAGAAATGTCACAGAAGATCACTTGCGCTTGGAGTAAGAGCAAGGATGTCTGAATTTGGAGATGAGGAAAACCGCTGATGTTAATGCTGGAGTGAAGAGTGGTTTGAGGGCAGAATCCTGTTTGCATGCTCCTCTGCAGCATTTCCATGTGGAAAAAATTGCTAGATTCAATTTGTGTCTTCTGGAGTTGGGTCACAGTGAGGTGGGCATATGGCAGCTTGCATAATCCTGAGAACAAGACACACTCATCCCGGATGAATAGTAATTGGCTTCAGGAGGGAGACAACAAATTTACATCCAGCAGATACCAGCTTTGTAAGCTCGTCCTATTTGCCCCTTGAAAGACTAAAGTTTTGAAGAATATGTGAACTCTTGTGTATTGAAAAAATGTTTGGTACAAATATCTATGAATTGTAATGAATATAAAATAGCAACATTAGTGCTTTTTTAGTGCCATAAAGTACATTGGTTACATTGCTAATGAAAGGTTCTGAGTCTTGACCTAGAGAGTTTACCATATAATAGGGACCAAGACCTAAGTGGAAGAATATTCATATGTCTGGATAGGGAAAGTAGTAGTTCCGTTGTTGTATCACACTGGCTGTACACCTGGTGCCAGATCTTTTCTCTGGCTAGGCAAGTTATACACGCTTCCAAGAAAAGAGGAAGTGGAAGGGGTATAAGGTAAAAAATATAAAGGGACTCCTTAGATATCAGTGGTGCACATTTAGCATTCAAGTAGTGTTCTTGGTTTTGTTTTTTTTTTTTTTTATTCTCAGGAAAAGTCAGAATATGAAGCACGGTAGAATGATTACAGTAAAATTCATATAATAACTCATTATTCATTGGTCTTAAGGAAGTCTGAAAACATTGGATGTAGCCCCATGGTGAAAGGATGTAAAAGGCTGGTGTGTAGGGAGAAGGCTGGAATCACTGTTTGGTCTTTTAAATGATATTTCAATCAGATAAAAAGAATGACTAGATTTGTGAGGCTGATGCTATTTCATAAAGGGCAGAGGTAATACTGAAGAAAGAAATTTCAAAAAGTGATGCAGCTCAACTATAATTTATGTCTTTGAGTGCAATGAAGCCATACACCTCAGCTTTTTATGTAATTATTTGTTTTACGTTATTCTCACCTCTTTGCCATAGCCTCCTTTTCCATCCCAGTGCAGCTACTCCTTCCTGAGTGGGAAACCATAATGGATCTCTATATCATACAGAGTTTGGAGGACTTATTCATTTTTCCTGCAAAAGTTAAATAAAGTGCAAAACTTTCAGCCCATCAATCCTTTAGCAAGCTGTCCAAGGTGACATTTCATTAGCACATTTTGTCAGTGGATAAATCGTACAGCATGCTCTGAAGAGAAGGTGGAAAACATCCAGTCCTTTTTCATTAGATCCATCCGAAGCTGAACCACTGGAGATTACATACAAAAAGCACATGAGACAGAGAAAGCGCTATTCTGTCTATAAACTGCATTAATCATTCATTCCCTTCTGAGTGCTTTCAGTCACTGCCCTGTCTCTGGTTAGGCCCAAAACTGGCGATTTAATTTTGAGCTGCATGACAGATACATTTCAAGGAAAATCACAGACATAACGACTCCTGCCAGGCTTGATAAAGTCCTCATTCGTCAATTAAGGAGCTTCCAATAAGGCAAGATGGATAGAGCAAAATGAGGCAGATCACACAATTATATGTGCAGGGTTGGGGTTGCCAGGTTTTTTCCCCTCTCTCTCATGCATGCACAAGCACGTATTCCCCAAAACACACACATGCACACACGCAAGCACACACACATGCATGCACACACCCTCACACATGCTCCTTTTGTTGATTCTGGGAGTAGAAATAATTAGGGAGCTTTGATTCACTAGTATGAACTAATTACGTAAGAGACTGGGACTGCTTTGCTGCTCCACTGACAGTAAGTGTCAAAGGGCTGACCAAAGGTAATAAATACCTGAGGAGTCACCCATTTACTGCAGTGTCAAAATGATTTTCTCTTAGTGAAATTTTTCCTGGCTGTGCTGAAAACAAGTGTTCAAATAAAAATGATTTATGTAAAGAAAGCAGTGCGGCAAAATCAAATGAATTGCTGGAAAATGCGCTACATAAACAAGTGAAGCTCTGACAATGAAGAGGAGACACAATGCAGTAGATTAATGCCTAATTTAAATTAGTGATAAGCCAATTTAAGGGGCACTGTCAGGTTAAAATCATGGGTCTGATACAGTGTAAAGTCAGTGGATGTATTAGATATTGAAGGCTCATTTTGCAGTTCAAGGCTTGGATAAATACAAAGTCATCCCTGCTGAGGGGTTCCTAATCAGGCATCTCTGACAAACTTTATTTTAGATGTTCTAGCCTAGGATAAGAAGGCCATACCCTTGTGCACCTTTATGTATACATGAGTCATTAAAGAAATTCTTGGAATAGTTTTCACCCAAAATTCCTCTATTGGGTGGTGAGAACACAGATATTGCTGGAAGCTCTATAACTTTTAAAAACCGTCAGAGAATTATCCATTTTACTCAGCTCCTTTGATGATACCAGGAGGAAGTGATTCATAAACCTTGTTTTCCTGGTTCCTCACCCTCTTTTGACTTTGCTCCCTTTTTGCCTTTCTAGCAGCTATTATAGACTGTCCATCTCTATCACTTCCCACCACTAAGAATGTGGTTTCTTTTATTCCCTAAGACAAAGGATAGGATATTCACAGAAGTCAGACATATTTTGCTTTCCAGTGGTTCATCTCTAGTAAAACATTCTTGTTTTGGCTATTTAAAAGAGAAACTGTTGGGTTCCCACTGGCCCACAATGAAAAACATGAAATATTGCAATCTGTGCTAGATTCAGAACATGTTTCTTCTTGGACATCTGGTGCCCTGACTTTTTGTTGTACCTCATTCTACCTCCAGTGAAGGCTTTTTATGACACCTGGAGAAAACGAAGTCATAACTCCTCATATTCTTGTCTTCTGCCTGCATTTAGAATGACACTGGAGGAGGCACAGATCATAAACTGGAGTTGTCTTATAACTTGAAATTTCAAGGGAGGAGTGGGAGAGCATAGAAATGGTGGAAAGTCATCTTTACCCTCTCTTCTTCCATCTTTTAGCTCAAGAAACACAGTAATAGATGATTTCCTCATATCCTAAATACATAGTTTGTGCTCTTTAATCTTTCACTTTGGTGATGACTATTATGAAGTAATTTACTTTTCATTTGTAATTAGTTTAACCTTTTCTTCCTGATGTACATATACTGCTATGTTTTCGTTTACAAGATTTGCTGGCTGCAAGGAATTGTTTGAATCTCAAAATGCAGTTTTAAATTAAACTTTGAAAGATAGTTTCCAAATTCCTCCTTCCTTTCCTCCCACTACCTTCTCAAATGTTTTAAAGCTTCTTCTTCTTACACAGTTATGCTGGTTTTGGCCGGGACAGAGTTAATTTTCTTCATAGTAGCTAGTATGGGGCTGTGTTTTGGATCTGTGCTGGAAACAGTGTTGATAACACAGGGATGTTTTTGCTATTGCTGAGCAGTGCTTACACAGAGTCAAGGCCTTTTCTGCTTCTCACCCCACCCCACCAGTGAGTAGGCTGGGGGTGCACAAGAAGTTGGGAGGGGACACGGCTGGGACAACTGACCCCAACTGACCAAAGGGATATCCCACACCATATGAAGTCATGGTCAGCCTATAAAGCTGGGGGAAGAATAAGGAAGGGGGGGACGTTCAGAGTTATGGTGTTTTGTCTTCCCAAGTAACCATTACTCGTGATGGAGCCCTGCTTTCCTGGAGATGGCTGAACACCTGCCTGCCGATGGGAAGGAGTGAATGAATTCCTTGTTTTGCTTTGCTTGCGTGTGCGGCTTTTGCTTTTGCTTTCCCTATTAAACTGTCTTTATCTCAGCCCACGGGTTTTCTCACTTTTCCCCTTCTGATTCTCTCCCCCATCCCAGCGGTGGGGAGCAGTGAGCGAGCAGCTGTGTGGTGCTGAGTTGTCAGCTGGGGTTAAACCACAACAACAATGCAGTGCTTAAAAGCTGGAGGTTTTATATGGGTTTTTCATCTTCTAGATCATTCCTACCCATGTGACTGAACAAAAGTAAATCTGGCAGTTAAAATTTCTTTGTTGAGTTCTCAGAAGTAACAGAATAAGACTGTGACATTGTTCAAGTTAGCAGAAGTTAGCAGACTTTGCTCAGCTGCTCAGAAGTAATTGACTGTTCTGATATTAATGTCTGTACTCTGGGTGGCAAGACCTTTTCATTTTCTACAGCTACATTAGGCAACATCCTCCTTCTCATTAAATTTTGGCAGTTAGGAGCACTCAAGTCTTTCTTCGCAGAGAAATTTTCACTTTGGCCTAAACTTTATCTTTATTTTATGTACTATTTTCCATAATATCTGAAATACTGAATATTGACAAGTATTTTCTGCTCGTCTGACTTTAGTGTCTCCATTTCATTTGATGATGATACACTCACATTTTTGACATCACAGCCAGTTGCTTTATAATTTGTGCTTTCATAAATATGCAAGAAAAATAATTTCACAAAATTGGCTGTGAAGGCATGAATGCATCTTTTATGTACTCGTTAATTAGCCAACTTGTTTTGAAAGTTTCACCTGAAAGAGAAAATAGTGATCATCCACTGCCAGATGCATTTTTGTTCAGATTTTTCCAAAATACTTCATAGACCTTTTGCAAGTGAACTCAGTAGACAACTGACACTTCTGAGAACAGAGTTAAATGGATTGCATTGAAAAATTCCATCTTTTCCCATAATTTTTACCTTTTTTTTTATGGTTATAAAATTCATGTATGGTTATACATGTACTGAATTTTTGCTAAAAAGTGCAGATTTCTTTTTCATTTTCAGATGATGTTTTAAGCTTCTCATTGGAACACTAAGGAGACCTTGGCTTTCATGTGGCAATCAGTGGGAAGCCTTCCTCTTTTTTTATAGACATCCAGCTGGGCTTTTATGAAATACATTATATCTGAAAGGCTCTCCCACTGAAGAAAAGGGAAAAAAAGGCAGCTGGTGCAAATATGTCTTTTGCTGGTATAAGGAAGGCAGGTGATGTTTAAGGAATGAAAGATCTCTATCTAGCAGCAATCCTGTAGGTGATTCTCAAGATATTAATTTTAGAGGTTTTTTGGGTGGCTTTTATAAAGTTGGACTGAAAAATGTAATTATGTCAAGTTCAAATATTAGCCCAGGGAATCTATCGCTCTGACTGTCTGTCAGAGTGGAGTCCCTACTGGGAAATGTGAACGGGGGAAAACATTCTATGGGACACTCCTGTCTCCCACAGAGCTTGAAGGGATACAAGTATTGTCTCCCTTATTTTCTCCATATTTCCCATGTATTTGCATGCAAGGAGGCATGCAAAGCCTCCTTGCAGCCATGTTGAAGATGATCTTAAGTTTTACTAAACCTTTAGGTTATGAAATAATCAGCTATAAGAACATTTTGATTTTAATAAGTTAGCCCTTATGGTAGCGTTATGTATAGGTTGCTGTGTTACTTATTATTTGAGGCTGTGTTGCTTGAAGTCCCTATTCTCTATTCTCTGGACTCTCTAAACCATAACCAGAGCTCCTAGACTCTATTGTATATGGGATGAATTATTTGACAACCTGGCAAGGTAGATATCTAGTTGGCCAACTTGGCAACAAAACCTACTTTTAAGGTGTCCTCAAGTGAACTGCCTTCATTATAATACTAAAAAACACACCCACAGGTCAAGAAGACCCTTGCCCAGGTGAAGACCCTTCCCCCGCACAAGCGTAGTAGCAGAAGAGGATGACATAACCGATATTATAATTATATGTAAAACATAATCAATCATTGTAACTGGGAGTGTACTACCTTATAATTTTTGTGTATAAATGTAACAGTGATCTAGCCATAGGTGTGCTTGATTTGTGGAAATTCCACCTTGCACCCGGCGCCGCAATAAAGAATGCCTGCTTTCTAAAACTCCAAATTGAGTCTTAGAGAGTTCTTCATCTGCCGATTTATGGTAACAGCCACAGAACAGTCTCTGGCAGTTTTTCCCCTGCTATGCATTCCCACTTTGTCAGCGGGGCAGGAGACCGGGCAGGGATGGGAGTGCAGAGGTCCTGCTGTGCTGCTCAGCAGGCAAAGATGGTTATGGACCCCTCACCCTAGGGAATGAAAAATCTTGGTGTACTTCCCCTCTGTAGGAGAAAAACGTTCTCTGCAGATTTTTTAGACGGTTGAAAGTGTAAGTCAGACAAAAGGTGATACTGAGGAAAAACCAAGAGGGTGGTGAAAACTCAAGGTAGCCCACAGGCCTAACTGAGGGACATTTGAGAGCACAGTGGCACCCACTGAGTCAATAAACCTTTTGTCTCCTTAGGAATTTGTCCTACAAATGTGAAATAGCTGCTAGGTACCTGTGTAAAATCAAAAGACAAATACAACACTGTTGTTTAAGTGGCTAGAATATGTCAGTTTAGTTAATACTCTACTTAATATGTGTTAATGAAAAGAAATTGTGTTAGATAAGGGTGTTGAGGAATTTGTTCGCTTTGGTAAAACCCAAATAGTTTTAATGAAATCGTTGCATTTAATTGCAATTTCAAAGAAGGTAAAAAGAAATATTCTTAGATGTTCTCATATAGAATCTTCAAAATAATTTTAACAGCATTTATCATTCAATAGCTGGAGCCACTAAATGTCACTACTGCTCATCCAACAGTAGAGCTAATGTTCCTGTTTGCAGGTATTGTTCACAACGTCCTTATTTTTTCCCCTTCATAAAACTATATTTGGATTATACATATTGTAGTAAAACCATAGTAACTATACAAAGGCCAATATAAATTCATGGCCCAAGATGTTTTATTTCAAGATGATCTTTGTTACTGTGGTTACGACAAGTTTATTGTAGTTATAAATACAAATAAACTATAACATAGTTTTATCTCAGTATCTCTATTATAACCCAAATTTGCTTCATGGAACAGTAGCTCTTACAGCTTCTTTGTAATAAAAGCTATAGTTTTATTTTCTAACTACTCGGATTTTATGCCATTCATCCTGAGGCTGGAAGCTTTTAAAGGCAGATGAGGAATGGGATGAAAAAAAAAGGTGGTTTTCATTTTAAAGAAATCTGATGATTCTTCATAAAAATCTTAGAATCATAGGATTATTTAGGTTGGAAAAGATCCTTAAGATCATCGAGTTATACCATAAACCTAACACTGCCAATTCCACCACTAAACCATGTCCCTAAGCACCACATCTACACGTCTTTTAAATACCTCCAGGGATGGGGACTCAACCCCTTCCCTGGGCAGCCTGTTCCAATGCTTGACAACCCTTTCCATGAAGAAATTTTTCCTAATATCCAATCTAAACCTCCCCTGGTGCAACCTGAGGCTGTTTCCTCTCGTCCTATTGCCTGTTACTTGGGAGAAGAGACCAACACCCACCTCGCTACAACCTCCTCTCAGGGAGTTGTAGAGAGCGATAAGGTCTCCCCTCAGACCTTATCATCTGGTATCTTGGTTCCCAGTAATTTGGTGAAGTCTTAACGTGCTTCTGAGATCCTCTAAGAGGAAACTTTATGCAAGCACTATAATACATGCATACATAAAAGTATTTATAACTTTGGCTACATACACACACAAATTTATATACATGCATATTTCTAATTTATTTTCATACATGTATATTCATACATGCATGCAGAGGTATATATGGCACCAACTATATGACATACTTATATTGTGTTGGCATTTGTTTATAACTGCAAATTATCATTTATACCATCAGCCATTTTTCTTCTTTTGTTTTAAAAAATTATACTCTTCCATTAAAAGAAAAAAAAAAAAAGAAGAAATCCTTATTATAAGTTCTTCTCATGTTCCTCTATTTATACACTGTGGGAAAAACATGTTTGCAGGGCAAAAAGGAGCACTTACAAACTAGGGGAGTCTTTTTGATCTATGTTGTGGTTTGGTAAGAAACCAAAAACTAACAGAGTGTCCTGGAGCAATACATTACAGGATGTGTATTCTAGACAGAATGTCATGTGAACAGACGGATTTAAGAGTCTAGGAGAGAAAGCATGAGCAGCATGGGACCTACACACAGTGACACAGTGACACTTCACCATTTACTTCTCTTGCTTCTGTAGAGCATAATATTGACGTTTTGGCTGCCAATAGACAGTTTTCATACCAGATTTGAGAAAACATTCAAGCCATATCACCATATTTTGCACTTTGATTTTTTTCAGAAGAAATAAAGTACCTTCACTGGTACTTGATTAAAGACTTTTTTTATTCCCAACAATTTTTTATGTTTATTGGACCATTTGGACTTCTGAAGATTAATTACCAGGCACAGGAGATCAGAAGATGCTCACAGAAGTGAATAATAATTTTAAAATTGCACTACTGGGACCTTGACTTTTTAAGCATCTCGAAAGAGTGAATATGGAGAATTCTGATTTCCTTCTCCTAATGACACCAGGGATGACATGGGTGAACATTTCTGTCAGTACTTCTGATTTTGATCCTTGCTGAAGCACACAGCTTCTAAACAGTGAAACAGAATAGAAGAAGTAACCCTTGTTGAATGTATTTGATTCCTAACTGGTTTGATGACCTGTAGTTGATATGTACCATTAGATGAGAATGAAATATCAAAAAAGCCTAACAGCAAGTCTCAAAGAGCATACAGAAAAGGTTAAATTAATTACTCTCTTAATAATACCTCTAATAGTCTTCCATGTAAGCTATATAAGGTGAAATTTTCGACTTTGGAAGGTTAAATATGGAGCACACCTCAGGTAGCTTCATGGCTGTAAATAAAGCAGATTTCTTACAACTATAAACCTAGTGGTTTCTCTTTGTATTGCAACATTTTACACTACAGTCCAGTTAGCTGTGCTACATGCTACCAGTTGGCAAGTGAAAATTTTGCCTTCATTATGTTTTCATTACATTTCCAATAGTCTGTTTGGAACAGAGATGAGGTTTATAGTATGTTCAAAGGCATTAATGTACCACCTGTTCTGTACCATAATACTTACTCTGCTTAATGGAATAAAGGTTGTAGTGGGAATTCCTTTAAACATCCAAAGGAAAGAATTAAAAAAGATCATACTGAATACTGCAGATTATATAAGACACGTGCAGCATATACCCTATTTTCTCCTTTCTTTTGTGCTTTTAACTTCTATTTAGATCTGTCATCTATCTACAAGATAATGTTTAAATACATAGGTTTGGAGCACAAAGGTCTACTATCTCAGTGTTTTTACTTTGCAAAGGCTATTATACAATACTGCTTAGAAACAGAAAAAAACCTTGAAAAGTCTTTGCATTCTTATCTGGTTTCTAACTTCTCACATATTTCTGCTTTTAGAGCCTAGTAAGGTTAGGACACCTAAGCCAGTGGTCTTGACTGATAATTTGGTGGCTAATGTTGGTGTTTAAAGACAAAAGGCCAAACCCAAAAAGCACAGGGTAACTGAGAAAAACTGTCCTACATGAAAAGAAATATCAGGTCTTTCTTTCCTCTCTAGGACAGTCAGATTTGGCATCTGTAATAATGTAAGAGTTACAAACAGATGAGTTATTAATAATTAATCTCTACATTAAAATCCCTGTGTGACTAATAGGAAGAAACCCTTGCATATAGTGCTATAAATCTTACTGCTAGCACTAAACACTTGTAATGATGGGTTAGACTAACTAAACCTGTTAAAATTTATGTGCAGCAAAGACTAATGTCATTTTTTAAAATTCCATCTTTAGCATGGAACTAAATAAGGGATCTCCTAGGGAATCCAAACAAACAAGTAGGTGCAAATCATCTACTACTCTCCTAAGTATCCTGATAGTAAATAGCTGTAGGTGATCAGCTTCTGCTGATTCAGAAATGAAAGAAATTTAAACAAAACGTAGCTGTCTACAACTACTTACTATCAAGATACTTAAGAGTGAAGTAGTTGATTTGTCCCTTCATTTGGATTCCCTAAGAGATCTCATTTTCTTCTTTTTTTCTTCTTTTCTGTGATTACAGCAGGACCTGATTCAGCACTGTTGCTGTATTGGTGTATTTAATACACCAGCATATGACTATAATTCAGAGAGCTTTAAGTAAACTTTGAACATGGGGTCTTTATTTTGATCTTGGC
>NW_008825208.1:4127021-4161986 GCF_000699105.1 Pygoscelis adeliae
ATCAGTATTTTAGTTATTAAAATGTTTAATTTTTAAGGAATTGAAAATTTAGAAGATGCCACCTTTTTGCAGATTTAAGTGAGAGTCAGATGTCTACACACCTTTACAATGTGGTTCTGTGGGTTGAAGTCTGTTTCTGAGATTCATGAAACAGATTACTGATGATTTAAATTTTTTCGGTCTTCAACTGCCCTCCCACTTGAAATTCTGTTGTTTACCATTCTGTTTTTATAAGCAGAAGGTAATGAAAATCAGGTAGATCACTACTTCTTAAAATCCTTGAAAACATTTATATCATGCATTTTCCCTGGTCTAAAAGTGTTATGAGTATTTGTTAGGAATGATCACTGTAACTCACAGGCTCTGGGGAGCACATTTAAGTATTCAGCTCAAAGCTCAGTCATATAAGGTTTCTTTGTTAACTGTACTTTTCAATCTAATGTTCTATTACAATCCCAAAGAACAAGAGTATATTTCTGTATAAAACCACAACCCTTAAGAAATTTTTCAGTGTTTGAAGAATAGTTCAGAAAGAAATAACTACTATATTACTAGCACTGTGTGAAAAGTGGCCTGATGATAATACAAAATAAATGTGCTTAAAGGAGGTTATGGGAATTAGCTGTCTGTCCCACTGAAAATCGGTGAAATGAGTTGCTAACTATAATAAAGCTTTGCAAATGCTAGTATTGCATGCAGAATGCTAAAACTCTATATTTGTGCGTGTGTCTGTATGTTGTATAGCAGCACTTTTATAAAATTCTTTTTGTCAAGGAAGTTTGTGAAATGTTAGAGTAATAGATTACTGTTCAGGGTTTTATCCATCTTAAAAGGAAAACAACAATATTCCATTAAACGGTTGGAATATTGGTGTTGAGAAAATTATTAAAATACATGCCTTAGAAAGAGGAGAGTTTGTATAAAAACTCAGTTATGATACACTGTAATATTATGGGGAAAAGATGTAATATAATTGGGAGCTAAATGAGAAGCTAAGCATCACTGAATCCATCAATGACAGGTCTAGGGTCAATTCACCCAAAACCCTAAAGTAATTGGAAATTCACCCTAATGTAATTGGTTACTGACATGTCTAGAATCAATCAAAAGTCAGTAATGAGCCAGAAATACTAGTCCTCTTTATCTATTTGTGTGAAATAGAGTTGTCAGTTTTAGAGTATATATGAAATACAGGGTTTAGTATGTGAAGGGGCTCCAAAGGGAGTTGAATGTTCTTTTGTCAGATGGGAATGAACCTTCTGTTTCCTTCTGGATCACTGATTCAGACAGTAGACACTGGGCTGTTTTCAGTACCCTGTACTGACAGCGAGCACTGGATTATATCCATTTAAGGGTTTAACATGCTGCGTAAACCCACTGTCAATCTTTAGGTCCTCTGAGATCCACACAGTTACCTGTCTGCTGCCTATGCCAGTAGGACCTGGCATAAGGGCAAGGACTCAGTGGGAGAGCAAGCAATTAGTGATCCAGTGGCACTGGAGCAGTTTCTACCCCTCTACTTGTTATTGGTATGACAATGAATGAGAGATCTTGGGGCAAATCTGAGCGGTCAGGAACCAGAGCATGCATCACCTCACCAACCCTGAGTGGGGTTTTGCTCTCTGTGCTCATATCAGCTCACAGATAAGGAGGCCCATAACTGTCCTCCAATCTGTCCAAGAAAAAGCTGAAAGAAGCCTCAGTGAGGCCCAGTGCGGGGGTCCCAGCCATCTACTGGGTGATGCTCTTGTGCTTGATCCCCTATTGGGCTCTGCTGCAGCCATGCTGCAGCCAGACACCCCGTTGATGCAGATTTGGCCTCCTGGCTTGCCCATAGACCTGCCTCATCTGCATATTCACCTTAGAGGTCACGGGCCTCCTGGTAGACCATCAGCAGACCTGTACTACACTCTGCACTTGGGGATAATGGGACTTGCCCTTGTCAGTGAGGCCACCGCCTCTTCCTGCCTTGTGTTGTGCTCTTCCTTTGTGGGGCAGCCTGGCTTTGCTGATCCCTTTCAAAACCCTCAGAGAAGCATTTAATAATGTTTCTTGCATTTGGAAGCTTGACAGCTGTACAGATCAGTATGTAGAAGAGACCATGCCTGGAGATGGAAAGATGTGAGCTGCAGGCTCCTGGAGGCTCTCTTGGCTCCCCCTGAGGTTCCCCTCATTCGGGAAACCCCCCTGTGCACCACGTTAGAGCACTCTGCTGTTGATCGTGCCGGCACCGGAGCTCTTCGCCTTGCCGACTGAGAGTTGTGGAGAGAGTTAATGAGGCCAACTGTAATAAAAGCAGGTTTTTCAGTCAGATGTACATCAGTCAACCAAAAATACATCGTTGTTGGAGAATGGTTCCAAACCTCCCCAGATCTGTTTATTTAAAAATAGAAAGGAAGATCTTTTAGAAGACTGTAATCTGCAGGAAGATTTAACCTCCAGCAAACATGCAGTTATACAACAACAGAATTGCAGACTCGGGCCAGCAGGGACCTTGGGGGGGTATCCAGTCTGACCCCCGGCCCAGAACAGGCTCAGCCATGGGATCAGACCAGGATTTACCCTGTGGGAGCTGGAAACGGCTACAGCCTTGCCCTTCTTACAGGCTTATTCTCCCTGATGTCTGACTCCTCCCTTAACAGGCTACTCCTCCCTTAATGTCTGACACCATTACAACAGGTTGAGAAAAGTCAAGAGGGACAACTTGCTTTCAGAGAACCAGACTATCCTCCGAAACAGCAGAAACCCATCTGTTAGATGTACCTGAGGTGAAAAGTGGTACTGTTTTCCTCTTGGGCAACGTAATGACAGATTAACCCATTAGATTCTAATGTATTGGTTTACCTGTTATCTTTAAATAAGTCAGTGGTATTGATTAGTTAGGTTAAAGTTTGTTTAACTCTCATATCTGTCTGTCATCCACTGTCCAAAATTGCACTCTCTTCAGGCTATATTGTTCTCTAATTTCTAGAAAAACCCTGTCATGTGATAGGAAAACCCCCTCTTCTTGGGACAGAGCTTCCCTTCCCCTTTGGTTCCATCATTTGAACTCATCTCATAAGGTTTCTTATGACACCTGTCAACTAAATTTCTATTGCTAGTCAAAGCACTCAGGACTGGCACTCCGTATATTCCTCCTCATGCAGAAAAATGTGGTTTTGTCTGAAATGTGCAATAAAATGGTTTAATTAAAGGGTTTTACATCAAACTTTTTTTTCCCACATTTACATCAAAGAGTGTATGCTAATAAGCCCTGATTTGACTCCATAATTACAAGGATCCTTTATCTGGACCAAAGTTTCCATGAAAAAGAGTAGTATTTTAATGCTTGAGGCTCTTTGTGGTTTTTTTGAGCTGGATCCAATGGTCAGCTTGTTTCAGACCAAAGATCATCCACAAGCATTACAGTTCTCATTAGAAGGTCAACAAATTTCCTTGCCCTTCTTATGGTAAGCTTGATTCTGTCAGAGCTTAAATAACTTTGGTGTGAATAACTTTGTAAAACTCTGTAAGCTGAAACTTTCAGCTTTGTGTGGCTTGAGATTTTTGTTTATAGTGTCTCTGGTCACTGCTTTTCTGGTCACTGTAGCTACATCTTCTGTAGCTACATTTAACTGAACCAATTGAAGAGATTGTTTCAAATATATATATATATATTTCTTTTTTTTGTATGTGCAATAATCAAATCATTGCTCCTAACAGATTCAAATCTCATTAAAATACAGCTTTTGCCAACCACAGTGCTCTAATGTAGCAAAGCAGATCCTTTAGGCAACAGACAAGGCAGTTCATCTGGTAACGTGGTTGGTACCTCAGCCTCCCCAAAATGCACACATTTGTGTAGCTGGCTTGAGCTTACCAGTAGCTGGTGGGTGCAAAAAGTTCTGGGGGAATTCACAGCAGTGAAAGATGAAGAATTCCTTGGAAATACAGTGTTTTCTGGAACACCATGGAGAGAGAAGAGTCCCCCCTGCAGTCCCTCCTGCAGAAGTCCACAGTGAGAGTCACTGGAAAATGAAGCTGTCCATAGAAGTCTGATCTTCCAAAAGAGGTAGCCTCACATGGATGTCAGTTTTCTTCTCATTGCAAAGCATGTGCTGGAGTGGCAGCATACACCCTTATTTTATTCAGGCCTCTTCGGTCTGCATTAACTGCCTGTCCCCCTTTCTTTACTGTGCCATGCTAAGCAGAATTTGCATTTTATCCAAAGGATAGATAAAATTCAGTAGTAGCTGATGTGGTCTCTGTTTGTAAGCTTTGGTACTGCAGTCATCCAGCACAAAGTATGGTGGTGGCTCTATGAACAGCTCTTTGGGAATGCAAGAAGCAGCTCAGTCTAGTCTCTAATCTTGCAAAATCTTCAACTCCTTGTTTAGAAGTCAAATGATGATTAGATGCCCTTCCTCCATGTCACCAAAATTCAGATGTGTACGTGAGGAGCTGCCGGGAGATGCCAAAAGCCATTTGAACAAAACAAGTATGAAAAGCTGTGCTGGTTTTGGCTGAGACAGAGTTAGTTTTCTTCATAGTAGCTAGTATGGGGCTGTGTTTTGGATTGGTGCTGGAAACAGTGTTGATAACACAGGGATGTTTTTGCCATTGCTGAGCAGTGCTGACACAGAGTCCAGGACTTTTCTGCTTCTCACCCCACCCCACCCCACCAGCGAGCAGGCTGGGGGTGCACAAGAAGTTGGGAGGGGAGCACAGCCAGGACAGCTGACCCCAACTGACCAAAGGGATATTCCACACCATATGATGTCATGCTCAGCCTATAAAGCTGGGGGAAGAAGAAGGAAGGGGGGGACGTTCTGTGTGATGGCGTTTGTCTTCCCAAGTAACCGTTACGCGTGAGGGAGCCCTGCTTTCCTGGAGATGGCTGAACACCTGCCTGCCGATGGGAAGGAGTGAATGAATTCCTTGGTTTGCTTTGCTTGCGCGCACGGCTTTTGCTTTCCCTATTAAACTGTCTTTATCTCAGCCCACGGGTTTTCTCACTTTTCCCCTTCTGATTCTCTCCCCCATCCCAGCGGTGGGGAGCAGTGAGTGAGCGGCTGTGTGGTGCTGAGTTTCTGGCTGGGGTTAAACATAACAAAAGCATAACAAAACATAACACATAAACAGCATTTGTTTTAAATGAAACACACAGAGACATTCTAACCCTTTATATGCATTTTGCATGATTTTTTTTTTTTCATTCACAAGGTCCTTTGCTCCTGATTTGGACAAACACCTAAAAAAGAGGTGCAATCAGGAGAGCAACCAACCACCATTTTTTAATATAGGAAGGCAGTGAGGCAGCAACACCTCCTGCCCTGACTTGGAGCTAGTAACAGAAATTAGCAATGCCATCTGCAGCATTGAATATGCATTTAAAGGACTTCATGTACTTTATAGCAAGCATTATGGTATTCAACAGCAATTTCTGCTAAGCTAGCCTTACTTGTAGTCATCTTTTAGGAAATTAAAAGTCCCAAGGACATAAAGAATTTAAAGACTGGAGAATGGCCATATCCTCTAGGCTGGACAAGCCTGGACTGTTGTCTGGCTTATCGGAAATTGTCCAGCTCACCTCATTGCTGTTCTCACTATATCTTCAATTATTTTCTTTTTTCCCAAACGTAAATTCAGGAGCTCCAAAATGTGGTTTTGTTACATGCTCTAGCAGCATTACTTGGCAATTTGCGTGCTATGTTGTAAGCAGTTTTTTGTGTGATGTGAGCCTGCCTGCACTGCTTTGGCTGACTGACCCTGAGCTGGCCTCCTCTCTCAACTTTTTAAGCTATTGTCTAGAAATCTGGTTCTTCAGACTATCCGTGACAAGTGTTACACAGCCTTAATGGAGAAATTGTACTATGGGACTTTGTCATATTTGTTTCACTGGCATAATAAACATCAAGCTATCATTTCACGTGACATCGTATGTCTGGGTGAGTGAAACATAAGGAGAAATATTTCAAGTTTTAATTGGATAATTATTGGTGTATTTCTTCCCTTCATTACAAATCAGGATCGCAGTTTACAAGATGCTGTCTGACTGTACTTCCCAGGTGTCACAGTTTGCTCTTTGATTTTAACTTCTGAGAATTGTTTTGATGTGTTTGTTTTTAGAGATAAGATATATGTTGGGGTAGGTTATTGTTTTTATTTTACATAATGTGTTGATGATCATCTCCCTCTTTCTCTTTCGTATCTTTGGCCTTAGAAGAAATCTTAGCATTGGTGGGCTTTATGATATAGAAGTTAAGAGAACACAGCTGAGGAAAGAAATGTTTTTGTTGAAACTGCTTCAGTCGCTGTTTTTATTGTTATGTTTCCGTTGTTGACTCAAATATAACAGCTGAGGGAAAAGTGCCTTTGATAAAAGATTTTCTGATTGTGTCCTTTTTACACCAGACTGAGAAAACTCAGTCTTCACCTCTGAGCACTATGAGGTTCTCAACAGAAATTCACAAAATCAGAGTTTCATATTGCTCAGTTAAATTGTATAATGAACTTCGGAAAAAAGTTCAAAATAAACCCTTTTAAAACAACTTTCTTCTTTTTAAAAGCGTGAAACTTGAAGGATGTCTTTATACATATAAAGCAATAAGAAATGGTAATATGTTACTTCCTTCCTTTTTCCTATTTTGCAGGTCACTTTTATTAATGTTATCACACCAGACATAGGATTTTAGGTAAGGATTCTGAACTTATAGATTGACTGACATAGAATATCTGTTTTAAAATGAAATTCTAGCTGACTAATGAGTTCATAGATAGCCAGTATTTTTTTTAGTTGTTTCTTTGTGCATGACCATTTTGATTTTCTAGAAATTATTCTACTGAGCCCAGAGTTGACAAACACTTTAAGCAAAATGCTAAAATAGGCTAAGCTATTGATTGTATTGATAAGTTTTTGATCATCAGCTTCATTCTCTATTTCACCTTAATTCTTTTATTTTGACAATTTTTATCAAATCACTGTAAACATGTCTGTAGAAAGGAAAATACTTCAACAAACTCCTTATTTGTTGCTCATTTTTATAGTTTTCTTAATGCTTTTTCCTAATTCTTCCCCAGGAAAAAAAGGGGACCTATTTAATATGGTATTTCTGAAAAAAACCCACATGACACTTTTATCCCATTTTCCAGTTTAATTTCAATACTTGCAAAAAATTTTTCAAGCCATACATACTACAAAATCAGATCACTATAGTTGTCCAAGGAACTTGTTTTCTTTTGTCCCTCTATTCCACCTCACCATTTTACTGAAGAACAGAGAAGCACCCCATCCCAAGTCCTGAAACTCTCACAAGTATACTTCTATAATAACTGTTGGTGGTATACCCTGTGATCTGATAATTAATACAAAGCTTCCCATATTCTGTGTCTGAAGCTCTGGATTATCAACAGGTCTCCTATTCTTTTCACAGGGACTCTGAGAATGTAGTTTAAATGAGCAAAACTGAGGACTTTTCAGAAGCACTACAAAAACTTACGTAAAAGACATCATAGAAACATGTGGCTAGCTGTAACGATGAAAGATTTCACATGTAAACAAGCACTCCAACCCATGTTGTTACTTTCCACCTACTTACGTCACTAAAGAAAATGGCTTTCGCAGAGTCACTGACCCTTGTTTGTGGGCTCAGCTTTCGTATTCTGCTTACAATATTGCACACCATTACATGACAACCACCTTACAGAGAATTGACTTCCTATAGAAAGGCCTCGTGAGTGTCAGGGATACAATCATTTCTCAAGGAATTAAGCAGATAAACAGTCAAGCTGTGGGATACTTTGTCAGTGAAACAAGATCAAATGTAGAAGTTAGGTTATACATGAGATGAAAGACATTAATGGTGTAACATGGAAGGTAGCATGCAAAAGCAATTCCAAATAGAATAAAGACCAAGAAAAAAAGGTGTGTGCTCACAACTGACAGGTAGATTAGATTTAGACATCCTACAAGCCTGGTTCTCTGTTGTCGTTAAATGGTTATTCATACTTTCAACCCATGTATAATCTGCCTTTCCCTTTTTTTCCTATCTTTCAGAAGGACCCACAATTAAAGAAAAGAGACCTTATCTGTGAAGCAGAACACGTGAACACATTTTGTCTCAGTGAGGATGAAATTATTTTGTAAAACAGATAAAACCATCAAGAATGTTGTTTTCTTTATATTTTAATTTTTAGTGAACACCTAATAATAAATCACCTGTCTTTTTATATTTTATTGCTTGGAACAAATCTTGAATTAAAGATCTGATTCTGCTACCCTGACACCTTTAAAATTGTGTCATATTTCCTGACTGCAGCAAATAAGTTAAATGGGATAACTGAGCATGGTAGCTGAGGTATTATTGAATTATTGAAGTCTGACCCCCAGCAACTGAACAAGTAAAATAGACTGCAAAATGTCCTGCCTTGAACTGAATTAGTCATGCACAAGTGAAAAAAAAAAACTGTGATGAATATCCTCCTGAAGGTTCTTGGCAGGGTTTGGGTCCAAACGTAAGTGAAGAGTAAGTGCCGCAGGTCTGCTCAGTTCAAATTTGTGAACTGTAGGAATGAGAAGAGTTGGCTGGATGTACAAGCTAGGATTTGGGAGGAAAGTAGAAAGAAGGTCATGAACTGTTGGTGATGTAGGCTGTCAGAAATTGCTATTTGTACCCTTCTGCTTTACATAAGTCACAGTTTATGTGGATCCCTCTCTGTCCACCTCTCAGAAGCATAGACAACATTTTTCACAAGACAGCAGCTTTCTGCCCAGCTCACTGCTATTTCGGCACTGCTTGCTAAAGGTCACTTTCTCTGCAAAAATCCCGGTAAAGAAAGGAAAGGGAAGGAAAAGCTGAATGAAAATGTGAGGGGAAACTACTCCCTATAGCAACAAACAGTGGTAACTTGGCCTCCTACAAACGATGGCAGTTTTCAGGTATTTGCCACAAGATTATGACTTTTCTAGGTGGGTGAGGAGGGTTTTTCTTCCCACAGGTGAAAACTGGACTATTGTACAGCAGCTGCCAACCTTGACTGCACTAGACACTTTTCTGTGTTTCTTTGGATGACATTGGTAATGTGCTTGAACAGGAAAAATTTTCATGCTGCTTTAAAACCAAAAGTATGTATGCCGGCTGTCAAGCTTTGATGTGAGTTACAGTATATCTATACAGCAAAATACGATCTTTACAGTATAGTCATCAGAAATGTCATAGGGAAAGGTGGTGATATAGTCATTTACCCTTCAACATGCATGACTAGATAGCTGTTTACCGTTCCAGTTAATGTTCCTGGTTCTTGTTACTTCTGTTGCTGCTGCAGTTGTCTTGTTGCATCAGCCAGCAAACTGAACAGAGACATCATCTCCCAGATTTGTCATGGTCTTGGCTTTTACACAAAGGTTCAGTTTAAAAAGTTTGAGACTATGGGTATAATTAAACTGTGGATTGGATTAAATTGCTATCTTGTTGACTGTGAGAGACAATGGCAAGTTATCCAAATTAAGTTTATTAAATATGCCTCTGTATTCATTTGGAGGAAAGTGTTCATATTTTTAAATGAAATCTATGACTACAGAATGCCACATAATAATAGTAGATACTGATGAAGTTTCTATTTCCTCTGCCTGCTATTCCTTGTGCCTGCTTCTCCTGCTGTGTTGTACTGTATCTTGACAGCCATTTCATTTTAAATTAGTATTTCAATTTTAAGTTAATATTTATCAACATTGAATTTTAAAATAGACATACAGTTTTATTTGAAGAAAATGGAAAATACAGCAATTTTGTCATGAAAAGGAAAGGAAAGGAAAAGGCACAGAAAAATACTAATTGTCCCCTCAGAAGGCAATTTTTTTTCTTTTTGAAAGCACACATGTATTTTTTTTCTGTGTACCACAAAGTAGTATTTTTTAATGAAGAAGAAAATTTCATTACTATTTCCCTACTTCAGTAAGCTGTAACATTCAGAGTAACCAGATTTCTTTTGATAATCAATTACAGGGGGTAATTGATTATTTAGATCTAATTTTAAGGGCTGCTCATGTAATTACAGATGTGAATAGTTTTACAAATGCAAATAAAAAGTGCATTTTGTTATGGCAATCCTCTGCCTATCATACATGCAAATGTCCATATATATATATATAAAAATTTCTTAGGGCTGTTTAAATATGTGTTCTGAATACGTACTTGACAGATAACATGTATTGTCTGAATCCATGACCCTTGTTTTTTAAAGTTCTCTATAAAGTGAGCTAGTATTGGAATACACTTTATTAGCCTCTGTGGAACACATATTATTTGTGTCCTAACCCAAAATGCAGAAAACTTACCAAAGTGAATAAAAGCTAATGAGAACAGCTGGTGTTTTTCAGTTTTTTTTGGTAGGGATGCAACTTGAATCATCCTACTGCAGTATGTGGTCAATTTTGTGATGATCTTCACTCTCGAAATATCTAAACTGAATATTTTACATTTTTTTCTCTCTTTAGCTCCAAGTATCACAACCCCTAGTACCGGGGAACATAATCACTGGACCAGCTGCCCACATTCAGTGAAGTCAATCTGTAGATGCCCAGCAAGTCAGTTGCATCCCACATGGCATTGTCCTGCTCCAGACATATATGCACTGATGAATTCTACAGCACGATGTGAGAGGCCCAAGATTTCCTAGACACCTGCATGATCACAAGTATCTTTCCCTGCCTGAAAATCCCTAGACAAGAATTGCAGAATGCTAGCCTACCACCATAGGGTGCTTGATCCTGGATGTAATCACAGCACAGCTGATGAGATGTGACCTCATGTACAAGCTCTACAGAGGGACTTGTTTCCAGTCCTAGCGTGGGTCAGTCCTTGCTTAGTGTAGCTAAATCTTGAAAACCTCCAGCAATGAAGATTCCACCACCTCTTCTGGGCATCCTGTTCCAGTGCTGGAAATTGTTTCACCTAATGTCCAACCTGACCTGCTTGGCCTGCAATTTGTGGTGGGTGTCACTTGTTAGGTGATCTACCAATAACAAGTAGAATCTGTCTTGCATTTGTAGCTACCTTTCAAATAGCTATAGGATGGTATCGTATCGTCCTTTAGCCCATTCTTCACCAGTCAACACCCACCAATTGCTGTAGAAATTATACAAATACTAAGGTAATAACAGCACCAAGAAGGAGAGAAACTGTCAGGCAAATATAAATACAACCTTATATACAAAATGCAAGCTAATGAACAAACTAAGCTTTGCTGGATATGTAGGTCTGCAATACAGTGTCCTGTATTACAAGTTTCTACATGCTAAAGCAAGGATGCATTAACTGTATATGTTATCATACATTTTTAAAATTCTTTTCAGAATTATATCCTGAAAATTCTTCCTTAAGAAAGAACTACACTGAGACACCAACCTGGCACATAATTGACCTAAGACTGGGGGAGTGGAGAGATTTTTTACCCTGTGTGTGACTCCTGAGCTGCATCATGGTATTCTCCACTGCCATTGAGGCACTGGGCCCAGTGATGCAAATCAGTCTGATCTGGATAAATAAAGAAAATCCCATAAATGAGTTCTATGTGTCAAACTGCTATGTTGTGAAAATTTGATCTGTAGGTCTAAAAAATGTCACTGAGCAAAAACCAGACTACTGCAGGAGCAGATGGTAGTGTTTGCAGCTTTGGGATAGACTTTAGGCACATATTCACCATCTGCCTGCACAGCATTTTCTCAAATTTTGCTAAATACTAAGTTTATTGCCACTAAAGCTTACGAGCATTATGAGACAAGTTACTGAGTCTCACATTCAATCAAACATTTTTTTAGCAGTGTATTGTTAGTCAGATAAATAGCTTGGGAGGGCTGTGATGAGCATGTCCTCCCCACCCCCCATAGCTACTCCCTTAAACAGATACTCTCTCTTTGTTTAACTTATCCCTTTGCTTTTTCTATATAATCTTATTACAAAATTTGAAAAATATATCCTTTATAGCCCTCAGAGGTTTCTCAATGAAAATTTTTTATTTTTTTCAAAATGTGTGCAAGTTAATGGTGCTTTAAGTGTTCTCTGACATTTTGACACCTGTTGTTTCATTTTATCTCTCATTTTAATAGATTTTTTTTTCTCAGAAATGTAACAATTTTTTCTGTTATAGATGAGCCAGTTGCCGCAAAGTGTCTTTTCCAAGCTTCTTCCACTGAGAATCACTTTGTCTGTAATCGGGGAATGGGCTGGCACTACATTTTTGATAAAGCATCTGTGGTTTTTCCCATAACTGGTTAATATAAATTTCTAAGCATATCTCAGGAAGGACTAGTCTAGAGAAGGTTAGCACAGAAAAATAACGTCTTCACATTGTATATCCACAAACCATTTGATTTTGCATACCTCTGATTCCTATGCTAGATTCTGATTTGGTATTGATGCCTGTGCTTATTATTGTTATGAACATTTGCTCTTCAGGATTTTGCATTTTCAGTAAAAAGATGGTTTCAAGAAGGAGCAGCCAAGCATTTTCAGTCCCCACTTAAATAAATGCATTAATTAACCTGTGTTCAAGTACTGTAGTTTTATATCAGACTAACAGGTGAACCCTGAATTTCCCCAAAGGTGATTTGTCAGTAGTTTAATTTCAGAAGTTCATTATAATTGTTATTTCTTTCTGTCCTTTTTTGTAATACATTTAATTATCTAATCAAGAAGAGGAAGTGATGTTGTGTAGGTTAATGACCAAAGAAGAGAGAGATCAGGTTTTCGTCTATGTCTCCAAGACATCCAGCTGGTACTAGACTAGTCTGGTCAGTTGGAGCTGGGCTTCGGTAATCAAGTCTCATTCATGTGCATGGTGTTTTTGGTTAGGTTACACTCAGTGACAGGGCAGCTTTATGGTAACAGAAATTATCACTGCAACTGGTTTGAGCCATTTGTTCTAGGCTTGAGCCTGGATTAATTTACTAAAGGTGGTGTGATCGGATTTCTGCACAAACTTGATGTGTCCTTCCGTACAGGTGTCATTAAACAGCACATATTTATTGACATGGAAAGATATCATAGCAATGTATAGACACAACAATTTCTTTAGTTACTTTGCTGTCACTTCTTGGGATCATAAAATTCACAAGTGATACTCTTGTAAGCCATTTTCTTCTCCATCAAGATACTTACTATACTATATCAGAAATGCTGTCCTCTTCTCAGCTGGTCCTGTGTTGCTGGTCTTTCTCTCCCTAACTACAGCCTAGATGTAAAAAATATAGGCTGAGCAAAAAGGGGGAGCTAAACAGGCTCCCTGGTGCTTCAAAGGTCCCTGTCACTGGGACCAAAACTGCAAGTTGATCTGTTTATTTGAATGAATACAAAAGTTTCTCATGGCCTGTTGGACCTAAGCTGAACTTAGTGGTAGATGGTGATGAGAGAATACAGACTCAGTATCACAATCTAAAACGTGGAGTGAATGAGCCTTTCGGTCACAAAAAGAAGATAGGCAAGAGTGACTTTTAAAAAATGGACATGTCTTGGTTTTGCAGATCAGGTGAAAAAAGCTGACAGTTATGAACTATGGAATGATATTTGAGCTTGACTCGTTCAGGAGAGTCAGACAGTTATGCACATACAAAGAAGTTGCTAAAATTAAAAAATACAAGATAAAAAAATACTTCCTTGATAACTCTGCCTTAATCCTAATAGGTGGGTGGATTATTCTATTGTAAGGTATTAGGACACAAATGCTGAACATCATGTAGTTATCTGGGTATGTTTAATGAATGCTCTTAGTAGGATAGTAATTTCTTACTAATTTGTGGAAAGATGAAATGACATGTCAGGGATGTTTTTCAAGTTAAAGCGTAACCATGCAAGTAAGTACACACAGCAATATATATGAACAAGGAAGATATATTACAAAGTATACTTAATTCTTTTTAAAAATTGCTGGTATTCAGATTTCATTGAGTGAGACCTCCAAAATACAGTGCATTATATCTGTAAATATGTCACAGGAGTAAAAATAAACAATGAAATCTTGCTACTAAGAGACTGATCACATAATATACTTAGTATATCTATATTGGCAAATATTGTGAGCTGTTATTTCAAGTTCCAATTACTGCACATTGTACTCAAACTAGCTGTATGTTTTTTTATTAGTTAATTGCTACTACATTTTTTCTCGATTGGGTTGTAAGATTTTTTATTTTTTGTTTTGCAATATTGGTGTCAATAAACAGACATAATGAGATAAACACCTGTGTTACATATTCTGTCCTCAGTTAACATAGTTAATACTGATTTATAATTTTTATTAGCATATCCTATACAACTTTATTATTTCTTTCTTCTAAACTATGTCTGTATCCAGTTGGCACTCCACTTTGCTTAGCAATATACCGATGCAGAATATAGCACAGTAGCTACCCCAAAAAATTCAGAGCATATAAAAGAGAAATACACTACACAGGGAATGGGCATAGTATGTAGTCTGAATACTTTAGTGTCCAGAAGGAGAAAAGCTGTTTTCCACAGAAATCTGGAATTACCGCTTCATACCTCAAATCTAAATGTTGGACAAATGAAAAATGAAAAGAGAAAATCAGCTTTGTTTTAGACAGCTATCCAGGATTCTGACACCAACCCCTCCGCCCCTCAAATCTTCCAGCTGATGTGATCCAGTAAACAGAACAAGACAGAATTTGAGTGGCAGTGTGCTGAGTACACAAAGGAGGCAGGTGTAGGCATAAGAAGAATACTGTCTATGAGCCAAAACATCCATGACTTTCCCATGAGTGCCAGAGGTGAGTACGCAGAGGGCCTCCGTTTTCCCTTATACATGTTGTTTTCTATCATATGTCACCATAAGGAAGATGCACATGAAAGAAAGGATGAAGCTTTTGGGAAAAGGATACCCCAGCCATTAGCATGAAAGCCTTAGTGAAGATAATCTGGAACATCAGTGGTTGGTGATGCATCCCAGGCTTTCAGGCTTCAGTGACTTTTCTTCCCTGAGGCAAGGACAATTTATACAGCCATTATATATGTGTTATTCATATGTCTTTTCACACAGGAATCACATATTTATTCTAAGCTTTTGTACAGAAAGAGAAAAGATTTAATCTTTTCTGTATCTGGTTTAACTACAGGGGGCTGATTTAGTTGTGTACATCTTTCAAAAGCAGCAGAGCTCTGGAATTTTGGAGTAAACATTTTTATAGCTTTTATATTGTAAAATTGCCATGGATGGGAATTGCAAAGGAAATCAGTGCAAAATACTCCCCATCACAATGCTCTCTGTGCTAGTTATCTGTTGAAAAGTGTTCATTTCAGGCTTGATGTTGTGATTTGCACAACAAGCAGAATAACTTCTGACTTCCTAAGTAATTATCTTTCTTCCTGTGAATACAGTCCTGTATGCAATTATGATGGACAATGACAGTGCAAGCCAGCACGGTCAATGAATTGGCTATCGATGTCTGGGGAAGGTAAAAAATGGAATTTAACATTCATTGAAATCACTGGATACCCGTGTAGCATTCAGGATAAAATTAGTGTCTTACATTTTCAGTAGTCACTCCTAATTTCCCTTTCAAGAAAATACATCTCCTGGCCTGCTAAACCTGCATCTTGGTGTTAATGAAGGAAGAAAGTGAGGCTTTCTTCCCCTGAAAGACCTGTATATTTGACTGAAAAGAGTAATTCTGTAACTTGGAAAGACATATACTTCATGAATCCTGCTCTGGAAAGCCCTAGAGCTATTATGCTGCCATTATTTCTCCATTCATGTAAGTAAGTAGGTGTTATTCTTGTGACTTAATTCTACATTAAAAATTACTATAAATAATAATCTAAGTATCCCTAAAATATTCCATATTTAGACCGCCAGTTTCTGTAAGTGAACAGCAATCTGAAAAAGTCTGCCCTGAGCTTTATTCAAATCAATGAACTAGAATTAAAAGGCTTATTTACCAATTGTTAATCCCAAAATCTAGAACTCTCCTTCTGCAGATAGATGTACACAAGTGCACATAACCATTGCAAAAACTTCTGTCACTTACAAACAAGAGCTTTCCACAAGACAGTGAAATGCCCAAGGATTTTGGACTTCAGTGATTTTGCTTTCTGCATTTCTCACTTTGCCCAGCTCTGAAATGGCAAAAGACTTCCTATCCATCTTTGCATATCATTTTGAAAGATGACTGTGAAGCCTTTAGTAGCCACATATAAGGCAGTAAAGAAATAGCTTATAAACACAAGGTTTGTAATAAAGTCATTATGATAATCTGAATGGCTCTGTATTTTTCTAATGTAATCCCTAACAGCTGTATAAAGCTCTGAGTAGCTTGCTAATGTAACTTTAATACTTCTAGGAACATTTTTTTGAAGGCATTGAGTACCTTTGCCTTCTTTGAGCCATTCTGAGTCTTCTCTGAGACACCAGTTCCCCTAACCTATTCAGCAGTGGGCCCAAAATTTCTCTAGTTTTCCTTTTGTCATTTATATACTTGTAGAAACCTTTCTTGTTGCCCTTCACAGGCTGTGCTTGATTCAACTCCAGGTTGGCCTTGGCGTTCGTAACCTCATCTCTGCAAGATCAGACAACTCTATACTTCTCCTGGGTCACCTGCCCCTGCTTCTGTCTCTTTTACTCTGTCTTTTTATGTCAGATTAGGTCAGTAGCTTTTGCTCATCCATGCAGGCCTCCTGCTGCATTTGCTTGATTTCCTACTTGTCATGATGGGCCCTTCTTTTTCTCAGAGGAGGTGATCCTTGATTAGGTACAGCTGATACTGCTGTACCTCTCATCTCTCCAGGGTATCCCACAGGATTCTTCGAAGCAGATCTCTGAAGAGGTTGAAGTCTGCTTTCCTGAAATCTAGGGCTGCATTCCTACTTTTGGCCCTACTATCTTCCTTTAGGATCCTGACCTCCACTGTCTCATGGTCACTGCAGCCAAAGCTTCCTCTGACTTTCACTTCCCCCACCAGTTCTTCCTTCTTCATTAAGTATCAGGTCCAGCAGAGCACCTTTCCTTTGTTGGCTTCTCAGTTATCTGTGCCAGGAATTTGCCATCGATGCACTAAAGAAATCTCTCAGATTTCTTGAGCCCTGCTCTACTGTCCTTCCAGCAGATATCAGGGTGGTTAAAGTCCCCTGAGGACCACAGCTTGTGAATGTGAGGTTTCTTCCAGTTCTTTGAAGAAAACCTCATATATTTCTTCCTGATTAGGTGGTCTAAGGAGATATCCACTACAATGACACCCATGTTCGTCTGCCTGCTAATCTTGATCCATAAGCTCTTGACTGACTCCTGACCAATCCCAAGGCAGAGCTCCGTGCATTCCTGATGGTCTGTTACACAAAGGGTCACTCCCCCGCCTTGCCTTGCCAGCCTTTCCTACCTAAAAAACCCACATCCTTCCATCACAGAGCTCCAGGCACTACCTACCTTTGCAGGTGGTTAGTGCCAAGAAAGTTTGATTTGAACTTTGCTTGAAAATAGCATTTATACCTTACAGGTCGGTATATTTGGATGTTTCTATTATGTTTGGATTGTGACATTAAACTAAGATTCAGAACTTGATTTGAGAAAAATATCTTTAATGTTAAAGCCCAGGTTGGTGTTCATGGTATTGAAATCTCTGAAAGTCTTTGATGTGAAATGTTAAAGTCATGTTGTTTCATGCATTCTTTTATTTTAACTCAAATCTCGTGAATATAAAATTTTGAGAGAGTTTTTTATATACAATGAAAACTGTGGGGAAAAAAAAGTTTTCTTTGGAGTGTTGGACCAGATCAGTCATATTCTTAAAGGCTGTTCATCCTATATGAAAATTTCAGCAAGCTGAGGCACAAATTTTAATCTCTTCTAATATGTGTGTAAGATATGGATATGAACAATTGTTTAGATTTTGTATGAATCATTACACAGAAGCTGTGGGTAAATATGTTTACTGTCTGCAACTTTCTGAAAGCTGTTCTGTGAGCAAATTTGATAGGCTCAGCCAGCAAATATGTAAGTTAGAACGATTTTGAAAAATTGCTTCTCCAGAACAATAGGCAATTTCACTACCTCATTTAGAGAATAGTCAGCAGCTTCTGTCCATTATGTAAAATAATCAGAAACTTGGCTTCTTTACCAAATAGGCTATAAAATAACTTATTTAACAAATGAAATTAGAAGATGTCATTTGCTCACTTTGCAAAATCAGCTACCACGTGTTGTTTAAAGATGTGTTTAAAATATTCTTGTAGAGATAATATAAATCTCAGAAAATTTTCTAAAGGAAACATGGGGCCATATCTGCTACATCACCATGAAATATTCATTTTTTATAAAGTAATGCTTATGATTTATTTCTTTCTTCTCTTGCATATAATAACCTCTGGGATGCACTGATTATCAATTTCCCCAGTGATTTTAATTTCTATGGTCTATCTGTGCACATTATTTCAGGCATTATATAGGTATTTGCATATCAGTATTACTGCTTTTCTGCTACTGAATGCAGAGATGTAGAAATGTGACATACGTTTCCCTTCTTGCATCCTTTAATCAAATTCTTATCTCTGAATGTATTGTTGTTCAGCAGCAAGGCATCCTGACATTTTAAAAAGTCCTAAGTGATGACAAGGGCAAGGCAGATGTGTGGCTATATCAGTGACAAAGCAGAGGCTGGAGGACAGGGTAGGGCCATAAACACAGACAACTGTAAGTGAAAATTAAAGGATGTTCCCATTTGCTTGCACAGACCATGTAAATCTGTGCTGGCAGGGCTGGTCTTACAGCTACAACTGCCTGCCTGGAGCAGGCCACGAAGAGGTGCACTCAAATCCTCTGAAATACAAGCTCTGTTGGTCCTCCTGTTCATGGAACAAACTTTGCCTCCAGTATTTTTGTTAAAGCTTTCCCACCCAGGGTTTTATCTGGAAGATGTTGTGCATGATTAACTGAAGTCTTGTTTCTTGAAAGAGGCTAAAATTGTTCTCATAGTAACAAATGGTTCAATTATTGCAACAGGAGAAAAAATCTTTTTGCTTTAGATGAAAAATATACCAAAAATATATTTTTATCACATATTATCTTCTCTAGATTGTGTTTTATCAAGTGTTTTGTCAAGTATAAAGGAAAGTTCTTCATAGCAATCCATGTAAAGCAACATAATTTGGAGCTTAAAGGTCAGGCCTATGAGTCTGTTCTGCTTGTGCTTAGAGTCTTCTGTTTTTAAAATTAATTGCTATTATTCTATTACAGTGATGCAAGAGGGCTAAGCCTTGGATATTAAAATTTCCATTCTTCTCAAAAAGGATAATTTCAGACAGGGCATCCATGGAGAACCCTAAACTAAGCTAAAATCTTCTTGTACGCAGTTCTTTCACCCCTGAATTTCCACCGACGGCAGGGGAGCTATGTTTGATTTATGCTAATTATGGGCACATTTGTAATTTTGCCATGTGTCCAATGAAGGGGGAAACCGTCTGCCGAAGGTGATGTCTAACTTAGAGATGGTGATTTATGATTTTGTTGCCAGCTTTCTTTGCCAATAAACAGCATTTCCTTTCTGAGCTACAGCAGCAGCATTGTCCAGGCACCTCACTGATTTCTTACTGTACAGCTCTGCAGAATGAAGATTAACAATATCATGAAAAGTGTTTTCCTGAATAGGATTACCTGGAGCTTTCTGGACATGCAATTGGTGATGATCTGTCCCCACATGAGAGCAGAGTCTGTAAGCAGCTGCCTTTACTTCAGTTATTAGACATACTTTATTTCTGTTCCTTTGGTCTCTGGTGGGAGTTCTTACAACAGTATTTCTTGTAGCAAGAACAATTTTCCTCATCAACATCTAATATTTCTCTCTGAATCCCTCTGGGACTTCTTGCCCCTTACCTGTAGGAATTGTCATCAGTCCTACATATTTAGTGTTCCTACAAGTCTCCATTCTTTCAATTTTCCTCTCCAAGCTCCATTTAGCCTGCCTCACACCAGCTGCAAAGCTCTTATTAGCTTTCATCATTTCAGATTTATTTTCGAGTTTCTCAGCTTGACTTTCTATATCTTTTATATGATTATCTAGCCTTGTGCTTTTATTAAGGGAACGGTGTCTTGTGGCTCAAATACTCGGTGAGGCTATCTGGACTCTGTTTCCACTTCTGTCAGAAAGTTTCTCTGCAATCTGTTGTGTCCCAGTGCCCTAGCATTAAGCTGAGGAAACAGCGTTCTCATTTCCAGGCATTATGTGAATTATACTTCACTAATGACTGTGATGAGATTATTGGATGACAGTGAAGTGCTATTATCAGTCTTTTGACTTGACTTTCAAAACACATTAGGCTTTTCACAACCATTTAATGAAAAGGAGGTTAGCATAAAGATTGCTTGACCCATTACAAGATGCTGTTTTCACAGTTTTCACTTTGCAATACTTCAGCCATTTTGGTTGAAATACTCAGCTGGGTACCCCAGGCTAAATGGTCAAAACCCTCCCGTAAAAACCAAAACCTACAGAAAAAGCAGTTCAACAGTTCTTAGCACAGACCTAGGAAGACTACCATATTTTGTCTAGTATTACTGCTACTACCACTACTACTGCTACAAGATACAAAATCTTGTTCTGTAGGGACACAACTTTCCATTTTTTATTTCCCAGGTTTCAAGCGCTTGATTTTACAGCCTTAATGTGTTCTTTTAACATAGTTCTTTTTATGTGCAAATAAAAATCAAGGCCCAAAATTAGCAAAATGCTGTGTCTGCTCTGCCAAATGCATTAGGATGAAAAAATCAGTAATTCCTTGTCAGTAAATTGCTTCCAAGCTGTGGAATGGAGGACAATATAGAACAAATAAGACAAGGCACATAGTGGGCAATAACACTGTGCATACACATTATTTTAACAGATGTTTCCTATTAATAAGGTCACTTAGCAGTTCATTTAATGTATTCTTTCTTTCTTCCAACAAGCAGGAAGTCTTTTTGATTCAGTGCTACTTTAATATTTGATAACCACATTAGTTATAGGAAAACTTTATTACAAAGAGATTCTTGTATATGACCAGAAGAATTCTAAAGTAGTATCTGTCAGTACTTAATAATAGTGGAGCGGAACAATTTCTTTACAATATATAATACAACTCCACCTAGGTATGAAGGTGTTTATAAGAAAGAGTTATCATTTAGGGACATTGAGTTACAAAGAAGTAAAGTGATTTGCTGAGGTTTTTTTGCCCTTTAGGCTAATATGAAAGACAGATTTCTTAAACTTTTATCCATTGTGCTGTTTTCTGGATTCTGGTAGTGGATCCATTTAGGTGTGTGCTTTTGTTAACAGCTGAGGAAGATGAAAGCAATGTAAGCAATGAAGAACATTTGTTAGTTTTACTCAAACATGGCAAAAATAAAACAGAATTGTGTTATGGTTTGTTTTCTAAAGAAGCCAGTGACAGCATTGACTGATAGTATTTATGCGTTCAGCTTCAGCTCTTCTGGCCTCCAAATTAAAATGAATAAAATTTAGCCAGTTGGTGAAAAACAAGAGGATAACAAATGATAAGGGATGCTCTGCAGAACATTGTTTAAAATAACTACTTGCTAACAGTGGTGATTAACGGTGATTAAGCATCCAAAATTAAATGTGTGTCTACAGAAAGTGGAAAGCCAAAACTAACAACTGCACCCAGAGGGGCCAGCATGAGGATAAGAGAATGAAGCCACATTGTTCCTGGCCTTGCTGAAGCTGGCCACTGAGTCTCGTGCACATAGTCTTTTAACAATAGGTTTGCACAATGTTTGACTGCATGAGCTTCTGGTCCAGCTTCTAAATGCTATTGCAGTGAATAATTATAGTACAGTCTTAACCATAGGTGTGAGTGTTGCTTGGGAAAAATTGTCAGGATCAGGAGAGACTGTAACTGAAGCCAGTACAAGGAGTCATCTATGTCAGAAATAGACATAGAATATAAAACTCACCTTAACTTCCACGTAGTATATATCTAATTTTTGCAGAAGAATGTATAAATGATACATATGAATAATAATGAAGAACTTCAGTGATAGAAAATGAACATGATTGCTTTTTAAATCCACAGAAAGCAATTCTCATCTCCATATTTCTCAAGCCCTTAGTGGAGAGGAACACTTCTCATTCCTCAGACTGACAAGACTTCTTTTCTTTCTTCATTGTATTTTAAGAACATTGTTATTCTAAATGTTTTTCTAAGATCTCAGGTACTGATAAAAAAGAAAGGACTGAAACACCAATTGGTAGTTCAGCCACCCATTCATGAATCCATAAATAGGAATTTGGTTCTTTGGACTGATAAATAGGTTCCTCGACCTGACATAAATGGGCCCAGAGCTGTAAGACATCATAGAAACAGTGATCTAAATTTGTCACCATAGAGGGGAGTCTTTTCAATTACAGAAAAGCCTATCATATGCTTATACCAGTTCCCATCAGCTAATAACCATTTACTTCCAGAGATTCAACAAGGCTTGCTCTAATCAATTGCACTGCAGCTTTTCCTTCTACTCTTCTTCAGTTAATCCAAGTTAGTACAAGTCACAGTGATTGTCCACAGTATCTTATTTCCTGACTGGCTGAATCTAGAAAGAATTGAGAAACTCATGAGAAAAACTCTTTTCAGGAGAACTTAAGATCAGTTATCTGCAGTGCTTATGTGGACGCTAAAAGTCTTTCCAAGCAAAATGAGGAAAATGGGAGATTTTGAATAATATTTTTCACAGTAGCAGTAGGATTATTTACAGATGGGAACTTGAAATGAGAGTAGGCAGAAGAATAAAGCATTAAAATAAATGACATCCACAGTTAAGCAACAAAAGCAAATTATGTCTATGAATGACTAAAAAAGCTATGAAGAATTTTTAATTCAGCTTGAACTATCATTGTGTTGTTTGTGTCAGATCAGCTTGCAACTCACTGTGCACTGAGTCACATTACATATCAGTCACCACAGATGTATAATTTGTGTTTTATATACTTTCATCCCCCCCCTTTTATTCCTCAGTAAACCTTTTTTACATTTTGTCTTCATTTTGTTTCTTTATGATCCTTATGACATAGGTGAAACAATTCACAAAATATGGTTATGTCTTTTTATTTATATGTCAGTGGGAAGCAAAGTCCAGAGTTTGATACAAAAAACATGGAAAGGGTATTGGGATCAAGTGGGGAGCATCTTCAATACCTCTGTCTAACTCTTACTTTGAAAAAATATCTGTTATTCAATGTGATTAGCAAAAAGTAAAAAAAAAAAAAGTTCTTTAAACAGTTTTTACACCCTAGTTATATAATTTATGACAGGGAAAAAAGATTTTGTAGTGGCTGGAAAGGAGTTCACCAAATCAGAGAAAAAGGAATATGTCAGAATTTCCCTCCTTCGTGTGGCAGGATATTATAAGGAGCTTCCTGCCGTAGCTAAAAGTCTTTACTAGCCAGCCATAGGTTGCTAGTGGTATTCCTCTGTTTGTTTAGCCTTTTAAAATGTTTGTTCAAGGTCTTCTTCAATTGGTAAATGACTACAGAACTGGTTTGACTTTTATTAAGGTAAATGCAGTCCAGCCAGTCCATAAATAACAATAATGATGGGATAGTAAGAATCCTAGTTGGCACCCTAAAAAATTAGGCACCCTTGCCTTCCAGGTTATACCTAGGGATCTATGCAAGATTTCAGTTCTGATCCCTGAAAGTTACTGAATTCATATGGTGTTATATTAAGCATTTCTCACTGCAGCAGCAAGAAGCTGGCTGTGAATGGAACCGCTGTGAAACACCTCCTTAGTGCTTACAACTAGGCACAAATGCTTCTGGTCTAGGTTGTTGTAAACTTAACCCTGTTTGAACATTATCTTAGTGTTATGCATGTGTGTGTGTTCACAGAATTTATACTTTAGTCTGGAAATAGAGCTGTAACTTGACTCCTTTGCATGTACATTGTAATGCTTTAAAATAGATGCAACTCTGAAAGAGTTGCAAAGCTTTTTAAAACAGCATAAGTTAAAACAAATGTTATGCACTCAGCTGCATCCTGGAGTGAAAATGATCAAAATGCTTGCAAACAATGAATTGGAATAGCCTGATCTCAAGTTAACAAAAACTATTTAAAAACTGTTCAAAAGCATTCTTGCATATGAGGCTATTTATATTTTGTAAATAGTAGGAATTCGATGAAACAAGATAGATACTTGTCCATGAAACACAACCAGAAATTGTGGGCATAATGTGGAAATTCTTGGCTGAAACTCAATAGCCTGTTAAGCAGGAGGTTAGAAAAGATTAATGCTATGATCTTTGTAATTTTAAAGTGGGTAAATCTAGTGGAAGTTTTTGTAGAGGTCCACATTTGTAGCAGAGCATCAGTAAACTTGATGGTGAGTATAGGTACTATTACTACAGCTGTTGATTTTATTAACCGTTTCTATTAGATTTTCCCCTACCATCTGATGCAGATATTTGGGCTTTCCTTTGCTAGGCAACATAGTAAGTGTGTATTAATCAATGGATTAATATATGAAAAGCATACAGTATATAGAAAAGAGACAAAAAGGACAGAGGAGAGACTGAGAAGCAGAGCTATGAAGTTACATGCTTAAGTACATGCAGAAAGTTATCACCAAAACAGACATTAGTATTTATTTCATGGTACTCAGTATGACTTCTCATTTCTTCTGAAATAATCTTAGAATCATCATACTTCTCTATCAAACAGGTGGTAGATTGAATGATAGACTGTCCTGGTTTTGGCAGGGATAGAGTTAATTTCCTTCCTAGTAGCTGGTACAGTGCTGTGGTTTGGATTTAGGATGGGAACAAAATTGATAAGGCACCGATGTTTTAGTTGTTGCTAGGTAGTGCTTACACTGGCCAAGGACTTTCTAGTTTTCCATGCTCTACCGACTGAGAAGGCTGGAGGTGCACAAGAAGCTGGGAGGGGGCACAGCCAGGACAGCTGACCCAAACTGGCCAAAGGGACATTCCATACCATGTGACGTCATGCTCAGTACATAAACTGGGGGAAGCTGGCCGGGGGGCGCCACTTCTCGGGGACTGGCTGGGCATCGGTCGGCGGGTGGTGAGCAATTGTACTGAGCATCACTTGCTCTGTGTATTATTATTATCATTATCATATTATTATTATTATCATTTTATTTCAATTATTAAACTGTTTTTATCTCAACCCACGAGTTTTTCTCACCTGTGCTTTTCCAATTCTCTCCCCCATCCCACTGGGTGGGGGGAGGAGTGAGCGAGCGGCTGCGTGGTGCTTAGTTGCCAACTGAGGTTAAACCACGACATAGACATAATTTATCGCATTACATTTAAAGGTAGAAAAGGTTGTCCTGAGATGTTAATGAGCTTAAGAATTTGTCAGGACTTTTAAAAAAAGCTTAGCCTTTTATATGGGTAACAAGACTACTTGGAGCTGATAAAGTAAATACCTAAAAGAAATAAATGGCTTTGGAAGGGATGCAAACACTCTAACTTTGTGGTTGTAAACTTAGGGGTTAGAAGTGCTCCTAATTATTGGATGAAGGAGCCTCAGACTGCTCCTGGACCGCTGCTCTGGTATTGTGGCTCTTGTGGCCTCTCTTCCTGCAAGCCCAATAGGAAAAGCTAACTGATCTACAGGCATCTAAAGTGATCATGGTTTCCTTGTTTTACAATGAAAACTGGAACCTGTGGATTAACCTCACCAGGCAGCTATCAGTCATGACCACTGGTGTCAGGTTGACCTTCTCTCCTGCTTGGCTCCTAGGCATGGAGCAAAGGCAGATGCAGTTGCTAGGAGAGCTGCTGCTCCATTTGGAGAGCAATATGACACACATTGGTAATTACGTTACTTATTGGTTGTAAAACCTGCACATCAAGGTTTGATTTTTGCATCTGTGAGACTGAGAGGACGAGGAGAAAAAGCTAACTCTTTCATGTCAACCTTTATTTTAGACACTCAAGTCTCTAACCATCAGTGTGAAGTATCCTTTCAGTAATCTGCTGTGATGTTTATGCACAGACAAGTCACAAAAGCAGATCAAATCTGTTTTCTTCTTATCACCACTCAGTTCTTGCTCAGGAGTGTGTGTTGAAGTAGCTTTCGGCTTTTTCTTAAAAATGGCAGAAGTTTGGTTTTGTTTATACAAACATTTTATCTTCATTTTGACTTGACAAGAGTTTCAGGACTAGTGACTGCCTGTCCTCTAGTTTTCTGGGAAGGGTAAGATAGCAGCAGTCTTTGCATATGGATTCCCGTTTTAAGCTTTTTGCATTCTTTAATATATTGACTGGTTTCAAATATTAGGTTTTAATATTTTGTCACATTTTACAGTTTTAAATTTTGCTAATGTGGATACAATATTCATTTATAAAATGATAATGAAATTCTACAAAATTCTTTCAGACAGTGCTTGTTTTTTTGAACATCAGAGATGGTCATTTTAATAGCATTCTTTGCCTCTACATGTGGGACACCGTATTATTTTACTTCAGATCAATCTACATACACATCTGAAGTGAACTCATTGTTTCCGAATCCTTCCTGCTGTAGGCCCAGCTTTAAAATTTACCCTGAAACTAATGGAGAGTTATGAAATTTAGTTATATTCTTCTTAGACCAAATGAAGATCTGTAGAGCTTTTTAACTCCTGCAATGTGTGATACTAAATACCGTGGTATGCATTCTTCTGATCCCAACTATCTCTTTTTCCCAATCTTATTTTTCACAAATTCACTTTCCAGAAGTTTTTCTCCTTTATAGCGATCCCTTTAAATAATTAAGAGTATCGAAGCTTATTATACCACTGCTGAATGAAGCTTCAGGTTCTTTAAGCCACCAGAAATAGCTGAAGATGCAGTATAAAACCAGGTTCAACTTGCTTGCTTAGATTGATTTACTCATTCTAGCTATTATGTATTCAGGTAACCTGAATGGTGTCTGTATCTTATTATTGTTGTAAAAGCTAAAATTCAAAGCCCTGAGATTCAGTGTGTGTCCAAAGTACTATTTATAGTTTAAAAAAATCAGGAGATAAAAGGACTGATATACAAAGCATTAATGGCTTTCAAAACTGGACTAACATGATATAGAAACCAGACTTTTTATTAAATTGGGCCAGATATGGAAGTTCCATTCTTTTTCCTATGAGGTCCTAATTCAAGCAAAGTTGTCACTGGTCTGAACATTGAGAGCTGAGGAGGAGAAAAAAAAAAGAGGAACTCTCCATCTATATACAGCTTATTATGTACTTTGGTTTTGATACACATTTTTTACACTGTGGAAGACAAAACTTCCAGAGTCAATGTGATTTTCTCCTGTCCCTCCCTAATCTTCAGATTTTATGTAATTTTTTACCATGATGCGTAGCATCTTCTGGGGCCACGTAAGACCCGCTTGACACATATTCTTTGTAAGCACCTCTTTGTAAGCAGTACTCCCACCCCAGTATTATTTCCTGGCTGTTCAGATTGCTTACAGAAAAGAAGATCCAACCTGAATGGTAGGGATTTTATTTCTGAGTAAATCCTTTTACGCACGTAAAGATGGCAATAATAGTGGCATAGCAAAGTGACTGACTGTGGTCTACCTTTGCACAGTCACTTCAAATCTATATGATGAAGATACTTTCTGCCTGAACAAGGAACAATTCTTGCAACATGAGAGGTAGATGTGGAGAGAAAAAAGACTGATACCATCAGTTGCACTTAATGAGTTCAAAACACCAGCACACTATCAAATGCCACCACCAATTATGGTCTTTAGTATGTAGGTCTTAAATCTTTTAACTTTCAGATAAGTCTCTCTGGTATATTCAGTCATCCAGTGTTTCTTGGGTGCTGCTAATAATACGGTGCGTGGTAGACTAGTTGGGGAAATGTGTAATCCACACAACGGATAAATCCTTTTTGTAAAATGGTGTTGATTTCTAACAATAAGGAAGAGCTATTTAAAAAAAAAATTATTTATGCTGTACTATACATATATGGAGTGAGGCAAAGAAGTCATGAACAAGGTTGTAAACAAATGCTAAAAAGGAAAAATAATCTTTGGAATATGTGCATGCTTGTGTATGAATCTGTTTCTACCATTTCATCTTGTCTTTGTTCGTAGGAAAGGTGAATAAAAAACATGGCAGAAGAACCAAACTTTCTACAGTGAGTCTGTTCTTAAATAATCCTTGCACAATGAACAGATGATCTCAGAGGAAGGACTGCTGTCTTAGTAAGAAAGAGACAACTAATGGCCATGTACCACAAGCAGATTTGAACGTTGGCAACCTGAGTTGGACCTTGTCATGTATCTCTTAGTGTACGATACTCAGCTCCTGCACAGAAGCAATTTAAGTGCAAATATCAGGTCTCATTTTATTAATCAAACAGCAAACAAAAAAAATCACCCTAGAATAACTATGACATTTGTGTTTTTAAAGGAAAGCCTTGCATTCATTAAAATAATTTATTTCTAGATCTTATCAAACATTAATAAGAAATTAAAAGTATATTGCCATTCTTTTTAAGCTGCATTTAGTTTAAATTGTTAAGCTGCAGAATATATAAGCTAGTCCCATGAAATGGGGAATATGAACATCTACCGTTGAGAAGAAAATGGACCAAGAAGAACTGCCAAACATAGCTATAATCACTCAAGTGGTGAATCCAAGACAATGAAATATTTCTTCTTATGAAAGTGTAAAATCTGGAGAATAACAAGGTCATGAGAAACCTGCAACATGGATTTGTCAAGACAAATCCTGTCTAACCAATCTGTTTTTCTTCTGTTACAGAACAGCTGATTTAGCTAATAAGAGACAGTTATTTGATAAGATATATATTTACTGAAGTAAGAATCTTGCATAACAGGGGAACTTATGATCTAAATGAAATTGCTGTAAAATTGATGGACAACTGGGTGAAAAACTATAGTCAGAGAAAATGATCAATGAGTTGCTATCAACCTGAAATGAAGAAATGGTGATCTTTACTGTGTTAGGTTTGCACGTATTCATTATTTTCTTAAAAAATGTAGTAGACTTCTACATCAGAAGTGGAAAGAATTGCAAAGACTTTGAGTGTCATTAGAAAGAAACTATGAACCTAATATTAAGTGAAGAAATGCTCCAAAAGTCCATGGAGGACATTTGCTAAAGAAAGTACAAAGTATTTCTGTATGATAGAAAATGTCATCTCCATTAGAAGGTGGAGGAAAATAGGCAGGCAGCAACAGTTAGTCTTAGAGTGGTCCATAACTTTAATATGGGTCAAAAGGGTGATGAAAGAAGTGGTCTGTAAGTAAAAAAGAAATGGAAAAAAAAGGTTTTTGATTGCACATGTTATCTGGAAGAAAAAAACTCCATAAAAGTACCATAGCTATCTAACACACTGTAATTTTGCAAGAGCAAACAGTATTTCCAGGAACAGGAAAGAGTCGCCCCTCAGCATACTGCTGTATAACTGTAAAACAAATTACAGGAACGGAGCTTTTGGCAGATGGTGGTTTACTTTTTGTTGAAGTGTCTTGTGAAACAGTAACATAATTCAAAAGATCACTGAAGCAACATGAACAGAAAAATACACCCAAAAACAAAACAAGAAAAGCAAGGTAAAAAGCAAATTTTGAAAACAATTGAGTTTTATATAGCTATAGACCTCAAAAGACAGTGGATGGTAAGTCATTATCTTGTGATATTTTCCTCCTTTAAGCCTAATATGTTTCAAACATGTCTGTGGGTACCTCCTCCAAAGACATACACGTACCCTTAGAAACATGTGCTCTCCCCCCCCACGCACATGCACACACGCCACTTCCCATGTTGAAATATCATGTGTGCTGCTATCCACACATTTTCACAGCTGCAGTTTTAGCATTGCTAGGTCAGAAGATTCCCCTGGGTGCTTCTCAGTCTCAGAGATATTAATTCAAAAGCTGTTCACTTATTATCAACAACTACAGAATACTCTGTGGCAGAGAAGCTCAAATCAGCTGTTAAGGATATAACCTGTCACCAGGCAAATTAGCAGTATGGTTGCTGTTTCTCTGTAAACTCTGCTTACGTGCAAGCAGCTAGCGCTCAGTTAGCTGTTCTTTAACCAGCAGTATTTCTAAGGCTAGATGTTCTTTTCTGCTTTTTTATTGAGAAGTTATCTGAAAGTTATTTGCTCAGGGTGTTTTTGGTTTTGGTTTTTTCCCTCCCCTCTTTGATCTATTCCTTATTTAAAGTCTGAAGTATACAGAAGCTTGGAGAAGTTCATTGTTAATTTTAATTCTCATAAGAATTTAAGGCAGGGCACTGCCTGCAGCTTCCTCTGATCACAGAACACTGCAGCAGATAACAGGTTCAGTGCTAACGTAACAGCTGTAATACAGTATGGGAGCTTGGTTCAATCATACTTTTGGACTTTTGACTGGAAAAAAAAATCATATTTTTTTTCTGAAACCTAAGAGATGACCTGGAATCCACGGGAAATATGTATCAAACTTTATTCAGTAAAATATCTGTATACATGAAAAAGGATTTATTGGGGAAATGTCTGCACAAAAGAAAAAAAGTGGTATGTAACGGTACTCACTTATTCCATACCTGGAAACAAAAGGATTTTTCTAAACTGTGACTTCTGTGTATTAACTCTTTTTTAATACTGTTATGGGAGCTTGATAATCACATCCTTCCTAAGTTTGCTTTTGTGAGAAGAGAAGATAGCTAGGTGATCCACTGACAGATCTGCAAATAAATAAAAGTACCTCAACCTTTGCTTACTACTAAAACCTGCAGCAATCTAATGGCTTTTTAATCAAATTCTGGGCTGAAATTCCTGCCACAGAGATTGCAAAGTTTAGCCTAGATTTTCTTGTTAGTCTGTACACCACTGATGGATATAACCACTGGTAGTTTTTGGATCAGGGAATAAAGGCCTGATTATAAAGTAGTGCTTAAATGAATTTTGGCATCCAGTTTCACTTAAATGTTAACAAGCCCTTTCTTCTATGCCCCACTCATACTTTTCTTTCAAATGTTGCAGATTTAAAGCCATAATTAAAAAAAAACAAACAAAAAACAACTTGCTTTGTCATCTTGTGCAATACCAGAGAAAATGCATTGCGGCCAAAAGTTTTAAGCTGAAGAAAACTCTCTCTTCTCTGGTTGTTTGTCTTCTGAGACTGCAAATATGTTGATAGAATAACAGCATTGCTTATAAAGATGTACTGTTTTGTAACATGTTTTGCATGTTATTGTGACTTTTAAAAGTGATTAATAGAGCTGAATTCTGAATTTCATTATTTAAGATATGGGTAAGGTGATTTGGGGTAATTCCTTTTTCTTCTTCCACTTTAAGAGATTTATTTGTTTTCTTTTGCTGTACTTAAAAATGGCTACAGAGGAATAATGATCTTCATACTTGATTTAATGTACTAGATAAACATAAACAAATAAAAAAAGTAAGGTATGTGTTTATTTCATCTTAATACCCTGATTAAAAAGTTAAAAAAACAATGGTGAAACCATTATGTCTTCTCTGACCTTTCTGTTAATTTATTTCACTGTGTTTGGGGACAGAGAAGTATAGGGTGCTGGAAAGAAAGGTAAAATCTATAGACACTTGTTATTAGCTATATGCTGCCTTGGCTATTTCTGCACCATTCAATCAGACTTTACAAACACCGTGGACAAAAGTCTGCAGCATCCAATTTCTTGTGTTCTCTGGCTCCTTTGCAGGTTTGCTGGCTCCTCTTTGCAGATTGATCCTCAGTCCACGCCTACTTAGCACAAAAGAAGGGCTTATGAATGTTGTACAGAGGGGAAACGTTCAGTTTCTTAGAGAGATAGTCTGTCTCTCAGAGGAGTGTGATCTTTATCAGCAGATGTAGGGTTGCTGTTCTGCAGGTAAGTATCTCTTGTTGCTGGGAAACAGACCTTGGTGAAATAATAGGTGACAGGTATTAGTGTATGGTTTGGAAAGAGCATCATGAGGAAGAGTCTTGATTTGCTAGTTGAGGAGACTTGCCTTTTTGCATTGTGTCTATGCCTGCCATCAAAAGATAAGCCACAGTTTGGTTTCTTTGGGGGTGATACTTCTTTCCTATAAAGCCATCTGACTCAAAAAGAAGTACCTTCCTTGCCTTTTGGGCTAAACTGGCTACAAGTGATCGATTTCTGTGTTAGATGGGAGATCTAATCCCCAGTGCCTTTAGTTTGCACGTACTAAAACAAACTTAAAATGTTCATATAATATATTGGTCCATCCAGATTAATTTCACAAAGAAGATTTAAGTTGTGGGTGGTTAATCTTGCTGCTTCCTCCCTTCCCCTTCTCCACGCCCCAAGCTTGAATCACCAGATCTCGGAAGACGGCAAGTCATTAGAAATTATGTCTCTCAAACTCCAGAGTGTGTTTGCTTTGAATATATTTTTAATTTCTCCAAAGCTTAGGAAATCACATTCAGGTTTCATAGGCATTTTTTCCTGACTGTGAACTGCTTCTGACTATAAGTGGTAGGAAACTGCAATGTATGTTTTCAGCTTGGTATTTTTCCAGTGCAAAAGGGTGAACCCCTCATTAAGATTTCAAAATATAAACAAAAAAGGGAGAGGGAAAATCATAATAAAACCTCTTTTTCCCTGAAAGTAACTTCTAGACTATACTTTTCTTTTTCTTTCTTTTTTTTTTTTTTCTTTTTAAAAAATCTAAACACATGAAAGCATGCTTTAAGCATAGGACTCTCTGATGCCATGGGTTTTCATCCCGAAACACTTCCATGCCATAATATTAACAGTATTAATTATCAGTATCATTAAATGACAAGGTGGCAAGCTCTATAACAGCAGTGAAGCTTCTATACTTCTATTTCAGGAAAGTGTTTGTCTTTCTACATGAGAAATTTTCCACAGGACATCCCATACAGTTTGGTTTGGCATCATTGAAGACATGTGAAAATCAGCAAGTTAGAAAAGATCTAATATGAAAAGCTATTCTGAGATGCCCATACATTTCAAATGTAGTATTTAGGAATTCTAAAAATAAAGTTTTGATTTTTACCCATCTCCATTCAGTAGAAAAGGAGAAAAGAGTGAAAGTGTGGGAAGGGAGGGTCTGAGTTTAATTTTGCAAAATCTCTTAAATTCATTTCATAAAACCAAGCCAGTGACAGATCACATCTGATGCCTTCTTTATCGAACAGCTCCACATTTCAGGGTAGAGAACTAATATGCAAATTAAACAAATGGTCCTACTGTGGGGCCTGGTTCATCGGTATTTCTCACTACCTATGTCTAAAAGGAGTTTGAATAGAAGACCTTGAGTAAACAAGTGGTAACTACAGTAAGAAATGACTTAAAACTGAAAATAATACTAGTACAAAATAAACCCATCACAGTCTACAATGCCAACATAAAATTTAATTGTGTCTTCCACTGTAGGATTCCCTTTTGATTCTAGATACGGAACCTGTTTTACAGCTAACGTGGTAATCTAACTGTGTATTCAGTCAATGCAACTGAATATAGCAGCAAGGAATTAGAATAGTGTCTCTTAAACACAAGAGCTTGAGAGTGACCAGGAAAGGATGAAGGAGAGGGAGTTCCAGAAAGTGGTGCTACATTAGATCCATATTTTTTTCAGACACTTAAGTGGGCCAGATAGGCTCTAAAACTAGTCAGCTCAATAACCTACAGCTAGTTTAAAACCATGGATAATTCATTACCCACATGTCTCTAGTAGTTAAGCATAGCATAAAGATTACAAGAGAATTTCAATTGTTTACTGTCACTTTCACTTTATGACTTTTAGCTTTGGCCCTACTTTTAAGCCTTCCCAATTGGCATGCATGTTGTCTATGCATAAAGCAATTTAACTCACTCAGGATACGTGATTACCAGTTGCCTTTCTGCTGAAGGTTCTTCTGTTGTTGTGGGGCTGACGAGTCCAGTCTCTTGCCTCAGTGCCTCCTGTGTTGTGCAAGTAATCTCTTCCGACATACCATCTATTTTAAAGTAATGTCTCCTCATTTTTTATACTTCTGTTTTGACTCCTGACAAAAGCAAATATTCTCTGAGAGATGGGAAGGTAGGAGAAGAGGGAGCATCTCAGAAACACTGAAAACTTTGTTTAAACAGCATGAATTAATCCCATATCACGCAATGTAAGTGACATGCAATTGTTTGTTGTTATCAGCCATTAAACCTTGAAAGCTATTGTATGCGAAAAGAGAAAAGCACATAAATAATAGAGATATGCTCTTCAAAGCCCTGGATGCTTTCAAACCTTTTGTGAACTGTATTCTCACTTCCCTAGATGAGGTACATCACAGCTGTTATACTTCAACTGAGGCAGTGGATGGAAACCCAGATCTTGTGCTTTGATTATGTGCTAGCAAATTCATAACTGCAGTATTCGGTGGTCTCATAAATACAGATGAGTTTGTCTTTGCAATGCTTTTGTGAGTTATGGAAACGTGACCTCCAATGTGCAGATAGGAAACTGGTGCACAGAGAGATGAGAGGACCTCCTGCTGTTGCACAGTGAAGCTGTAGCAGATTTAGGAAGAGAGGAATAGTTTCCAAGTCCCTGACCAGGTGCCTTTAGCAAGGGAGATAAAAGCACGTCTTGAAGTAGGCATGACCAACACAACAACTGTCATCAAGTAATTGCCTGGGGCTTCCCCCAGTCCCACCCCACTGCAGCTCTGTATGAGGCTCTCTCCACTCTTGTACTGTTTTCCTGCCTTGTTGCTGTTGTTCATTCTGTAAACATTTTACACCACCACAACTGTTAGAGCAGTGGCATCCTTCACCATGATGGAGCTCAGGAATAATGACATACCCCTGTGAATTTTATAAACTCCAAGCAGACTAGTCAGAAACACTACGATCCAAGCTTTCTCATGAGCAGTGTATGTCTATGCTGATAGGTATTCCTGTGCTCTGTGGAAGGCCCCTGAGTAATACCACAGTGATGCATCCACCTTACATCCATATGATGTATTCAAACATTTACCCAGTTTG
>NW_008825208.1:4162028-4166071 GCF_000699105.1 Pygoscelis adeliae
GATGGGCTTTGCTCTGATGTTTAATCCCAGATTCCCTTACACTGTACAGCATTCCTGAAATCAAGCAGCAAGTACCTAGCAGCAAGTACCTTTTCTGAGTCACCTTAACAGCAGAGGAAAATGCAAAAACCTGCTATGACACTCTGCTTATGGATAGGAAAAATACACATATATGGGGTTTTTGGTAAGTCCAACTCAAGCTTTCTGATTGTAGGGCAGCAATTCAGACAGGCCCTTGAGAGCTGCTGGAGCTCTTAACCATCCCTGCTAGGACAGACAATGCAAGTAATAGCAAAGCAATCAGACAGAATGGGCTCGGAAACTCATAAAGCAGATGTGGACAATATGATTCATATTACTTACTGTTGTAAATGTTATGACAGAATTGCAATGCTTTGCAGATGTGAGACATCTAGGCTTTATCATTTACAATTTTTGTCCTCTGTTTGTAATGAATACAGGTCAATTCCTTCACAAGTCAGTAGTCAAGAAATTTTCCTTGTAATCTTAACACCTGCCTTTAAATGTGAGAAAACATAGCTTGATTTTTGACAGATTTCAGCAATCATGTCACAGGATGTGACGACAGTGCTTTCCAGACTGATGTGTATTTGTTCCCACATTTCTCCCTACAGCTGTATTTTTTGCGAATGCCACACTCCGATTTTAACAGATGATAAGAACACACTTTTGGCTGTGCATTCTTTTTTGGTTGAATTATACCCTGGGATGAGTGAGTGATACTTTTACCAAAGTCAGAGGCTCTTGCTAATGTACAACCAAGGGTGGTGTCTTGTCGTCCAGATTTAATCACACATATTGACTCTATAGGTCAGTAATAAGCAAACATTTGTCTTTTGTGGCTGGACCCACAAATCTATTTGATGGAGTTTCTTTTTAAAGTGATCCTATTATCAATATTAACATGATTCAATGTTGTGCATAGTCCTGACAGTAAAATGTACTAAAAAATATCCTTTTTATAAATCCTAGTTCTGTTTGGCCTAGTGAAATAAATGTCTTGTGTTAAGTTAGCTACTTCTAGAAATTTCTGTTTAATCTCCACCACTGCATTTTTGCATTTTAGGTTACTTGCATCTTTTGAAATGATTTCATTTTTCAGTAACTTTCTACTACTTTTTATCTTCATCTTGAACCAGATGGCTATAAAGACAAAAAGCCTACACAGCAGCTTTTTAGCTAGTAGTTAATAAAATCAGTTCTTCTTTTGCTGCTGCAGCTATACATCAAAAGGAAAACAATTATTGCTACTGTTTTTTAGACTATCATCAGACCAGTGTTTGAACCGCAGCCTTTTGCTCCAACTGAGAGGAAATGCAAAACTGAGATTTACGTTACAGCTAATTTTCCCCATTTCAGGTAAAACACATCTGTGCCGTGTTTGAGTTTAAGATCTTCTTATTGACATAAATAGTTTACTTGTTGTATCTCCATCTGAACTTTGCTCCTCTGTGAGGTGTAAAAGCAATTGCTGCTGTGTTCTTAGCTATCAGTATTGCCCATGAGAGATACTACGATCCTTCCAAGGGCCCTTCTTCATTTAATGTAACTCCCTTGAGACACTTTAGCAATTAAAATGAGGGGCTAGATGCTTTCATGGTTTAATTTATACACTATTCAAACATAGGCAATGCTTTCATTTGGATAAATTTGCTTAACCATAATGGAAATTCCCCAGTTTTCCCTTGAAAATTTGAATTCTTCCATAATAATAGTCTCTCCATGCACTTTCTACCCAGTGATTTGCATAGAGTGGGAGTGTCATGCACCTCTACATGTTCATAGTTACACCAGTGATGGGTGAAACTTTAAAGGTCCAGTGTAAATGACAACTAAAAAAAAAATCCAGGTAGCAGGGCTTCACTTAAATTATTCAGATCTTGCAGGTGTAAAAAGATGAGGTTAAATCTCAGAACAATAATCTTGCCCATACTACTAGCTTTGAGCTAGGCTGATAATATTTTTTTTTGCTGTAATTCAGCCCCTGCTGTTCACCACAGTCTTTCAGAATTTCTTAGTAAGAACGACAACAGGACTTAGTAGGAAGGATAATCTCTGTTAGCAGCACAGCTACTGATTCATCCTGTCTCTGTAATGTGAAAAGCACTGTACATATGCCTAGAAGATAACTAAATATACATTATTTATGTATTAAGTATCCACACTGAGCATATGCTATGAGAATGTATTTGTCTTTGAGCAAGGCGTTTGGTCATTCCATCAGTTTACAGAGAAATTGCTTGAATTTTCCAAGGAAAATTTGCAAATTATATTCATATGCTTGTTCTCATACATTTATACAAATATTCCTCTTCTTTTGTCCCTTTAAAAAGGGACTGAAAAGATAAAATAGGTAGTAATCTCTTTTTTGCTTTGGTTCTCTACAAATGGCGATTCTTTGATTCAAGCATATGTGTATTTTGAATGAAAAATCACTGTATCAGAGGCAATACCTCGAAGTGATTGTAGTTCCTTGGTGTTATGCTGCTACAAAGGTAACCCAGAATTTGCAAATGGTTGCTAGAAATGACAAACCAGGAGGCTAGCTGTCAGATCCCATTTCAAAATAGAGATTAGAAATTAAGTGAACCCATTCCTCTTTGCCTGAAGAGAGAATGCAAACTAAAATGATTGCATATTTTCTGTATGAACTGTTTATTCTACATATATTTTGAAGATATCTATGAAAAAAAACCCTTTAGACTTGCTGAGACTAAACACAATACATTTCCCAGGACACCAAAAGAGGGATTCTGGATTGGTCACAGTAGTAAGGATGAAGAAGCGCATCTGTTATGTACGGGGCAGTAAGAGTATGTGTGAGACAGAAGATGCTGCTGGTTTCTTCTGTGTACCTGACTGTGCTCTGTTAATAGATTTTCATTGCTTCTGGAACTTAGTGATTACAACCTGCTAGGTACATCTGCTGCACTTCTAGCCACAGGCTGGCTGTGGTTTAAAGACAGTGGACTGCTGGTTTGTGCTTTTACCTTGAGATCTGGTCTTTGTTCTCTCGGAGGGGATTTTCTTGTCTTAGCAGGAATAGCTACACAGAGACGGAGGCTCACACGTGCACACATATGCATGCATACATGTGCCGACATGCACAGAGTTGGGTAGGATAATTACTTTGTAAGTATGACAGGGAACAGAAGGCCCAAATAATTACAAAGTTAAAATGTAGAAACAGGAATTTTAGCAGCAAAAGTAAAGGCAGAAATCCTCACAAAAGCTAAATCTCCTTTTACATGGGATTTAATTCAAATCACAGAACATTTTATCTATTTGTGGATTTTATCTTGGGAATAAGTACCACCCAAAAAGCACCACAGTTAAAATTAGCCTTAGCCAGGAAAACATTTTGAGCAAGTTGAAGCAGCTTGAACAGGTGACAATCTATGTGTTTCATGCTGAGACAATGAAACTTGGGTATAAACATTTTCCTTGTTTGTGACCCCTTTAGGCATAAATCCTCTGGTATCATGATAGAAAACTAGTATTTTAATACATATTTAAACCCCTTACACATTAAAATCACTTTTACAAGTGATTGTTTTTCCCTAAAGCCTTGGACTCTGGGCTGCATGGTTGGACCTCCCACTAAACACTGCAGGTGAGGTCCTCAGCTGGTGTAAATCACCGTAACTCCCCTCATTTCAGTGAGGGAAAGCATCCAAATTATTGACCTACAGGGATGAGTATCCCAGCTGTCATCTGCTCAAGCTATTTTTGTCAACTAAATTGTTTTTCAAACTAAGTTTATTTTTAATTAGTGCATTTATGTAGCTATATTCGGCACTGATGATTGGCTGATTTACACTAGTGGAAGACCTGGCTTGCTGAGAATGTACTTTGCTGCACTGAACACATGGCAGTAACAGCCTGTAACTATCCCTTTGCGGCCCTGATCACATTTTATTTGTGCCGAATTTCCCGTAGCGGCTGTTGATACAAAAGGCCTAAAAGGATTACGGAACATGTGCTTTATTTTTAAATAGTTTTTTATTTTCTTTTGCCTGAAG
>NW_008825208.1:4166090-4172913 GCF_000699105.1 Pygoscelis adeliae
TGCACTGAAGTACAGTGTGTTTATCTTCACTTTGTGAATATTTTGTTGAATTAGTAGATTTAAAATTTCTTCACCTAGATTAGTTTCTCCATTATTGCTGAATTTTTTGTTAAGAATGAATTTTGCCTACAGTTATATGGGAATCTTCCAACACTGCATGAAACATGCACAAGGTGTGCAGAAGGGGATGACAAAAAGAGAGACAACAAGCATGAATTAATAGGCATTAATGTTAAAAAGAGATCACATTTAAGTGAATATTTTTTTCCCTTGATGACCTTTTTCTCACTGCCAGCTCAGTTAATGTTTCATTCTGAATATATTTTACCCAGAATCACTGAATTTTGGGAAACAAATTAAAGGTTAGATTTAATCTTGGATTCATTATAAAAGTGAGACCATTCCTATTAAATACAACAGTTATGAACAGTGAATGTAAGAACCTGCATGATACCAGCTCAATACATCAAAATAATACCTCCTCTGTGTAAAAAATTGAATCCCCATAAGACCAGTGATAAATAGAGGCAGGTGGAAAATATTTATTAAAACATTTTTGCATTTTAGTAAAAGTTTCTTTTTCAGTGTTTGTCCTGGTTTCGGCTGGGATAGAGTTAATTTTCTTCCTAGTAGCTGGTACAGTGCTGTGGTTTGGATTTAGGATGAGAATAATGTTGATAACACACCCATGTTTTAGTTGTTGCTAAGCAGTGCTTACACTAGTCAAGGACCTTTCAGCTTCCCATGCTCTGCCGACTGAGAAGGCTGGGGGTGCACAAGAAGCTGGGAGGGGGCACAACCAGGACAGCTAACCCAAACCGGCCAAAGAAACATTCCATACCATGTGACGTCATGCTCAGTACATAAACTGGGGGAAGAAGGAGGAAGGGGGGGACATTTGGAGTGATGGCATTTGTCTTCCCAAGTAACCATTACATGTGATGGAGCCCTGCTTTCCTGGGGATGGCTGAACACCTGCCTGCCCATGGGAAGGAGTGAATGAATTCCTTGTTTTGTTTTGCTTGCGCGCACGGCTTTTGCTTTCCCTATTAAATTGTCTTTATCTCAACCCAGGAGTTTTCATCCCAGTGGCAGGGGTGCTGAGTTGCCAGCTGAGGTTAAACCACGACTATATTTTTTTATGAGGAAGGAGGAAAAAACTTCAGCACATTATTCTGTATCACTTTATTAAAGTTATCGGAAGGAGAGGGAAGTTAAAATTTGATCATTCTTACTGAAAACCATTTTTAATCCAAAACCTGTCTTTCAAAGACTGAAAAAATATGAAAATTTATTAAAACTTATGCCCTATTTTTCACAAACTTTCATATTAAAATGCTTGGCAATATTCCTATAATTCTTATGAAAAGTTGCAGAGGACAGAGGAAAGGTATAAAACATCAGCAATGCAGATCCCAATGACTAGATGAATTACTTTTACCTTCTGTGAATTAGGGCTTTTCTTGCCAGAATCTGCCAGTCATAATGACAAGGAATTTTATTTGGGTAATTTTTCCGGCTGTAGTAATCCATGATTCAGCACAGCATCTAAACTCATGCTGAACTGGACCAAAATTTTGTTGCAAAAGGCATTTAAACAGATGCTGTTGGACTTTGCTGAATCTGAGCCATACAGAACACAACGAGAACCAAAGTCTTGTTTTATGTACTGCAATTTGGGCTTGAATTTTGTGGGAAATTTCTGGTTTCTAACATACAGGAAATTGTCTGGTAGCTTTTTAATGAAAGAAAATCTCCAAAAGAATCCTAAAAGTTTTATTATGTAGAAAAGCTGAATGGAACAATGATTTCAGTTGCCTGCATGTTTAGTTTGCTTTATTTTCAGGTGAAAATTATTCTGCTTCATCTTGACATTGTAACCTTTCAGTATACCAGAGATTTTTGTGTGAACAATTTCTAATTATAGTATGAAATTTGCCAGCTTGAGGTTAGTGGTTTAGAGTCTGGAAGAAACATTGGCTTCACTCAATATTTGCATGGGTTGTTGTTTGTTTTAGGAACTTGCAAACGTTGATTTTTTTTCTTTTCTTCCTTAAAGCTGTTACGATGAAGTGGTGTTAGAAATTAAACAATCTTTTGTCACATTCATAGCAAGGATACACGTCATTATAACCCATGGGAAAACTGCATCTTTCACAGCTGGAGAAGCTTCTAGTCTGTCTGCTTTTCACTCAGTCATGCTAGAAAGGGACACAAAACTTCTTATTTATCCACAGCATATTAGCATTCAGCTAATCTTTTCTTGAAAGCAAAATGCTCAAATGCAAATTTTGCAGCAAGAAATACTATCTGTGGAGGATTCTACAACCACAGAATCACAATATACACAGGCAAGACTCTAGCCGGCCTTTGATTTGCAAAGAAAGCAAGTGAATATGGCCTTCACTGTGCTGTTCTAGTCTCTGCCTTCATACCTAATAGGCTTAACAAAGAAGAAACATCATCAGATTTATTACACAAGATTTATCTTCTTGAATCTGATACACAATAGAAATGCATTGTGATTACTCGACCAAATTAAAAGGTGACAGGGAAAACAAAACAAAAAAGTTCAAATGAATAATTATATTTTAACAACTGTAACTAAACTTGAACCAAAATTTATCTAAGTACTTATGCCTAGCATTAGAAGTGTGGTGTGTATGCTGTGCTGGGGCCATTGCAAGTCTCTGCAATTTAGGCTGGGGGTGGCACAGTTGAGGGTCATGGACTGCTGGCACTACTGGGTTGCTAACCTTGGAGCTGAGCATTTTCTTTCTTTAGCCCATTTAGAATCATAGAATCATAGAATGGTTTGGGTTGGAAAAGACTTTAAAGGTCATCGAGTTCCAACCTCCCTGCCATGGGCAGGGATACCTTTCACTAGACCAGGTTGCTTAGAATCATAGAATCACCTCCCCATCTTTTCTGTAGGCCCCCTTTAAGAACTGGAAGGTTGCTATAAAGTCTCCCCGGAGCCTTCTCTACTCCAGGCTAAACAACCCCAACTCTCTCAGCCTGTCCTCACAGGGGAGGTGCTCCAGTCCCCTGATCATCTTTCTGGCCCTCCTCTGGACCCACTGGAGCTGGTCCACACCTTTCTTATGCTGGGGGCCCCAGAGTTGAACACATTAGTCTAGGTGGGGTCTCACAAGAGTGGAATAGACGGGCAGAATCACCTCCCTTGACCTGCTGGCCATGCTTCTTGATGCAGCCCAGCATGCGATTGGCTTTCTGGGCTGCTAGTGCACGTTGCAAGCTCATGTCCAGCTTTTCATCTGTCAGTACCCCCAAGTCCTTCTCAGCAGGACTGCTCTCAATCCCTTCATCCCCCAGCCTGTGTTGATACCGGGGTTTGCCCTGACCCAGGTGCAGGACCTTACACTTGGTCTTGTTGAACTTCACGAGATTTGCACAGGCTCACCTCTCTAGCCTGTCAGCATCTCTCTGGATGGCATCCTTTCCCCCTACAGTATCAACCACACCCCTCAGCTTGGGGTCATCTGCAAACTTGCTGAGGGTGCACTCAATCCCACTGTCCATGTCCCCAGCAAAGTTGTTAAATAATATTGGTCCCAATATGGACCCCTGAGGGATACCACTCATCACTGGTCTCCACCCAGACATCAAGCCATTGACTGCAACTCTTTTGAGTGTGGCCATCCAGCCAACTCCTTATCCACCGAGTGGTCCGCTCGTCAAATCCATGTCTCTCCATTTTAGAGACAAGGATGTTGTACAGGACAGTATCAAATGCTTTGCACAAGTCCAGATAGATGACGTCAGTCACTCTTCCCTTACCCACCAATGCTGTAACCCTGTCATAGGAGGCCACCAAATTTGTCAGGCACGATTTGCCATCAGTGAAGCCACGTTGGCTGTCACCAATCACCTCTCTGCTCTGCATGTGCCTTAGCATAGTTTACAGGAGGATCTGCTCCATGATCTTGCTGGGCACCAAGGTGAGACTGACCAGCCTGTAGTTCCCTGGGTCTTCCTTTTTTCCCTTTTTAAAAATGGGGGTTACCTTTCCCCTTTTCCAGTCACTGGGAATGTCACCGGTCTGCCACGACTTTTCAAATATGATGGATAGTGGCTTAGCAACTTCATCCGCCAGATCCCTCAAGACCCTCAGATGCATCTCATCAGGTCCCATGGACTTGTGCACATTCAGGTTCCCTAGATGGTCTCAAACCTGATCTTCTCTTACAGTAGGCAGTACTTCATTCTCCCAGTCCCTGCCTTTGGATTCTGTGAATTAGACGGCATGGCTAGAGCACTTGCTGGTGAAGACTGAGGCAGAAAAGTTGTTGAGTACCTCAGCCTTCTCCATGTCAGTTGTAGCTAGGTATCCCATTTTGCTCATCGGTGGGGGGTACAGTTTCTTTCATCTTTGTTGTCATATATACCTGAAGAAATCCTTCTTGTTATTTTTCACATCCCTAGCCAAGTTCAGCTCCAGCTGTGCTTTGGCTTTCCTGATCCCCTCCCTGCACGCTTGGGCCATATCCCTATAATCTCCCCAGGTTGTATATCCCTGTCTCCACTGCCTATGCATTTTGTTTTTGTGTTTTGGTTTGGCTAAGAGGTCATGACTTAGCCAAGCTGGCCTCCTGCCTCCCCTGCCCAACTTCTTGCACATCAGGACTGAGAGCTCTTGCGCCCTAAGAAAACTGTCTTCAAATATCTCCCAGCTCTCATTCGCTCCTTTGCCTCTGAGGGCAGTTTCCCAATGGATCCTATGCGCTAGTGCCCTAAACAGCTGAAAGTTTGCCTTTCTGAGGTTTAGGGTCTTAGGGTCCTGACTCTACTTTTTACCCACTCTGTACCCCTCAAGATTGAGAATTCCACCAGGGCATGATCACTGCAGCCAAAGCTACCTTCAACCTCTCCAATAAGAAGTTCTGCATTAGTGAGCAACAGGTCCAGCAGTGCCTCTCCTCTGGTTGGGCTCTCCATCATCTGTACTAGGAAGCTGTCCTCAATGCACTCCAGTAGTTTCCTGGACTGCTTGCAGTTTGCTGTGCTGCTTTTCCAGCAGATGTCCGGGTGGTTGAAGTCCCCTCTCGGGATCAGGGCCTGTGAGCGTGATGCTTCTTGCAGTTGAAGAAAGAACTCTTCACCAACTCCCTCTTCTTGATTGGGTGGCCTCTAGTAGAAACCAACTACAAAGTTTTCTTTGTTGGCTTCGTCTCTAATTTTCACCCATAAGCTCTCGATCTGCACTTTGCTGTTCTTCAAAGATAGCTCTGTGCAATCAATCCCATTTTTGACATTAAGGGCAACTCTCCCACCTCTCCTTCCTTGCCTGTCCCTTCTGAATACTTTATAGCCGTCAATCACAGCACTCCAATCGTGCGATTCATCCCACCAAGTTTCTGTGATAGCAATCAGGTCAGTTTTCCATCTGGGCAGCAGCTCCCAGCTCCTCCTGTTTGTTTCCCATGCTGCGTGCATTGGTATAGAGGCACTTCAGCTGGGCTATCGGCCACATCTCCTTTTTAGAGGAACTCGCCCTAATTCCCTTGAGGCAATTCAAGAGTGTTTCTCTGTTGCTTCCTAATGCCTTGGCAGCCCCTGGCTCTTCTCAAGTCCTTAGAACTCCACCCCCTTCCCCAACTAAATCTAATTTAAAGCTCTGTTTATAAGTCCAGCCAGCTTATTGCCCTGGAGACTCTTGCCCCACTTGGTCTGTTGAGCCCTGTCAGCTGTCAACAGGCCCGGTTTCTCAAAGGTATGCCCCAGACCATAGAAGCTGAGACCTTGAGCATGGCACCAGCTACGCAGCCAGTCATTCACCTGTTCAATTTGTCTCCTTTTTCTCGAACATCCTTCTCTGACTGGGAGGATAGAGGAGAGCACCACCTGTGCTCCTGATCCCTTTAACATCATTCCAAGGGACATAAAGTTTTTTGATATTTCTGAGTCACCTTGTTGCAGCATCATTTGACCCTGCTTGGAACAGTAGGAACAGGTGATAGTCCACAGGTTTTACCAGGCTCGGCAACTTCTCCGTGACATCACATGGTTTAGCTGATAGTTGCCTTGACATTGGGCTAAGAATCTTAAATAATCCAAAAGTTTTAAATCTACATCTTGTTTTCACTAAAAAAGAAGGAATCTGAAGGAAAGACTCCCAGCTGCATTTCCAAATGGCTGATAGTGCTAACTGAGGTCAGGAAAGACTGACTGGATCCTTCACTAACTAGCACACCATGTAAAAAAAAAAACCCAAAAAACCCCACACAGGAAAAAAGAAGGCAAAAAAAAAAAAGGGGGGGGGGGGGGGAGAAGGAAAAAAAGGGAAAAAAAAAGGAAAAAATGTGGGGGGAATACATGGCTACATTCAAAAGCCATAGGGTCAAAGATGATTTGAAGAGGAACACTAAGTGTAGGGAGAGCGGTATTAATTTATGTCTCATCGAAAACAATGACACTGACTTAACAGATGTGAAATATATGTTTATGTCTTATTACCTTATGTAATCCCTGTTACCCCTATACCGCTGTCGTGGTTTAACCTCGGTTGGCAAATAAGCACCACGCAGCCGCTCGCTCACTCCCCCCCACCCAGTGGGATGGGGGAGAGAATTGGAAAAGCACAAGTGAGAAAAACTCGTGGGTTGAGATAAAAACAGTTTAAGAATTGAAATGAAATTATAATAATAATAATATGATAATAATAATAATACACAGAGCAAGTGATGCACAGTACAATTTCTCACCACCCACCGACCGATGCCCAGCCAGTCCCCGAGCGGAGGCCCCCCTCCCCCCCGGCCAGCTTTCCCCAGTTTATGTACTGAGCATGACGTCACATGGT
>NW_008825208.1:4176415-4206567 GCF_000699105.1 Pygoscelis adeliae
CCCTGGCGGAAAAGGCCGTGGGAGTGTTGGTCGACAGCCGGCTGAACATGAGCCGGCAGTGTGCCCAGGCGGCCAAGACGACCAATGGCATCCTGGCCTGTATCAGCAATAGTGTGGCCAGCAGGAGGAGGGAAGTGATCGTGCCCCTGTACTCGGCACTGGTGAGGCTGCACCTTGAATACTGTGTTCAGTTTTGGGCCCCTCATTACAAGAAGGACATCGAGGTGTTGGAGCGTGTCCAGAGAAGGGCAACGAGGCTGGTGAGGGGTCTGGAGAACAAGTCTTATGAGGAGCGGCTGAGGGAACTGGGGTTGTTTAGCCTGGAGAAAAGGAGGCTGAGGGGAGACCTCATTGCTCTCCACAACTCCCTGAAAGGAGGCTGTAGCGAGGTGGGTGTCGGTCTCTTCTCCCAAGTAACTAGCGATAGGATGAGAGGAAATGGCCTCAAGTTGCACCAGGAGAGGTTTAGATTGGACGTGAGGAAAAAATTCTTTCCTGAAAGAGTGGTTAAACATTGGACCAGGCTGCCCAGGGCAGTGGTTGAGTCCCCATCCCTGGAGGTATTTAAAAGACGGATAGATGCGGCACTTAGGGACATGGTTTAGTGGGCATGGTGGTGTTGGGTTGACGGTTGGACTCCATGGTCTTGGAGGTCTCTTCCAACCTTAATGATTCTATGATTCTATAACAGAATCTGTCATTCTGTTGGAAGAAATGATGGCCCATGGAAAACAGGGAATTAAATCTCTTTCCTAAGGGAACTGAACACCAACTCCAATATTTTTTTCTTAATTGAAGATTAGTAATTTTTGAACTCCGAAGTTATGTATAATTTCAACTGATTTTACAAATGATGGCAAGATTGTGAATTCATAGTCTTTTTTCCATATATTATTTTATCAATTAAGAAAGAAAAGGGACAACAACAGTTACTGTGGAGTGTGTGTTTCTGAGTTGTTTAAATCTCAATGAAGGTTGCAAAGTGTGAATACTTCTATTGTGTTCATGAGTAACAGCGCTTGTTCTGTAAAAAACTAGTAAATAATCAATTTTCTTTTAAAAATGAATACTCAAAACATCTAATATCATATTTTCACACTTGTAAGCCACTGAAACTCCACTGGCTTCATCTTAGTATTGGACTATTATTATCTGGTGTTTAGTATTCTCATTTCTACTGTTCTCTCTATGCTTTGGGAATTTAGCTCCAGAAAGTGAGGAACTGCACTCTTGTGAAGCTTTTTGAATGCAATAATACTGGGAAGAAGAGTTCCTCTGCTGTGTACATTCAGACTGATACAGTAACTTCAGTGGTCTGCCAACAGATTTTCTATGCACAGCAGCATGCTAATCAAAGAACATGGTCTCTCCACACCTCTTGCATGTGAATGTTTCCTTATGTGTTGTAGCACTTAAGTTAGAGTTTTTTATATCCCTTAAATATGTTGGAAAGGCCACAGCTGCTTCCCCCCCCACCCCCAGGAATATAAAAAAATAAATATAAGCACAACAATTATAATTGCCTGCATAAGGAAATATTTTCATAAAAAGAATGACACAGTTGCTTGAAAGAACTCATTTTGACAACTATAAAACCACTTTCCACTAAATTGTAGATATTTAAAACTTAATTAAATTGTAATAAGTAGATCTATTTGGAACAGCCTGAAAGAAATATGGAGTGCTTTGAAGGTCATTTATGGTTCTGAAATGCCAAAAAGTGTACAGCCACAGGCAGTAGTGCAAAATCACCTCCTGTGACAGAAACATTAATTTCTAATGTCTGTTTTACCACTAACAAAACTACATCAGCTCCCCTTACAATATGTGGTCTCTGTAATGGTGGAAACTTGATGGTGCAGTAATATGAAATATGACTTCAGAGTGGGGGAAGGATGCTTTCCCCTCTCTTTTTGTCTTTGTTGAAGACCATGGTGTTGTTAAAGCATCTAGAATAATTACCTACTTTGGGACTCTTAGGTAATAACTGCTGCACTTGCTATTTGATTTAGCATGCATACTTGCATATTTTTATACTAAATCCCAGTGATAAGGATACATGTACTATATTTTTCATGTAATGTACTGGTATAACTCTACTGTACAGCTGCAGCAAGCTTCAACTGGAATCAAACAAAAGACCTGCCTAATGTAACAGAACGTTACATACCATCCCTGGGCTCTATTTCTTAGCACCTAAAATTTTCATCCTTGCTCTTCCTCCTTAAGGAGGAATCAGTATCAGTAAAATTCTCAAGTCCTGATTGTACTAAACTCTTTATGAACTGAAATACTCATCAGAAGCACTAAGGACTGACTTAGCAAACTTTACTCTTACTTAAGGTGTGACCCCCACTGGAATTTGCAGTCCTACTGGAATTATGTAGTTTATGTTCATGTATGATTATGAAGTTTTGAAAGATTTTTCTGAGAAAAGAATAATTTTTTTTTTCCATTTAATTTTACTTTTTTTTAAGCGAAGTTATTAAGGGAATGGAGCCTACACTAGCAGTTACAGTTAATTAGAAAAAGATAAAATTTTCAGCAAAAAGTCTTTAAAGAAATTTTACATAACAGTTTCCATCTTCCAAAAAGGCATGTTCCATTTCTTGATGGAAAATTGAAAATGTTAATTAAAAGTTGTTTCAAGAAATGTGACATCTTCGCTTAGATATGTTCCTAATGTATTTCTTTTGGTACTAGACATTTAATGATTTCTTTTCTCTACCTGGCACTTTCAATACCAGAAAATCAGATATTCAGCGGTGTGATTGTATTGCTGAATATATGTTTTGACTCCTCCCAAGAACAATAAATGTAGGATTATAAGTCATTAAATTGAAAATTTCACTTCAGACTGCTGGTTCTGACTCATTGATAGAATATACAGTGAATTGTCAATTAATACTTTAAGGTGTTTCAAACCTTAGCTGTTTTAAACTACTTGAAAATGAACAAAACAAAGGAATAAATAACAGGGAAAGAAAGAGGGAAGGAAATTGGAGAGAGAGGGAGAGATGAGCACATGAATCTTGATCCTTTCTAGGAATAGAAATAGACAAATGTTTTGGTTAAAGGCCTATAATAAGGAGTGCACTAAGATAAGCTCGTTTAACAAAAATTTTTGGCAACTGAAGTGAATAGTTCTGAGTTGACATGTAAACCCCAGTCATGTTATGTTTCGGAATACATTCCAGAGTGCCCTAATTAATGCAAAATCTGGTCACATAATGGTAACTTTATAATTCAGAATAATTTTTATCTTATTTTCACCCTCTCTCAAACATAGCATGCACTGCTAGAAGGTGTCAGTCAATGTCCCTTTTTTGTTATCACCTTTCTGTTTACAGGAGTGATCAGTAAAACCAACAGGGCTTAGTTGGATAAACATACAGATATACACACCTTATCATACATATATAAACACATTGTGACCCGGAAATCCTTGGAAACTTGGGGCGAGTTTCACAAAGCCAGCAAGATGCCTAAGTCTTCTTGGATTCAACAGATCAAGGACTGTTATACCAAAACCCTTAGAGAGATCTCTTCCTTTACACACATCTACTCGTTGTATTGCCACTTAATTTAAACCAAAGTTCCAAAAACAGGGGTAACAAGCAACAGAAGGGAAGGAGGGGTGATGAAGTAGGAACATGTAGTGAGATCACACCATAAATGTACTTACTTAAATGAGAAAATAAGGAAAAATCCTCCATCTTGGCTCCCCAGCTTAGCTGTCTACCAATCTGTGGTTACCTTCAGACCTAGCAGAAGACATAATCTTAAAAAAAGTTTGGAGGAAGAGAAGCTGGTAGTGAAACTGATATTCAGAGCAATTAAAGGACATATTGAACTGCCCCATCTTTGGAGAACCTTTCATCTTTGCTGGAGATGACTCATCCTAAATGACTCTTCCAAAGCCTTACACTGAGTTAAGTCTTGCACAGAGCAGAAACTCAACTTTTACTCTATTGCCCTCATTAAAAAAAAAAAAAAAATACTGCTTCACTTGAGGTGTAGTTACAACCCATTCAATCACACTTGAATAGGAAGTGCACAAAAATCAACAGCCTTGTAGTAGTGTAGTCTCACATCTTCTGTACAGAAGTGGATGATCTTTAACGTTTTGAAAGAATGGAGTCTTAACTGCGTGGCTCCTCCATGGCCCCATAAAAATGTGGATGAATTACTTAAATATGAAAACCAATTCCTGCACAATGCATTATAGCCAGAAGCGCATAGCATAAAGACATGACACCCTAAGGAAGTACTCAGTAACTTCCCATTCTTACAACTGCCTTATACATCTGCATTTAATGTGTAAGGGAGGGACAATACTGAGGACTGAGTTTGGTGAATCAGTCCCCAGCTAAGCGGCCTCTCTCGCAGACTGCTTCCTGCAGGTGTGCACACGTATGCTGTTCTATCCCTTTAATTTACAAAGCCCCAGACCAACAGTTGACTGTACATAGATGTTGATCTTACCTCTCCTCCACCTTTCTAAAGTGTTAAATCCTAGGAAGCAAATGCTATAGCCCCTGTTACCTGAAGGCAGTCACCAAACATTTCCCATTTGGGCTTGTAAGAGTATAAAAATATAAAAATTCTTTGCAGCTGCACCACCTATACTCACCTCTACAAGGCAAGGGACAACTCTCCAAGTGCTGGAGTATCCAAAATTATTATTGTATGGATTTATGGGTACTCTAAGCCAGATTCTGTGGTGCACCGGAGCACACTCACTTTTTTGACTTCTACAAGTTTACAACATCTTCAGGACACTTTAGGCCACTGAATGCTATTGAAGCAATCATTTTCCTCCCCTACGAGGGGAGGGGCAGAAACAGAAAAATGTAAAAACACTTCCAGCCAGTTAAGAAAAATATATGTCCCAGTATTAAAATTCCTCTGTGGGAATTTAGCAATGCTGTCATCTGTGTATTTATGGTCTAAATTAGCCCACATTTTAAATAACATTTTTCAAGCTATATTCCAAAATAGCAACCATAATCATTGCATGTTATGCACAGTCAAAGCTTGGATTTGCACTTACCAACACTGATAGGTATGCCTGTCTGTATCCACATGTACCAGAAAATCAGTTAATGCATATTAAACTTGTGGAGTAGGAGGGAGGGTTGAATCTGGATACAAGCTCAAAGTTGTTTCTTTAATTTCTGGGGTTCCATTGCTGTCAAAAGGGAGCAGTTCAGTTTCAGGAACATGGAAAAAAACCCCAGCCTCTATTTTGCTCAGCACTCTGAAATTTCACATGGCGAGGAACACTTCTTGCCACGTGTAAGCTGCCTTAGTGTTTCAGACCATATGGTATGTAAGATCACACACTGTTCTACGTCTCTTACCGTGGGTAAGAGCAGCAGGGCAAGCGGAGGAGCTGAAGGTAGGATTAATTCCAGATTTGCAAGCACTTCTAGTTGGATAATATTCCCTCATTTTAGTGAAAACGGTACTAACAGAAAAATTAACCCAGTGTGGCAAATGGTGTAAGAACACTAGGCTTTAGAAGGGAGGCTGATCTTAGGCAGGACAGTTATTGTGCCTGCTAGCTTTAGGAAGTCAGTGATCCACTGTGGTACTGACGTCCTGATGCATGGTGCCATCATTAAAAGATGAGGGAGGGGGATACAGGCAGAGGCTAAAGCCTTGTGTTACATTTCCATCCACACATGGGACATTTGCAAGTCCACTCCCTTCCCCCAAGACAATCAAGCTGCTTATTTTCCCAAAGTGCAAATACATTTATAAGTGTTCTTTGTGTCTTCAAAACAGTGTGACAATGTGTACTTACTCATACTTCCACTGTAGACAGTCTTCCACGTGGTATACAACAGGGTATTGCTTAGGCAGGCAGTATAGTTTATCAGCAGATACTTCTGCCTTTATTTTCTATTTCAGTGTGTTTATTCTAGAAAAATGGAAGGAGAATGATGGAAAACCTCACTTTTAAAAATGCAGTCCCAACCTCTACACTACTTTGGACTGCCTAAACAATGTACTATGTGCAATGTTTGTGGTCTAAAACCCTTTTGCACTCTCTTTTTTACGTTGTAAGCCATGTTACGTATTTACAAATAGGCTCCCTCTACAGCACCTTCTGGGTATTATCAAACCACACAGAAGTTATATCTGAGGAAGCAGTGTATTTATGATCTACCATCTAGTTATGTTTTTTAGAAAATGGAGTGATACTGTACAATGTACCTTTATTTCATAGAGACATTTTTACACAAGCTTATCAAATCTGTTGAGTAAGTGAAACGTGAAAAAATCATGGCAGTAGAAGTAAGAAATAAATGATCATATTGGAAAGCGGGAAAATACACGTATTCTGAAGAGATAAAAGGAGGGATAATAAGATAGGCAGGCACACTAAAAACCTTTTCTAGAATGCAAGTACTGTAAAAAAGGCTTTCAGAAAAACACTGGTGATCAAGTTTGAGGGACAGAGATAAGTATGCGTTAAATGATGTAGGAAGATAGATGAAAGGAAGTAGAAAGACATAGAAAGAGAAGGAGAGAAAAGGTTTATGAGAACATTGTTTTGGTTTGGAAAAAAAGGATTGGTGGGATTTGAAACACAAATCTGAGGGGTAAATTGATATAGAATATTGCATAATGGATGTTCCTGGGTCCTTTTTCCACCAAGAGCTTGGTGTTTCAGATTAGCAAAGATCAAATGCATGTATTTAAATTCCTTTAACTTCATGATGATTAGTCAATTAAGAGTAGGCTTTGGTTTTAATATAAGTAAACAGTTTTAAAATATAACTTTCACTTTTATTATAATTTTTTCAAATGAAGTTTACAGCAGCACAAGACAATTCAGGCCAGCAGGGAGGTCTCCAGTCTGACCCCTTGCCCAGAGCAGGCTCAGCCATGGGGTCAGACCAGGTTGCTCAGGGCTTTATCCTGTGGGGGTTGGAAACCCTCCAAGGAGGGAGATGGCACCACCTCCCTGGGCCTGGCCCCACTACCTGGTTGTCCTCATGGGGAAAAGCTTTCCCTTATCTCCAGCCCTTCTGGTCCTGCTCAGCTTGCCGCCCACCAGGACCCAGGGCCTCCTGCTCAAAGCTGTCCTCCACCTCACCAGGATCACTGCCTACCTGGGGCAGGGGTGCCCTTTGTTCCTGCCCCAAGTGCATGGGGGGCCCTGTCCTTTCATCCCACCAGTCCAGGTCCCTCTGGACAGCTGCCCTGCCCTTGTGCATATCAACTGCTCCCCCCAGAATTGGCATCACCTGCAAACTAACAGGGTGCACTTGATCACCTTCCCAGGTCACAGATAGAAATGTTGAACAGGACAGGCCCCAGAGCAGAGCCTGCGGGACCCCACGGGGCACCAGCCTCCAGGCAGATATGACCCAGTGACCACCACCTCTGAGCCTGACTGCCCAACCAGGTATTTACCCCCCTGGTGGGGCACCCACCCAGAGCCTAACATCCAGCTTGGCTACAAGGACATCGTGGGAGAGTGCTGGAAGCCTTGCTGAAGTCAATGTAAATGATATCCCCTGTTCTCCACTTATCCACAAATCCAGTCATTTTATCACAGAAAGCAATCAGATGAGTGACATATTTTTTACCCTGAGGAAATCAATGCCCGCTGTTCCCCATTACCTTCTTCTTCCTCAACTGCCGACATATGTGCTTGAAAAGGATTTGCTCCATGATTTTGTTACTCTTTGACGTGAAGCTGAACAGCATCATCCTTTTACCCCTTTTTGATTACAGGTGCAACATTTTCTTTCCCTCTGTTGTCACAGACTTTCACTGCCCTTCAAAGCTGCTAGTGGCTTTGTGAATGCATCTTCCAGCTTGCTTGGCACCCTTGGATGCAGGCCATCTGCTCCTATGGACTTGTATGGGTCAAATTCATGCAAGTCATCCCTGACTCAACCCACATCCATTTCTAGTTGTTCTCTTCCTTGAAGCAAGTTCCTAAGCACCAAGCCGTAGGAGGCCTTGCTTAGTGAAGTCTGAGGCACAGAAGGCATGGACGATCTCAGCTTGATCTGTGTCCGCTGCCACAGAGTCACCTGCCATATTCAGCAACGGTCCCATATTTTGTTTTACCTTTTACTACCAACATAGAAGTAGAAGCTCTTCTTGTTGCCCTTAACCTATGCCACCAGTCTCAGCTCCATTTGAGCTTTAGCTTTCCTCATACCATCTCTGCATGCCTGGGCAATGTTTCTGAATTCCTCCCTTGTATCCTCTCCCTGCTTCCACCCCCCATATGCTGCCTTTTTGTGTTGGAGCTCCGTTATGAGTTTCCCGCTAGCCAAGCCGGTCTCCTGAGACATTTGCTTTTCTGTCTAAGCATGTTTTCTTGTGCATGGACTTCCCCATCTTCTAAGCCTATTTCTTAGTATTAAGCTGCTTTGCGAATGGAATTTCCTCATTCTCATTTATGATGTTGTGCTGTATTGCTTTTCAGTTTATTTTGTCAGCGTAAGAGCTCAACACACTGGGTGTAAGGATTTTCTGTTTATTTGTTTTTGTTCTACTTTGAAGATGGCATGGTTAGATTTAGTGGCTTCAAAGACTTAACTGCTGAGACCTCTTGTCTTTTTGTGCTTTGAGAGCAGGTTTTAATATAATCATATAGATTGCTAGGCTGTGAGCATTGTTACTGCAGAGTGGCAGGGTTTGTTAATTAATTAGAGTTGCAAAAACCCCTTCTGAGGTAGAAATCAGTTCTGTACAGATTGAACATGCATACACAATCAACTTACCTAGGATACAGCAGGTTCTCCTATTCAAAAATTCTAGAAGATTTAATTAATTTTTGTTGTTTTTTCATTATTAAACTGCTTTTTATGGTAACTACTCTGTGAATGAGAGGTATAAGCTATATGAAAAAAGAAAGTAAGCAACCATGTAAAGACAATTCCCTCTTTGCTCATTCATTTTGCTGAGGGTACCCTTGCTCTTGCTAAGAGACAAGCACATTAACTAAAAGGCCTTGACCTAGGATATAGCAGGGATTAGGTTGGAGAAGCACCCTTAGATGGACACTGTTAGTAAAATACTAAAAAAAAGGAAGGACTCTGCAAATAATAGGCTGTTCCAGATGGATAAGTGGGAGCTCCAATTTGTTCCTATTTTGCTGGAACTGAAGGGTTAAGATTAACAGGAATTATGGAGTTTTGGATTTCATTAGTTTTGTTTAGGGAATAAACAAGTTTTGTCTATAACCTTTCTTATCCAAGTCTCTTTTACTGCTGCTTATTCCTAGGATAAATAATAAAATATATATTAATTCAAAATACTTCACACTTACAGAGAATGCCTTTAATCTAAGCACTCTGTCTTTTTCCCCCATCTCTCTTGTTCTTTCTTTCTGATCTCTTTACCTGCCTAATATATCACACAAAAAGACACTATCGATGTGTCAAGGCCACACTTTAAAAGGAAATACTCATTTGCAGAGGTTGCAGTTTCCATTCCTTTTTTGAATCACTGCTGTCTAACAGTGTGCGTCTGATTTCCATGGCTTGCTAAATCCCACAGGATGCCACGTCAGCCCTCACACTGAACAAAAATTACTGTGTATTTCATTTTGTTTCCATAGCTGACAGCTGGAACTGCTTTAAATGCTCAAAGTGATTATGAAATAATTGGAGGTTAATATGTGATAAGGGTGTCTTCTCTCCTGTTTTTTCACACAAAAACTTGTGAATCATAATAGAATTTATAATTTAACAGTTTCAGTCCATACTTTTAGAATCGGTTCTGAAGTACTGTGACACTAGCATATATACCTGTGCAGCATACTGGGAATGGTGGTGAAGGACACGTTCTGGCTCCTCAGTTACAGTTAGTCTTATCTCTTGTAGCCATCCTGAAATGATAACAGGGCACATTGTCAGCGGACTGGTTTAATTGTTTCTTATTTTTTCTTGTAAATATTATGAGTGAGTGAAACTATGAGCCAAACTCATCAAATGATTCAGATGTTTTGACTCAAATTAACAGTACAAACCTGATGCGGTTGTGTTAATCTGTCAATTTACAGATACGTTACACTGGTTGGAGTTTGATGGAGGAACTGGAATGGGATGTTGCTTCTGGTTCTGTACAGCTTGTTGCACCACCATTGGCCTCTTTTCTAACAGAGACAAAATATTTTTCTTGACTTTTCATTAGAAATCTTAGATACCTAATAAAATACACCTAATAAATGTTTTGCACTTGCAAATTTGCTTTTTTTACTGCCTTCACTTTGAGTTATGGCAGGCAGACACCTACTTCATCTGCTCTTACAACTGCCTGACCTCTAACTTACAACAGCCTGAAGAAAGAATATTTGTAAGAGAACATTTATAACAGATTATTTGTGCATAATATCCACAGGTAAAAAGTAAAGAGATTTGTGCAATTAAATACATTACCCAAGATAAAATCTTCACCAACCAGTATCGAATGCAAGAAAAGATGCTTACACCTAGACCCAAGTTTTTCTGCTGTGCTTTGTTTTTTAAAGAGACCAGAAAACACCACCACAGAGAGTCCTGTCTACCCTCAGGACAGTACCCTATACTTCTGGTCACTTCAGAGGTCTTAACATTTAGACTAAAATACAGGGTAGGTAAATTTTAGATCTGCTTTTCATGGTTCCTGATACCCACTGCATCTGAAATTTGGTGGTATATTAATAAAAGAAATATTATAACCTACTGTGGACCTCAGTGAATTCTAAGCACATCGAGTTTTATTCTTTTTTCCTTCTATTCCTTGAATATTTTTAGGTGACGAGTGTTTTCTGAGAAGTGATTGTCATGTCCAGCACTTAACACAATAGAGCCATTTGGGAATTATGTAAATATGTATGTGTATATATAAATGCAATGGGAATAATCTATCTGAACTGTTAAACCTATATAAAATTCTCCAGATTTCCTTGGGAATAGCAACTTCTGCTTTGTAAATAGTGTGAGTTTCACCACAGCATTGCATGTCCTGAAGTACGTCCACATCGTTCGGTAGTAATGTCGAGGAGAGATGGTGGCTGTCTTCTGGCCACCCTGATAAATCTGTGCTGGTTCTTCCAAGTAGCTATGCCCTTCACCAGATTGTGGTTAGGGGTCCAGATCAGGCCTGGTGAGGGGAACCAGGGTCAGACACAGACCCTAAAGAAATTTTGCTGAAAGGAAAAAACAGGTTCTAATTACACTTGCCCTTGCCTTTCTCCTCCTTCTTGGTCTTAGGATTTGTTAACTGCAATATCCTCCTCATCTCTTCCTGAAATGAGGTATAGCATCAGTCCATATACAGCTGCTTACTACATAGTGTATTTTTTAGTCATATGTTTTTTCTTAAATATAATTCAAGTCAGCTAGCCAAAAAACACTTGCCATGTCTGGAGCCCAGCTGCTGTCTTGGCATTCTTTGTTGATTCTGTGATGCAGGGTCTCAGTTTTGGGTGTATTGCCCTTTTTTTTTCTTTTCTATATCATCTTTGACTCTCTAGCTGAAGTCTTTCCTAGTAAATGGTGATGAAGTTTGAGTGCATCATGTTTATCCATCTAGCAATGTATCACTTTTCACCACTGTTGCACTTAGTATTAACTGATCACTTGAGACGTCAAAGCATTTGCTCCCTTGCAAGTGAGACACTACGTAGTGTCATTTGTATTCACCTCGGGCAGATGCTGAGCCTCTGTTCATTTCATCAAAGAGCTATTTATGAGGCTGTAAAAAAGATGAGTTTCTCCAAATAGTCTCCAAATTAAACTTTTAAAAGTTTAATGTTGGCACACAAGAATAATTACAGTTATAAACCATTAAACATTTAGAGGAAATTTATAGTATTGGAGGAGAAAATTTACAGCTGTGGTCAAACGCAATAAATTTTCTCTGAAAAGCATTTCCACAGAAACATTTCTTTCTGAGAATTAGAAAATGTATTCATTTATTAACAACACCAAAATGCACAGGTGATGTCTTTAGACATTATTTAGATAGGAAGACTCATATCTTTATAAGATACTGTTAACCCTGCAAGTGTGTACACATACACTTATACATATATAGCCACACACATATTTGTTATTTTTTATTTGTTTGGGTTTTTTTACATCAGCAAGTATGGGGCTCTGAGTTCACTCGTTATACCAGGCTGCATATGCTATGTGATCCTAGAAGGTAGTCCAACAGCCTGCAATTTTCTTCCAAGAATTATGATGTTGCAATTATCACATGCCTGTAGGGCAGTTAACATCTAAGGAGCTCAGTCAATCCTTTAGCCAGTCCTTAGACAGTCCCTATTTTTCTCTGCTACCATGTCTGTGATTTAACATTATACAAAATAATCTCACTTCGATCCTCCAAATCTTTCCACTCGTAGAGCAAAATTTATGGGATCTGTATCTGCTCAGCCCTCATGCTACCTAATAAACCTCTATTTTCTAGACAAGTCCTCAAATGAAATTAGTTTGTTTGAGGCAAAATCCAAAGTCTATGGAATGAACTAAAAAGATTCCCATTAATTTCTCTGGGCTTTGATTCAAGTTATTTTTCACTTTAATTATTTCATGCAACATCTAGCTCTCTTGGAAACATTTGGATTTTGTCTTTTCAAACAAAATAGGGATGAAGCATATTTCTTTTCAATATTTTATGCCTAAGGAGAAGCAGAAGCATTTCAGACTCCTTAGCTACCTTTTGATTTCACTGAGTTATTATAATTCATTATGCATAGCAAACAATCATATATTCCTATTTACAATTGTTTACTGTAAAGGAGACAGTAAAGCATACCACTGCAATAGAATAAATCAGAAATATTTAACTGAACACATAAATTAGACTGTAAACATTTTGGAGCAGAGCCTGTACTGTTCATGATTATAGGTTTGCACAGCACAATAGTACATGGCATGACCTCTAGATGATATTACAGTATAAACAATGAAGTGATGGTATTTTGCAATAACTAATCACAGAAATAAAAATAATTAATTTTTTATGCAGACTTTGTGTCAAACTCTGTTGCATGTTTACATTATGACAGGCAACACCATCTACCACAAAAAATCTCAAATTTACTTTAACAGTGCAGTGCTCTGTTTTGCACTCCTCTCTTACTGAAAGCGGAATTATTAAAATCTTATTGATAAAAGCTACTGGTTTGGACAGTACAGTAGTCTTTGAATGTGTGAATGAGAAATAAGGAAATAAATTTGAATAGAGAATCGAACTCTTAGTCATTTTCCCTAGGTTTACGTGCATTTTTTCCCAAGAGAACAAGAGTCTCCTTTCTAATTCCTGCTAAGACACTTCAGATGTCACAGGTCTTGGCCCAAGGTCCCAAAAGAACTTAAATGCAGACAACAAAACGGTTTCCTGTAAACTGTGGGACACTATGTCAGCTGGCAGCCAAATGGAGTGAATGGAATGTCCCAAAGAACTACCAGGGTATATGAGACCACAACTCACAGACTGAGTGCAGGATCCAACAGACCTTTGTATCTTCTTTTTTTTTTCCTTCTGTCCTGCTTGCCCTTATCACTTTCATGCATTTCATATCTTTGCAAATTTGTATGATTTTTTCTTAATTAAAATTAATCCTTTCATTTAAAAAAAAAAAACAGTGAAAAATGTTTTGAAATTACTTTTCTGCTCAAATGTGGTGATGTTGTCTGAGCAAGGATATAGAAGGTGACTTGTCACACACAATTTATTCATCTACCCCAGCTGACGGAGCGAATGAATCAGAAATTGCTGCCTGGCAGCAATTGGTTCAGATTGATCAAAAGGTCTGGACAGGTGAAATCAAGTCAGTCCTAGCAACCTATTGATAGTTATTGACTCTAGTCAGGACTGCAGGCTTCCTTTGTACTAGGTCTATATGATTCTGGCTGTACTTTACACACACAATCCAGACCAGATAGACCAGATAAATGTTGTTAGAACATGGATATTTTATACAATGAGAATTTGTATCTCGCTATCCTTGCTTTCCCCACCCAGATAGGCACGAATGCAATAACAGTGATAGCTTCTACCGAGCATCAGTAAGAAGGCTCAGTTGTACGCCTTCGGATCTAAAGGAATATGTATTAAGCACACTGCTGATGTACCCTTTGTAGAGGATGGAGAGAAGAAATGAAAAAAAAGCAGAGAAAAAAGTCCAGTGAAAACAATAACGGAAAGACCTTCAAATAACTTCAGCAGTTTAGGCTTAGGTTCTGGAAAAAAGGGGAGAAGATGACTGGAAAAGAGAATCTAACTAGTTTTAACGCTTTTAATGCTTACTCTTGTAAGGTCTGTATGCACAGGATTTGTTTGGTAATAAAATCAGCTAAAAGAAATATGGTGATGGATGACATATGATTATAATTGTTGTGCTGCAGAGCCATTGTAAGGCTGAAATGCTATCAGAGCTGCTGCAGCTGCAACTGATGCCATGTTCTCTGAGCAACAGAGATCATGATCGCAACAATTTGCAAATATATATTGATTATTGTATTACTAATATGCAGCTTTGAAATCAAGAAGTAGGGCAGCTGCTCGTTTGTGGCTTGAGAATGTCCAGTCTGCTGAGAACTGAGCCTATTCCTATCTGTAAGGGCAGCTGCCAGAGGCCCTTTCAGGCTGATGAAATTATGAAGAATAAAATGAGTATCTATTTAAAAAGCACTCCTCTACCTCTTCTTCCTTCCTACAGTGAAAACCAAACTGTTCAAGAGTAAAAACTGAGGTTTCAGTTTCTGTGTACGGAAGATATGTGAAACTGCTGACTGATTGATCTAAGCTAAAGGTAATAATTATGGCTTTTATCTTTATGTGACAGAAAAGCTCCCAGGAAATCTATGTCTGATAAAGGTGAGTTCTTTACTTTCATTGGTTTGATACATAGTCAGCAGCAAAGTGTGATAAACTTCTTTCTTCTTGCTTATTTATCCTGGGGATGGTTATAGACTTTATCACATGAGAAGAAATTGGTTCTTTGTTTCCTTATTTATGCATAACATTAATTCCTCCTTCTCTTAAAAAAAATCACATATGGGAAAGCCCCATGATATATACCAGCTTGTCTAATAATCGGGGGGGGGCGGGGGGGGACGCGTGGGGGGATATAGGTCTAATTTAAGTACTTTTTTATTAGTTTCCTGTTCAGCTTCAAAATTATTTTTCTAATTAAAAAAACAGGGATATTACCCCTGGAATTATCTGAAGGGCTTTGTTTGGCATATTCTTATATCTTCTTCCCTTAGATAAGTTTGTGGGGGTTTTTTCCTCTTTCCTGTAGGTTAGATGCTAGGTTAGGGAAACCTGCCTAAGGAAAACAAGCCTTTAAAGCTTTCTAGCCTGTTACTGTCTTACTTTTTCAATAATGACTGCTGCTGCACGTTACCTGATTCATCCCATTCTTCAGAAATGACTGATGCCCAAAATTCTTTCAACTTTAGGAAGACAATTTATGGGCTGCAGCACTGGGACACAGGATAGTGCTAGGACAGTGGCAGTATGGCTGCACTACCTAAGCATCTAAGCAAGAAGATGTTGAGTATTTACTGCTGGGCCTCATGCTAAGGTTAGGTTGATTCTTAACAGAATCTTATTACCAAAGAAATATTGACCTACTAATGCAATACAGCTAGCTATAGGAAGCTTGGGAATTTGTCAAGCTTTAACTACAGTTTAATTTATAATGACATAGATGTCAAGCATTTGTAAATTTCATGGGTTAATATTCTTAACAGATATAGGAAAACAGGAATGAGAGTAGATTAAGATCAGAGATAAGGACAGATCAGCTAACGTAAAGAACTGTTCCCTGTGACTAGGTGAGGAAAGATCTTGGACCTGACTTAGGCTGAAGCACTGCAATATCTTAGAATTACTTGCTTCAGTCCTTTTATTTATGTGTATGTTAACAGGATAGCAGCTACTCCTGTGGCCCAATCTAAAGCACGGTGCCAAACCATGTCAGGAGAATGGCTTTCAGCCCAAGACATCTCCACACTTCAAAAATGCAGGTATCGTATCCTTGCTTTCCCATCTCATTAAAAGTGAATTGTAGAAGAATGTGCCTGGCATAAAGGAGTATTTGTAAGCAAGCAATCCTTATGTACACTATGAAGTGCAGTCATTCCTGCAATAAAACTCAGCAGCTGCACCAATGGTCATGCACCATGGCACAGAAGGATAGAAATGGAAGAGGAATACATGACCTTTTTTCCCGTGATTGTCCCTTCTCCAGATGAAAAGCCTGACTAAATTTCAAGAGGAAAGAAAGAAGCTACTTTAAAATCATGAACTTTTCCGCTTCTTACCCTGTGTTTGAATATAGTACATCTTGGAAGGCAAGTAGAAGCAAATGTCACCATGTCATCAAGTTTCTCGCATCAGCTTAAACAGCTTTCGCAATTGCTTCATAGTGATCCTGTAGCCAGGAACTGATGGAGTATAGTAGCTTCCTGGCCATATGTCCTTCTGAGGTTGCTGTGTTAAAGGACCATATTGCTTCCTGGTAACAGTAGAGCCATCTTATCAATTTCTATTATCTGCACATTGTGGCAGGCAGACACACATAGCTAAAACCTACCAAAGCCATGACTACCACCAACTCACATCACTGCCATTGAATATAGGAACTGAATCACTTGTTCCAAAGCGAGGGTGCCTGCATGTTGCGAATGGAGGGAAAAACTGACTGGTCTTCTTTTGCCTGTACAATTAGGGGACTAATGAAACAAAAAACCTAGTTAATTTTGCCAGATCTATGCTGGTCTTGCCCCTATCTACCTGTACTATGCCTTCAAAGACACCTGAGGAGGCCAGAGGGCTTTAATGTCTCTGGGTAAAGTCAACTTCTTCCAGAGGAATTTCTGAACTTGGTCAGCTGAAGCTAATGACAAAAAAAGAAATTTGGGCAGCAGTAACTCCGGGGCAAGGGGAGAGAAAATGGGAGACAATCACAAATGGGAAAAGAAGGTGTACGGGCAACTGGGTGAGATGAATAATCAAGGAGGTTATTAGCAAATCTTGAGCAATTTTATAAGAGGATTCTGTTTCAGTCCTCTGTGAAAAGAAATTCTGGTCGAGACTCTCTGCAGATATTTATGAAATGCAGCAGTGCCTCTCCAGTTTAGAGAGACTGCACCAGTTCTAGCTCACGGTTGTTCTTCAAGTCACTGGTCTTCACCTGCACTCAGTTATTCGGGTCTGAAAGGCCGACTTTGTCCCTCAAGCCATTTAAGGATTAGGTCCACAAGGAGATGTTAGCAAAGAGGAGGCCTCAAATAGAGCATAGTCAGCAAGCTGTGATGTTCATACGCAGTAAATGGAGAAAACAATACATCCAATGGTTCACCTATTCATGAGGGGAAAGAAATGTCTGTGGCTTTATGACAGTGATGTCAATTAAGCATCAATTGACAGTTAAAAGAGCATTTATTGAGACTTAATAAGAAAGATGATGGGTAATCTTTAATAGAAAAGATGATGTGTAATCTAGCTAAAATTATAGGACACAAATATAATTAGATTTTCCACACATAAAAATTGTAACGAATATTTAGGCTCTTAATTGGATTTTAAAAAGCCAGCAATATCGAGTTAATAATTATGACAACTAATAGAGTATCTAACTAAATGTCAGTATTTTTATTAATTGATATTTAATTTTCTGTAGACTGTCTTGGCAAATGTTAATTAAATGCCAGAAAATTCCTTACAAATTTTAACATATTAATAACCTTAAATTATGCCTTTATTGCTTACATAATTGTAAGTTAATTACACAGCTACAGACCTACTCTCTACCCTTTACACAGAGCTCAGGAGGATGAAGTTTCCTATGGGTCAATAAACTCACCTGCTTATTAGCTACACAAATGGAAAGTGAAGGCTGATCCTGTGTAATCATGTTCTTTCTGTGGTGTAGCACATACTAATTTCTGGGCAACTCCTAGTTCCAGCCAAAGGAATTTGAACCAGGTGCAGTGTGTATTTTTTCCCTATTGCCAGGATATATATGGTAAAAGCTCATTAATTAGGGCTGTAATGGTCTGGGATTCAGAAAAACAGTGAGAAGTTAGAATACTTACATTCTTGATAATCGAAACCTTGCAGCTGCTTTTGATGACTAAACATTGCCATTAACTAGCTTTACGATTTGTAATTTAAGTAATTCAGAACAAGAGAAGAGAATAGAATTCAGGTCAGCGTGACCAAATGTTTTGTCTTTTTTCAAAATACTGCACATATTTATCATTTGGAAAATTAGTGAGTATTTCTGAGCAATTCTGTAGCTCAGCCCATAAGGTACTTCCAAACTCCTAACAGAACAACTTCTTGTTCATGAGCAAGGCTCACTACTAATCAAAAATACAGGCAAGTCCAGGACTTTTCTGTTCCTTCTTAAGGCCAGACATTTTCAGGATCCTTATTTAGATACCTAGGGTCCCACATCTAAGAGGGAAGTGTATACATGAACCCGTGGTTATGTTGTATTGTTTACATGTTTTGGGACTGCTCAGGTTACAGCTTCTTATTTGTTCTAAGTTGTCTTACTTGCAAAGGAGAGGGCTTCACAAATACTGACTTATATTTGGGTCCATTATCTCTTTACATACTTTAATTAAAAGATAGCATGCACAATAAGGAGCCATCAAAGACATAGACCTAAGTTTTTAGAGTCTTTTTTTTTTGTACTTTCACTATGTGAATTATCAGTAGTCAGTCATACCTCAGTGATGTACATGAACAATTTCAGCACAGTGGCTCGATTTCTGTTTTCTATGGCTTCCATGCAAGAGTAATCTATGGCTATTTGCAGAAGCATCAGGTGAGGAGTTTGAGGAAAATTCAGGCCAGTGAGGAGGCTGACAAGTCAGATCTGTAATGTAAACCCCCTACTTTTCAGAGGAATAATTCCCTGTATTACTGAAAGAGTGGCTGTGCTTGCATTGGTTTTCCATTTTTTGGAGAGGGATATTAGCTCCCCTAAACTATAGTAAGAGTCAGTAGTCAAAGCCTGTTCGTTGACATTTTGGCCAACAGGCCAAGTTTTCCTTGTATGCACATTAGACAGTCTACAGAAAAAGTAGATGGTGATGTCTTAGCTACTCTGGATGTTTGTGGAGGTCAGTGTATAGGGCACGTGCACTATTCTCTCTTAAATACCTGAAAATATTGAAAGAAAGTTTGTCAACTGAGTGAAAACTTTGCCATCTTGTTTGGGAAGCAGTTTCTTAATAATTTAGCACAAAGAGCAGTGTTTGTGTTAAAAAGAGTAGGCTGCCAGAAAAGTCACTTGGGTGCAGTCATTTTAATCCATGCCCTGTCCTTTGTCAGTACGGCTGTTTACACACCTTGGGTTTACACTTCTTTGATTTCTGGCTAGAATAATTTTCTTTCACTGAGTAAGAATAAATATTAAATTGATCCTTTTATGATTTTTCTGGCATCTGTGCCACAGTAATTACATTGCTGTTGATTAGGTGTGGAAGACTTCAGTGGACCAGGCTTCTGCTTCCTCCTTTTTTTCAAGATGGCACTTTGGAAGTCAAGTCTGAGTTCTGGTAGGTAAGACATATAGTCAGAAGTTGGAGAAAAGCTCTCTCTAGGAATATGGATGCAGCTAAAAGTCCTTTCGAAAACCAAATTCAATAAACCACATTAAGTGAAAGGCACCGTTTTTCCCGTGTCTTACACGTAGAATTTCTCTGGGGACAGCAATCACAACCAGATTGTGTGACCTAGTGCAGGGTATTGAAGGGGATCGTGATATCGGAGAAGTTGCCAGGAATGTATAACGTCTCATGCTGTGAGCTGATAGTGGATTTTGGTTAGTAAGTAAATTAGTTCTTTGTTGAGTAAACATGTTGCAGCTGCAGAGGGTGATGTACATACAAGCAAGCTCCCGGTGCAATTTCTAAATTGTTCCCTACTACAACCTCAGAAAACCCCTTTTCCTTCTCCCCATCCCAAGCAACACAGCCTTTAGCACCAGATCCCTCCTGCAGGTAAGATGACATGGCCGTTCAGGTGTGCTTGTCCTCTGAACAATCCATGTCCTCCTCTGTCTTCTACTAGTTAGTGAGGAAACTTGCTTCTAAGCTATTCTCTGATGGTTTTTGTCTGTGTGTCCGGGTGACCTTCTGAATTTGGCTCTTTGCATGGGTTTCTGATCTTGTTATTGAGTCTCTCTTCACCTCATCTGTGCTGTAGTCCAGAACAAGATGGTTCATCAGATTCTGTAAGATTTCTGGTGGTTTACGTCACATTGCAGATGGACTGCTGTAGCTTGCAATGATTTGTGTGATACTTGCGTTCAGAATTACCTCTTATTTGCTGTAGCCCCCTTCCTTTTTCATTGTAAGGAACAACTCTCCTAGCTTCCTTAATAAATAACACACTGTTTCTTGCTAGTAAACTGGGTTGCACAAGACGTTCCTCATGTCAGTTAGTGCTTTGGTTTTCCAACTAATCTGTTATTACTGTGAACTACTCCCTAGACTTTTGGGAAGAGGTCTATTAGAAAGATCTAAATTTTCTTTCACCCTGCCTCTTTGTCTGTTCATCATCTGGCTGTTTTTACTGATGCTCCTGTTTCTTGCGCCTACAGAAGGAAAGGTGTCTTTTGCTCAGGTTCTGAAGGGGCGCTGGGCACTGATGCACTGCATTGATGCACGTTGCAGGGGTACAGAGGGAGTCACACATCTTGCAGTGCGCCTCAGCTTCTTGCTTGCTTTCCACCCCATAGAAACTGAAGTTGTACCATCCTGTGAGGACGGAGCCTTTCATTAATAATGAAGTAAAGACTGCTAAACAATTGTCCCTGTGTACTAGTACAATAGCTGAATACATTGGAGCTGTGGACAGAGGTACTAATGACCTCTCTCCTGCCTATCTTTTGATACTAGCTTGTCACAAAGTCTCACATAATCAACTTAGGCAGGTGATAGATTCAAAAATAAACTTTATTTAAACCCAAAGTGGTTTAGCAGAAAGCAAACTAGAAGCGAGGCGTCAACGCTCCGACCACATCGGTAAACCGCAGGTTCAGGGTGGCGTGGGAGGGATCAGCACCGCTCCGCCGGCTTTAGAAACGAGGATCCCAACCGCGCACACTCGCTCACCGGAGGACGAGGGCTCTCGGCCTCGAGGGGTTCCCTTGGGGGGTGGCCCGACCCAGGGGCAGCGTCCCCGACCGCAGAGCCGCCGCTCCGAGGAGGACCGCCTCGCCTCGCCCTCCGGTGGGGCTCCATTGACACCCTAGTCGACTCTGACCTGTGGTCAGTTCTAGCTGGCCGAGGGCCTCACCGTTCTCACCCCTCGCCTGAGGTGTATGCCTGACCATAATCACTGCCCCAAGGTGTGTGCGTGACGGTCAGCACTCACCACCTTAAAGGCGTGAAAGTAAGGGCGCGAAAAATGAGGACACGTGGCGGTCGGCACGCGCCGCCGTAAAGGCGCGAAAGCGAGGGCGCGAAAAGGAGGGACGCTGCGGTCCTAGTGCCGCCGGTCTCTGTCAGGGCGGGCGCACCTGCCTGGTAGCTACAGCAGGCAGCAGAGCTGCTAGAGACCGTTGCTGCTTCTAGACCATCTCCAGCATTTGTTTCAGAAGAAAGATCACCTTTTGCACCCGTGGCATTCGTCTCTGATAAGACAAAAGGAAAGTAGGATGAGACGGGTGTGGACATGTTGTTTATAGAGAACTCAGTGAATCAGAATGATTTTTAGGTATTGATTGATTTCAGTGGCAGGAAATATACTGTCCTCTGACATGTGACCTGCTGTTTTTATTTTCATTTTATGTTTCTCCTCAGTAACACAGTGGCAGAAGAAGCATTTGATCCATTTCATTTATTTGTGATTATGGTCATTCGTTACCCTGTTTGGGCTTCCTGTTTTTATCTTACTGACTTGAAGTGAGGGATCACCACAAGGGGAGGTGGTGAAAATTAGCTCTATAATAAACTTACACATAATTTTCAATTAACTTGTCCTTAGTCCATAAATGTACCCTGAGGTGAAGTGCTCAGCTGGAGGTGTTTCAGAAGAATGTACTTTTACAGGGCTATTATTGCTGGCAAATGGCATACATATTACCCTTGGTGAAGATCCTGTATCTACTGGTGTATCAATAAGAGCAAGGATATTGACAATATAGCTCAATAAAACTATACAGACAATCAAAACGCACAACACATTGATGGGGAGACATTTTCAGCAGGTATAAATTGTCACAGTATTGCTAGTTTCAACACGGAGGCAGTGATTTCCACCAATGTCAGGATCTTCAACACCCAGACATTGTTCTTTTTCCTTATTAAAGTAACGTGTGAATGTGTGTGAGAGAGGCACGGAGAGATATTCTTACATACTTGATTTCAGTGGGAATGGAAGATGCCTGGCCCCTTTCTGAATCAGGGAACAGCAGTGATTCAGGCAGAAGTAAGGCAGGTGTGTGGGGTACTAAGCTGCTAGAAATTAGGGTAGCACATAAAAAATAATAATTTGTTTGTTTGTTTAGATGGGGGAGACAAAGAAAAACAAGCTCGAAATGCATTCTTTAGACAGTGAATGAAAAAGAAGGAATAATGGTAAAGGCTTTCCTTGCCTTTTCTTTCAGCTTTATCAAAGCTTTAACTTTTTGAAAGTTCAAGTCACAAAAGAACCAGTGAGGCTCTGGCTTTGGCACTTAGGCTATTCACAGGGTTTGGTGTTTAAAATCTCTGAGGAAGATAAGTTCAAACCAAACTAAGTCAACTATTTTCGCTTGATTTACCTGTAATAAAGTTCCACAAATTTTGTAATTAAAAAAAAAGTCATTGGGGATCTCTTGTTACCAAAAAACCTCACTGTTTTCTTGAACAAGCTATATGTTCAGGTAGCTCTTCTGAAGGTGTATTCAAGGCAAAACATTTGAACAGTTTGTAGGGGGTATTTAATTAGCATAAATCAATGGCTCAAGCTGTGTAATTTTTCATAGTGCCTCTAATCTAAGTAAGCTTTTATAAATTACAGTTGGTGAAACCTGTTCTGCTGTCTTCCAGTTGTATCCTGATTTTTACATTGATTTAATTGATGAAGGTGATTTCATATTTGTGATATGTTATGATTTCATGTGTGATAACACGACCTTATGATTTAATTTTCTTTAACCTTCTAGTCTAACATCTGCATACTTTTCTTATAATTCCTGTGTTCTATATTCTTATGTGACTTTGTTCTTTTCTCCTTAGATTTTATTCAGTTTCAGTCTGAATAATTTTGGTTAATCAGCTTTCTTGTATTCCAGATTAATGATAATTGACAGTGTTTCTTGGCTTGTGTAGTTTATTCTACTGTTTAATGGATTATATTTTTCTGAATGTCAACCTCTATTCTAGAAATAATGCACCCCAAACTCATTTATTACATGAAAATTAAAGGATAGTGTTCTAGATAGGTTTGTGCATGATTTTTCTCATTTTAGTATTTAGATGAAAATATGCAATTAATTTATATTGAGGTGTTTCCTGATTTCATACTATACATTGAACATGTTGACATCAGGTGTTTTCGTATCTCATTTTGTTAATTAAGAATGAGTGAGAAAATCAGAGAGTTCTTAGTCATGATATACAGTATTGGAATTAAGCATGCTCAAGTACTGACTTTCTGAGCCTAAGAAATGTTTTGCGCTCCCTGTTAGAAATACTTTGAAGCACTTTCACAGCCATTGAGATCTTTACAGTAATATAATTACACTGATGGACAGTGAAAAGACATTTGTACACACACTTGCCCAGACATGTACACTCATGTGAACAGACACACTTTTACTTGTTATAAATCCTGTAGGTCAAATGTGATGATTGCAGGTACTGCAACTTTAAACAGGACAAGACTGAAGTACTTTAAGCTTCTATACTCTGTTATGCGAAGACACATGTAATAGCCCTTTATTTAACTAGGTAGTGCTAAGGTACTGGCTTATATCTGTATATTTCTAATCATTGTCTTATGTAACAAATTTAAAAGAGTGAAGCTAAAACATGCTGTAGCAATACATTCTTAGGGACACATTTTGGGTAACATTGAAGTTGTGGGATAATCACTACAATGCTTCAGGACAAAATTTCAAATTAAAAATTTGTTTAAAAAGCAGGGTATTGAAATTTTCATGTTTTATTCAAATCCATATCTCCTTCAGGAAATCTGCATATAGTAGTTTTATTTTCAGGTCAACATGTTTAGAGTTTCTTTAGCTCTGACCTCCACATGATTTCTACCAGAAAATTATAATTTGTTCACTGTTTAGGTAAATTTTACAGGAGAGAATTTTGAGAACAGACAAGTAAACCACAGGCAAAATGCATAGAATAATTAATCTTATATTTCTCTTTACACTGTGATATGACTTTAAATATATCTGCAGGGTTAAGTCGGTTGAGTATAAATCAGTTCTAAGTAGTAAAACTATCTTTAGCTTTCCTGAAGTGCATAAACCTATGTTTTGTTTTCACTCTGCCTGACATTGTTCATGGGTTCTTAAGGACATGGCTCCTTGTGTTTGGGTATTTTTGATTTTTTTTCCTAGTCATAGGGGAAATATTAATGAAAGAACTGGTGTATTGTTTTGTAAGAAGTCTTTTAAAGACTGTCACCATTGGGCTGACATTGTTTCTTCCTAAATTGTCCATGCCATGTATGCAAGAGACTGAAATCCATGTACACACGTACAACACATACTACTCTGCAGTACTCGTCTCATAAAGTCCAGAATCGGGAAGATTTTCAACATAATTCAATTGTCTTCTGTGTCAGTTTGCATTGCCAGTGATTTGGCCCGGCTTTCAAATATATATATACTTTAATTACGGTGAAAAAAGACCCTTTGTGTATATATATTTAGATTTTATCAGTTAAAATATTATGTCAGGGATATTGCTTTTCCCTAGAACAAGCTAGCCTTATTCATGATACTGCATTTGTTCTGACGTTTGAAGAAAACGTTTTTTTTCATATGGTGGCAGCATCAGTGAGTTTGTTATAAGAACTCTGTTTCCTTCCCAGCTGCTTACCAGCCCATTCCGTGTTAATTTTATGAGAATGTAATATGGTCTTGATTTTCAAGGAAACAGGCTGCTCCAGTGAATCCAGTGGTTTGGTATGCAATGGGTAAGTACAAATCACCATGCTCAGTAGCAGAGGTGTAGGTTTTCTCTGCTGTGGCACTACAAAAGTACCTTGTTAACATTACAGACATTAAGGACTATCTGCTGCACTACTGAAGTAGTAAAGATTTTCTTGGGATCAGCACTACACGTAAGACAGTTCTCAGGAATTGAAGTGGTTAGTGTTCCATGAATCTTAAGTGACCGAGACAACAGGAACATCACTACCATGAGATGAGTATTTTCACCCTACATGGATCTGTTTTTAATGCTGGCTAAATAAGAAAGTTCAGGACCTCAGAATTACAAGCTTAGCTTTTGTAAGGATTCTTATTTACAGTTGTATATCAGATTTGCAATTTAAACTGAGATAAGAGTTCTGCAGTTTTGCTATAACTTCATAAAAAAAGGAAAATTGTTGGAGATAAGCCATGAGAGTAAAAGAGCAGTTCAGTGACAATTCACAGTTGTCAAGGATGTAATGTGAGAAGACAAAGGAATAAATTGAGAATAGCAGTTACAATCAGAGATTTTTAAGTTAGATGAAAACAAAAGCTTTTTAAATGTTGTGCTGAATATGTCTATGTAAGGTGGAAAATGGAAAAAATACATAAAGCAGATGGTTATCAGGCAAAAGGAGGTCTAAGCAAAAGGAGGTCTAGACAAAGATGTAACAAAACTATTAATTAAAATAACCAAAAAATCTTTCATTTCTATCAGAGCAATATCAGAGCAGAGGCCAAAAATAGAAATGGGGAAAGAGAAGTTGTTGCTGAGAAGATGGTAATAAAGTGCTATTTATTCTGTAGGTCTTTTGGAACTCATTACTCCATAATGGACCAACTAGGGCAAAATTTGAGCATAAATGTGTCTAATAAGAAAGTTTAAACATTTTATGAAGGGCGGAGGAGTGAATGTATTTTTTTCTCCTTGCAGACTTACCCAAGCTCATCAGTTACCCACTGAGATCAATAGAGAAACATCACTTTATATTTGTGGACTCTGGATCATAACCTGGGTGAAATGAAATACTAAACTCAGTAAAATAGTACTATACTGCTTATATAACAGTCCAGAGTTGTTTTGTAATGACTCATTTAGGTTGCAGGAAAAAGTGGGTTACAAAATATGAAATGCGTATCGATCCTGCAGAATATATGCAAGTAAATTACCTTACTCACCCTGCCTTTTTCTCAGCCTGAATGAGGATGAGCCAAAGATTATCCCATTTTAGAAAATAAGATCCTCACAGCTGTTTATGTAAGCAGAGATTTACTGAAGCATTGGCAATATCTGCATCTGCTCCTATCCTTGCAGTGGAAATCATTTCACACTCATTGCCCTCTTTGATAGGGGTGAGCTGAACTTGTTCTCTAAACCATCATGATAGCACCTGAATTATAACAACCCACTGGTCAGGCTTTATTGTATGTCTGCATGCTATAAACACGACTCCACAGGGTATTCTTTCTCCTCTCATTTTCCTCTTTGTCTTGACTGTGCTATAATTTTCTTCCCCTCGTCCCATCCCTTTTTGACGGGGGGGGTGTCCTCTTTACTGTTCATTTAATCTTCCTCAACTTGTAGTTAAACTGGTGTTTATCTCCTGGTGTGCATTGGGTGTTATGGCCGTTAGCTGTCAGAAACTGGAATCTGCAGTTGCCTGTAGCATTTACTAGGAGCATGAAGAGCTTAAACTGATTTGGGTGTTATATAGACCTAACCTAAACACAAAAGGGGTATCAGAGCTAGGTACAGAACCGATGTTAATCTGTATAAATGACTGAAAGTCATTGTCACCATAAACTGCATGGAAAGGAAAGCAACTACAACAAATGTGAAAGCCATGGTTCCCCGATCCCCCAAAGAACCTTCACAAGGTTCTGTACTGTACCCCCAGTACAACCTAGCTTTATGGTAGTTTTAATAAAATGCTGATTCATAAGCATTAAGAACCTACCAGACCAGTAATGATGTCAAAGTTGGATAACTATCTAAGTATCTGAATTTCTAATGTTAGGGAATCTTTTCAAGCCTTGCTTAAATGCAGAAGTGCAGAAAAACAATGAAAAAAGCAACAAAAATTCAATACTTAAGAATTTCTGATCCTTCTGAAACCAAAGCAAACAAATAAACAACAAAACACCTCACCACCACCACCACCACCACGAAACTGAATCAGAGGTTAGTAGCAAAATTAATGCATTTCTTATTTTTCCTGGAGCGGGTTTATTTATTCTTTATCCAGGTTAGTTATGTGACATTTCTCTCTAAGGATGGAAAAATAAAGAAGAGAAAGTCAGTAGTGCATAGTGCAAAGATGCTGTGAAAATGCCAGACAGATGCCATCATTGCTTGCCATCAGCTGTGGATGTATTCACATCCCATTGAACCTGCAACCGAGACTAGCCAAGTACAATTCACCGTACAGTGGGGCAGCACAATTCACAAGGCAACAGAGGCTCCTGAGGGCTTATGAAACCAAAGAGGAAGCCATCAGAAGCCTTGATATAAAGCAATGAGTTTACATTATTTTCTAAGGAAAATGCATGGAGTATCAAAGGCAAGTATGTGTATTTAAACGTAGGCAACTCAGGCATCAGTACTGCAAACATTCATGAAATGTTCACTTACATCATTTACATGTGGAAAGTGACTCTACAAACTTTTTGCAAGATCTGAACTTGTCTTAATAATGCAAAGAAAGAAAAGTTCTTATAAAAACTCTTTGTCATTGCTACAGACAAACATTTCTTTTAAAATGATGTAACCATTTCTTACTTGGCTTTAGGCAAAATCCTTTCTCTTGTACACAAATATAAATGTCCTTTAAGCCAACAAATATCTTTGATTTGCACCATTTATATACACAAAACCATATCTTACTGTAATCATAAATGCATCTTGCAAGAATACCATCTATTTTAATTATTGTAAATACAATGCAGAGACTCCTCATAACTTGCATATAGATATATACATTATGGAACAGATAGTGTTGGGAGATAGCAGCCATCTATGAGTATTGATAATGGGCAATTTTGTATAATAGAGTCCCAACAGGCATTTATGAGGAGCCTTCCAAACATATTTAATCTAGTTAAGTGAAGATTCACCAATGTGGTAAATTCTGTTATTCAAATATGCATGTTTTTAAGGTGTCTGTGTAGTCTTTCACATTTTATGCCTCTGCTTTGTTCACTCTTTTACAAAGAAATACAGTATACAATTTTTTTAAATCTGGAATCCTAAAGATTATTGATGTACCTTCTGCTACATAAGGAGTTAAACTGAAGTAAATTATGTCCAATATTGCAGTATTACATGGAACTGGTCGAAATTAGTGTGAGGTTTTTTTTTTTTTTTAATTAAGCATTCCTCCAACTGTAGGGAGTTGTCACAGAGTGACAGCACTATACTAGCACAGAAATAAGTACAGTTGACAAGCCAGCAGTATTCTGCATAGCACCACACTGTAGTCTGCAGAGAGCTCCTAGCTTACTTCAATGCTTATAGCCCTTATACAGGAAGAAAAGAGCTATTCCTGTACTTTTGTATCTTTCTAATATTTCGCTTTATTAGAAAGCAATTGTAGATGCAACTCAGATGTGTTCTTCCTACCTTTTCCCTGCCTGGCTGGGAAACCGACTGCATTCCTTTTTACTGCCACTGACAATACCTAATTCGTCTTTGTGTTCTTGCTGGGGGAAGGTAGACCACCAGTTTCCAACAGTACATGTGGACAGTACTTTGTGGCCTGGATAATTCCTGTTACACCAGAGATAGCTTAAAACAGTTGTTTGAATTGTTAACATAAGATGTAAGCTAGTTCGCTCTTTGAACTGTTACTGCAGAGGATTATTCCTTTAATTCTTCTCATTGCTGTCAGGTGTACTGACATATAGCTGGTCTTGCAAAGGACTGTTGACTTGAGCAACTATCTATCATGTTTTTCTGTATTTTTTTGTCCTCCCACAACTGGGATTGACCCCTGACTGACATATGGTTAGACATCTCTTCTCATCTCAGCAAAGCAAAATTACTTGACACCCGTTCAGAATTGCATTTGCCTTCCCTCTCTTCCTTTAACAAAATGGTACAATCAGGCACTATATTCAAATTCTTTGAGAGACTGGAAAAGGGTGGGAATTTTTAGAGAGGAGAGAGAAATTATTAGTAGCTGAAAGGGAATCTTGAATGGTAACGTGTATCTGTTTGTCCAAAACTAAGCTTTATTATGGCAGTTACACAATATCACTGAAGTAGAGAAGTCTCTTTTCCTCTCTTGTTCCGTAAAGATAGAAGAAATCTAGAAAGTTTTCTGTTATTAGTTCTGCTGCACAAACAGCACAAAAAACAACAGGGCTCAAACCAAAATGCTTTATTGAATAATAGAAGAAGGATGATATCAATATGTTTTTATCTGTTCAAGAAATTTCTCTGTAACGGCTTTTTGGTGCCCAGTGCTCTAATACTCTATATGTCTACTAATGGCTTTCTAATCTCATCATCTGCAATGCTAGAGTTTTAAATCTATTTACTTCAATTTCATGACATGTGTCAGGGACAAAAGGATATATTTACTGGCTTTGTGTTACATGTTTTTATTAGATTAGAAGGTGCCCAGACATCTTCATCAGGAACTCGCATTACAAGTTCTCAAGGAGGGAAGGAAAGAAAAGGTCACTTTATTAATAATCTCAGTAGTCAAATAAAAAAAGCCAGATTTTTGGTGTAGTTTGCAATTACAACATGTCTGAACTTCTCCTTTCAGTAGGCTACAGCTTGCCTTTGAGGTATTGCACTTTACCACCTGAATCTCTTTTTCTTTTCTTTCCTGGGTTAAAACAAAAATTTTTTTTTTTTTCTTCTCAGGAGGTACGGCTCTGACTAAACCGTTTGAGCATGTGTGGGTATTTGGGGAGGGGAGAAAACCTGTCGATAAATTTCCTTTAATCCTCCTGAAATTTTTCCCTGAAAGAAAGCTTAGCCTAGAGCTGCTGGGAGGTG